>NC_072436.2:70994750-71317000 GCF_028878055.3 Symphalangus syndactylus
ACATTATGTGTGTGTATGCGTGAGATACAAATGTTTGATGGGATAGTTTTCACTCTTTTTTCACCCTTAACAATAGATAATAGATTCTTAAATTTCCTTTCTTCATCTCTTTTTGTTGTTCTGTTTTATTTTATTAAATAAAACCTTGTCACTACATACATGATTCCACAACTCACTACTGGGTTTTAAAAATCTTACCCTAGAAGTTACTTGCACATGTGCCCAAGATATGTGCAGGGATGTATTTACTGTCATAGAAAGACATCTGAGACATAAAAGTGAAGAAAGCAACTTGCAGAACTGTGAGTCCAGTATGATACTATGTATATAAAAGCAAAAACCACAGAACAACAAATGCACTGACAAAAAGATCTGGAAGAATACACACGAAACTGATAACAGGATTTGGTAGGGGTGGTCAAGGGGCATTTAAATTTTATTGTTTGAAACATTTACATCAAGAATGAGTTCATATTTTGTATTAAAAAAGTAAAAGTAAAAAAGCCCCAATTAATTCAGTTATAGTTTAGTTAGAAATTATTTCTGTCAGATGTTCAGTTGGCAAAATCTCTTTTCAAGTTAGTCTTTTGAAAATAGTCTGTTTAGGCCAGGTGTGGTGGCTCATGCCTGTAATCCCAGCAATTTGGGAGGCCGAGGCAGGCGGATTGCCTGAGGTCAGGAGTTCAAGACCAGCCTGGCCAATGTGGTGAAACCCTGTCTCTACTAAAAATACCAAAATTAGCCGGGTGTGATGGCAGGCGCCTGTAATCCCAGCTACTTGGGAGGCTGAGGCAGGAAAATCAGTTGAACCCAGGAGGCGGAGGTTGCAATGAGCCAAGATCTCACCACTGCACTCCAGCCTGGGCGACAGAGGATGACGCTGTCTCAAAAGAGGAAAAAAAAAAAAAAGAGTCTGTTTAGTGCTTAGTACAGTGCCTGGCACTTAGGAGGTATCAAATATTTGTTGAATGAATGATTGATATTATAGCAGTCTATTCATTCACCAGGTGATGGACATTTCTATATTTTTCTGTATGTGTGGCTATTTTAAATGAAGCTGCTATAAAGATTTATGTACAAGTCGTTGTGGAGCATGAGTTTTTATTTCTTTTGGCTAAATAACTAGGAATGGGATTGCTAAATCGTAGAGTAGGAATATAAAACAAAATTGGCCATGAGTTGATAATTGTTAAAGCTGCAAAGGATATGTGGAGAATTTTTTACTTTTCTCTACTTTCGTGTATGCTTAAACTTTTCCATAATCAAGCATTTTAATATCTCTTATTTTTTCTTTTTTTGCAGGCAGTTATTTAGGATTGAAGGAGTAAAAAGTGTCTTCTTTGGACCAGATTTCATCACTGTCACAAAGGTAAACATAGGATTATATAAAATAAGACTCGAAATACTCTTCATTTTTTTCTGAGTCCAACGCCTCTCTCCAACATTTCCATTCTTTCTGTTCTTTAATTTTTATTATATTTTATTTTTGAGACAGGGTCTTACTCTCTTGCCCTCTAAATGTCACAAAAATCAAGCAAAATATGCTATGTTTTTCTTTTTCTTTTCTTTCTTTCTTTTTTTTTTTTTTTTTTGAGATGAAGTCTCACTCTTGTCTCCCAGGCTGGAGTGCGATGGTGCGATCTTGGCTTACTGCCACCTCTGCCTCCCAGGTCCAAGTGATTCTCCTGCCTCGGCTCCCCGCCACCCTGAGTAGCTGGGATTGCAGGCGCCTGCCACCATGCCCGGCTAATTTTTATATTTTTAGTAGAGACAGGGTTTCGCCATGTTGGCCAGGCTGGTCTAGAACTCCTGACCTCAGGTGATCCACCCGCCTCGGCCTCCAAAGTGCTGGGATTACAGGCGTGAGCCACCACGCCTGGCCAAAGTATGCTATGTTTTTCAACAGTCAAGGCAGTATCTGCTAGAAAGGGCTGTTCCATTTTTGATGTCTACTAGATTAATGGGATATGAACTATTTAAATTTGAACTATGTATCCTTTTAAATCTGTTAATTGACATATATCCACGGAACTTAAATCACTTGCCTGATAGTGTGTGAAAATCAAAAGTATTTATTAAACTCCCCTTAAGCAAATTGAAAGGATTAGTCTGAGCTCTTTATGTCCTTAAAAGTGGACATATTGGGGGCCGGGTGCGGTGGCTCACGCCTGTAATCCCAGCACTTTGGGAGGCCGAGGTGGGCAGATCATGAGGTCAGGAGATCAAAACCATCCTGGCTAACACGGTGAAACCCCGTCTCTACTAAAAATACAAAAAAAAATTAGCCGGGTGTGTTGGCGGGTGCCTATAGCCCCAGCTACTTGGGAGGCTGAAGCAGGAGAATGGCGTGAACCCGGGAGGCAGAGTTTGCAGTGAGCGGAGATCGGGCCACTGCACTCCAGCCTGGGTGACAGAGCGAGACTGTGTCTCAAAAAAAAAAAAAAAGTGGACATATGGGTTAGTGACATGTTAAATCTAGTCATCTAGTCCAGTATTCTCTTGTGGCTATTTATTTAGAGACAGAGTCTCACTCCACACCCAGGTCAGAGTGCAGTGGCATGATCTCAGCTCACTGCAGCCTCAGCCTTGAGCTTAAGCAGTCATCTCACCTCAGCCTCCCTAGTAGCTGGGACTATACGTGCATACCACTACGTCCAACTAATTTTTGTATTTTTTGTAGAGATAGGGTTTCGCCATGTTGCCCAGGCTATTCTCAAATTTCTGAGCTCAAACAATCTGCTCACCTTGGCCTCCCAAAGTGCTGGGATTACGGTGTGAACCACCACGTCCAGCCCCCCATTCTTCAGTTTTCTTTCTTCTGTATTTTTTAAGGGGAAGAAGGGATGAACATTTATTTAACATATTCAATGTCAGATATGGCCCTAGTGCTTTACATATGTTATCTAATTTTTACAACTAGTTATTTTATAAGTGGGAAATTATATATTTGTTTTTTAAAGTTATTTAGTTCTTTTACGTATAGCCTATGCTATATAAAAATTTTTATAGGTAAAAATGTGATTATATCTTAAAGGGTTTTGGTTGTTTTTTTTTTTCCTATTTTTCTTGATTAGATTTAGTAAGTCATCTTTTAGCTCTCTTACTTTCATTATTTAGTTACCCTATTTGAAATTGCCCTAGCTCTACAATTTTTTCCTAAGTGAAATGACATAACCAATAGATAATATCCCAAGTTAGGGTATATGTTGATACATATATATGTATGTGTGTGTGTATCTATCTATCTACACATACATATAGATGGGATCTTGCTCTGTTTCCCAGGCTGGTATACAGTAGTGCGATCATGGGTCACTGCAACCACTAACTCCCAGGCTCAAGCGATCCTGCTTAGCTGGGACTACAGGTGCATGCCACTATGCTCAGCTAATCTTTTTTTCTTTTTTTTTTTTTTTTAATTGTAGAGACAGTGTCCTTCTATGCTGCCCAGGCTGGTCTCAAACTCCTGGGCTTATGCGATCCTTCTGTCTCGGCCTCCCAAAATGTTGGGATTACAGGTGTGAGCCACCATGCCTGGCCCACATTGGTATTTAATAGACGGAATACTGGATTTGTTTTGTTTCCTTTCAGTAACCTTTCTCATCATGGACTATCATATTTTACTGAATGTCTTCAGCAATCGCCTGTTTCTATTTCTGATTTCCAGTTGATGATTAGACTTCTTCATGTATCATTTGTGTTATTTTTTCCTAAATATATATGTATATTTGCAGCTTAACGCTGCCCTTTTTTTCTTCTTCAGACAACTTTAGAATATTTTTCTTCTTTTTATTACCAATATTTTCCTATTTAGTAGAGCCTATTTACTGAAGATCTGAGGTAACACTCTGATTTGTTTTCTAAATAATTTATTACCTAGAACTAGTTTCCATTCCCAGTCACTAAGATATTTCACTAGTTTTACTTTTATAACCTTAGCAGTCCCCATTTATCTCACCTTTTATGTACTATCTCTATATTGTTTCTTTTTTTTTTTTTTTTTTTTTGAGATGGGGTCTCTGTCGCCCAGGCTGGAGGGCAGTGACACGATCTCGGCTCACTGCAACCTCTGCCTCCCAGGTTCAAGCGATTCTCCTTCCTCAGCCTCCCAAGTAGCTGGGATTACAGGCCTCTGCAACCATGCCGGCTAATTTTTGTATTATTAGTAGAGAAAGGTTTTCACCATGTTGACCAGGCTGGTCTCAAACTCCTGACCTCAGGTGATCCACCTGCCTCGGCCTCCCAAAGTGCTGGGATTACAGGTGTGAGCCACCATGCCCAGCCGAATTTCTTTCATACCCTTTAAGTAATATATGTAAGTAAATTTTTTGAATAGTTGTAGGCTGTTCTGTATACTTGATCAAGCAATTACATCCTATTTTTTTTTAAGAGAATGGGAATCTCTTTATCATCCTCTTTAAAGACAGAAAATCCATTTAATATTTTGTCTTCACATCATGAAAAATGTTTTTTAATCATTTAAATCAAATTAAAACAATGAAAGTGAATGAATTAATAATAATATTAATTATTATTACTAATAATATGTTAATAATATTTAAATTATTGATTAAATATTAATTTTTATTAATTATAAATTATATTAATAATTAATAATAATAAGTGAATGAATTAATGAATGGGGGATCTTTAAGATTTTATCTTCTGAAATTCATTTAAACAGGACCCTTTAAGATGTGGAGCTAATATATATTCTCCAGAAGTGGTTGCCATTGCATAGGTATAGTGTGTATATAGGAAAATATATTTTTTTCCTTTCCTCTTTTCTTTTCTTTTCTTTTCTTTTTGTCTCTTTTCTTTTCCCTTTCCCTTTTCCCTTCTTCTCTTCGCCTGCCTGCTTGCCTTCCTTCCTCCTTTCCTTTTTTCTGCTTCTTTTCTCTCTCTTTTTTCTTTCTTCCTTTCCCTTTATTATTTTTAAAAATATAAAAAGAGATGAAGTCTCGCTATGTTGCCCAGGCTAGTCTTGAACTCCTGGACTCAAGCAATCCTCTTGCCTCAGCTTCCCAAAACGTTGGGATTAAGCATGAACTACCACACCTGGCCAGGAAAAGATTCTTAAGAGGTATAAGGCGGACTCGGTGGCTCACGCCTGTAATCCCAGCACTTTGGGAGGCCGGGGTGGGTGGATCACGAGGTCAGGCTTCGACCTCTCAAAATGCTGGGATTACAGGCATGAACCACTGTGCCCAACCTTAAATATCTTGTGTTATACTGCAAATTGCCTTTTTTACTAAGTATACTATTTTTGAAATATATCCATTTCAAAAAACATAGTTCTAGTTTACTCATTTTACGTGCTGGATAGTATTTCATTATAGGAATAAGATATAGTTAATTTGTTCCTTTATGTTCAAGGCACACACCGGTAGTCCCAGCTACTTGGGAGGCTGAGTCAGGAGAATCGCTTGAACCCAAGAGGCGGAGGTTGCAGTGGGCCAAGATCACGCCACTGTACTTCATCCAGCCTGGGCAACAGAGTGAGACTCCATCTCAAAAAAAAAAAAATAAAATAAAAAAGAGGTATCAGGTAGTGTTCTGTATGGGTCTTTGCCGTTGCCTGGAAATATAGCATTTTCCTTTAAATGTTTATAGGAAAATGAAGAATTAGACTGGAATTTACTGAAACCAGATATTTATGCAACAATCATGGACTTCTTTGCATCTGGCTTACCCCTAGTTACTGAGGAAACACCTTCAGGAGAAGCAGGTAACATGTTGTATTCAGTAATTAAAATTTGTCCTTTTTTTAGACTTTTCTATTATTCTTCACATTTACCTTGATTTCAGAAGTCATAGGAATCTAGATTTCTACCATTTAATATATTTGGCTCTGCAAATTTATATATCATTTTGAAAACTTGTGTATAAATTGGCATTACTATATAAAACCAAAATTTTCAATTATAAAAATTTTCAAACATGCAGAAAATATCATGCTCACCAATTTGCCCTCCACTCATATCTAGCAAATGTTAATTAAGCTACAGAATGGGCTTTTGGGAAAAACAAAACAAATGTTATCTTTTGCCACAGTTGCTTTAGACTCATTTTAAATAAAATATTAAACATACAGTGTCAGATTCTAGTGCATAAAGTAAATAAAAAAAGAAACTGCTAAAACCACTATACCCCCATCCCTTTTCCCTTCCTAGTTCCAGAGATGTGTGAAAACTTGTTTTGTTTTATACTATACATGTAAGTCTCTGCAGGGAATATATAGTATTCGTTTTTGTTTTTAAGTTTTAAATATCTGTTTTTTTTTTTTTTAGAGACAGACTCTCACTCTGTCACCCCGGTTGGAGTGCAGTGACGCGATGTCGGCTCACTGCAACCTCCACCTCCCAGGTTCAAGTGTTTCTCATGCCTCAGCCTCCCAAGTAGCTGGGATTACAGGTGTGTACCACCACACCCAGCTAATTTTTGTATTTTTAGTAGAGGGGGTTTTGCCATGTTGGCCAGGCTGATCCTGAACTCCTGACCTCAAGTGGATCCACATGCCTTGGCCTTCCAAAGTTTTGGGATTACAGGTGTGAGCCACCGTGCCTGGCCGAGAGCTTCTTTAAATTATGTTCCTAAAAGTGGAATTGCTATATCATAAGTTGATCTAATTAAGCACACATTAGCAGTATATTTTAAGAATTTCAACGTTCTTACATCTTTGTCATCATTAGTGTCTTTTTTTTTTTTTTTTTTTACCCGTATGTTGGGTATACAATGGTACCTTGTTTTTTTTTCTTTTTTTTTTTGAGATGGAGTTTCGCTCTTGTTGCCCAGGCTGGAGTGCAATGGCGCGATCTCAGCTCACCACAACCTCCACCTCCCGGGTTCAAGCGATTATCCTGCCTCAGCCTCCTGAATAGCTGGGATTACAGGTGCCTGCCACCATGCCCAACTAATTTTTCTATTTTTAGTAGAGACAGGGTTTCACCATGTTGGCCGGTCTGGTCTTGAACTCCTGATTCATCTGCCTCAGCCTCCCAAAGTGCTGGGATTACAGGCATGAGCCACTGCACCTGGCCGGTATCTTGTTTTAATTGCATTTCCTTGATTAATACTGAGTGTTAAGAGTTTCATATGTTTATTGGCCATTTACTTTTCTTCTCAGTAAATTTTCTATTTATATCTTTTCTACTTAAAAACAAATTGACTCATGTGTCTTTTTTTTTTTTTTTTTTTTGAGACAGTGACCTGCCCTGTCACCCAAGCTGGAGTGCAGTGGCGTGATCATGGCTCACTACATCCTCAGCTTCCCAGGCTTAAGCAATCCTCTTGCCTCTGTCTCCCAAGTAGCTGGGATTATAGGCTCCTGCCACCATGCCTGGTTAATGTTTTCATTTTTTAAATTTTTTTGGCCAGGCATGGTGGCTCACGCCTGTAATCCCAGCAATTTGGGAGGCCGAGGCAGGCAGATCATGAGGTCAAGAGTTTGAGACCAGCCTGACCAACATGGTGAAACCCCGTCTCTACTAAAAATACAAAAATTAGCTGGGCGTGGTGGCACATGCCTGTAATCCCAGCTACTCGGGAGGCTGGGGCAGAAGAATCGCTTGAATCCGGGAGGCGGAGGTTGCAGTGAGCCGAGATCATGCCACTGCACTCTAGCCTGGGAGACAGGGCGAGACTCCATCTCAAAAAAATAAATAAATAAAATTTTTTTGTAGAGGCCTGGCACAGTGGCTCACACGTGTAATCCCAGCATTTTGGGAGGCCGAGGTGGGCAGATCACGAGCTTAAGAGATCGAGACCATCCTAGCCAACATGGTAAAACCTCATCTCTGCTAAAAATACAAAAATCAGCTGGGCGTGGTGGCACGTGCCTGTAGTCCCAGCTACTTGGGAGGCTGAGGCAGGAGAATTGCTTGAACTTGGGAGGCAGAGGTTGCAGTGAGCTGGGATCATGCCACTGCAGTCCAGCCTGGTGACAGAGCGAGACTCTGTCCCCCCACAAAAAATTTTTTTCTGTGGCGATGAGATCTTGTTAGGTTGCCCAGGCTGGTCTTCAAGTGATCCTCTTGCCTCAGCATCCCAAAGTACTGAGATTATAAGCATGAACCACCGCCACCTGGCCCATAAGTCTTTTTTACATTTATTTAAGCGGGTTTTTAAAAAATATTCTGGGCTGGACACCATGCCTCACACCTGTGATCCCAGCACTTGGGGAGGTGAAGGTGGCAGATTGTGTGAGCTCAGAAACTTGAGACTAGCCTGGGAATATGGCAAAACCCTGTGTTTACAAAAAAATATAAGAATTAGCTGGGCATGGTGATGCGTGCATGTAGTCCCACCTACTTGACAAGCTGAGGTGGGAGGATCGCTTGAGCCTAGGAGGCTGAGGCTGCTGTGAGCCATGTTCACGCCACTACACTCCATCTTGGGTGATAGAACTAGAACACATCTCTTAAAAAAAAATAAAAAGTCTAATTCTCTCTGTATATGTATAAATATTCTGAATATTAATTCTTTGTTAGGTATTTTCTTAGCAAATGATATCTCCCTGTGACTTAACTTTTCATTTTGTTTATGATGTCTTTTGTCATACAGAAAATTTTCTTTTTAATGTGGTTACATTTGTTCATCTTTTTCCTTTGTGGTTTATGCCTTTTGTATCTTGTTTTAGTAAGTTATTTAGTGTAAAGCACTTGGAAGAGTGACTATACATGAAGCTCCATAAGTATTTGATGATACTGTTATATTTGTTGTTGGTGAAGTTTTTCCTTTCTCCAGTATCACAAAGATACTGTCATATGTGTATGTATATATGTATTTTTGTTTTTTAAAGTTTTATTCTTTACACTAACATATTTAATCACTGTGGGATTTGTTTTTCTATATAGTTTAAAATATAATAATTTTATCTTTTTCTACATAGGTAATCAATTATCTCAGTCTTTCCTCATGAATTTGTAATATTATACATGGGTCTTTTTCTAAGATGTTTTTTGTCCCTGTGGTCTTTTTGCCCCCCTTCCTGTTTTAATAACATATGGAGTTTTAATTACAATATCTCTGTAACAATTAGTATACTATGTGATAATATCTGGAAGAAAAAGTTCCTCAATTAAAAAAAACTTTCTGATGGTCTGGTCACTTTATTCTTCCTTGTAAATTTAATGATCATCTTGTAAAGTCTCTGAAAAACCATGTCAGGAGTTTGGTTGAAGTTGCATTAAATTTATAGATTAAATTTGGGAGAATTAACATTTCTTCAACAGTGATATTTTTTCGTCCCCAAATTTTCCTATTTATGTGAGACTTCTCTTATGTTCTTTTCTTGGTATGAGCTCATGTTAGTTCTAGGTACCATATAGGTTTTGTTATCATAAAGCGTTCTTATTTTGTTTAGTAAGCACTTAGATATACTGATTACTGTATTTCAGGCACAATTCTAAGCACTTTACAAGTATAAACTCACTTAATTCTTTAAATAACCTTATCAGATAGGAACTGTTACCACATTTCACACATGAGAAAACTGAGGCACTGAATGGTTGAGTAATTTGCTCAAGGTCACACAGGTAGTAAGTGGCAGAGATAGATAAGAACTTTGGGCAATCTGGCTCCAGCGTTCATGCTCTTAACCACTACACTGTTCTGCCTGTATCTGTTTTTTGGGTTTTTTTTTGAGACGGAGTCTTGCTTTGTTGCCCAGGCTGGAGAGCGATAGTGCGATCTCAGCTCACTGCAACCTCCGCCTCCCAGGTTCAAGCGATTCTCCTGCCTCAGCCACCTGAGCATCTGGGATTACAGGCACTAACTACCATGCCCGACTGATTTTTGTATTTTTAGTAGAGATGGGGTTTCGCCATGTTGGCCAGGCTGCTCTCGAACTCCTGACCTCAGGTGATCTGCCCGCCTTGGCCTGTCAAAGTGGTGGGATTATGGGCGTGAACCACCTCACTCGGCCCTGTATCTGTTTTAAAATAATGTTTTCTAATTTGGGGTGTTGGGTATAGGAATACTGTTGATTTTTGTATATTGATCTTATATCCATCAAGGTTAGCACTCATTAGTTCTAGTAGTTCATCAATGTTAATAAGCATTGACTACAAAAACTGAATGTTTATATGTGCATACACACATATATACACTGCTATAGTTTGGACATTTGTCCCCTCCAAATCTCATGCTGAAATTTGATCCCCAGTGTTGGAGGTGGAGTCTAATGGGAGGTGAGTGGGTCATGGGGATGGATCCCTCAATAGTAGATGAATGCCCTCTGGAAGAGCTGGGGGTATGAGGGGAGGGGAGTGAGTTCTTACTCTATTAATTCTTTTGAGAGCTGAGTGCTAAGAAGAGTCCCAGTAACAACATCTCCTTCCTGTCTCACCATGTGATCTCTGCATGGGCCGGCTCCCCTTCTTCTTCCATGAGGGGAAGCAGCTTGAGGTCCTCACCAGATGCCAAGTCTTCAACTTTTCTAGACATCAGAATCAACCAAATAAACACTTTTTTCTTTGTAAATTACAGTCTCAGGTATTCCTTTATAGCAACACTAAATAGACTATGACATGCAGAAACATTTGTATAATTACCTTTAGGTGATACAGGTATATTTTTAGATATATATCTTAAGAATCTTAGAGATACGCACAAGGCAACATGTAGAAACATGTTCACTGAAACATTTTTTAACTATACCAGCAGTTAAAAGGAATGAACTAGATTGGGAGATACCAACATAGAAACATAAAAAAGAAAATATTAAGTGAAAAAGGAAAATTCAAACGTATGTACATTTATAAATGTACTATTTATGAAAATTTTTAGTACTACATGAAACAGTTACATGTGTTCTTTATGGATCCATATGTAAACCTTATAACTTTTTTAGAGTAATTTGTATCTACTAACATTAAAAATGCATAAGCTGGTTTGGGTGCGGTGGCTCATGCCTGTAATCCCAGCACTTTGGGAGGCCGAGGCAGGTGGATCACCTGAGGTCAGGAGTTCAAGAACAGCCTGGCCAACATGGTGTAACCCCATCTCTACTAAAAATACAAAAAATTAGCCAGGTGTGGTGGCAGGCACCTGTAATCCCAACTACTTAGGAGGCTGAGGCAGGAGAATTGCTTGAACCCAAGAGATGGAGGTTGCAGTGAGCTGAGCTAAAAGAGTGAAACTCTGTTAAAAAAAAAAAAAAAAAAAAACACAAGCCTGTTTACCCAAATATCCCACCGGTAGGAATTTATCTCATAAATATAATTGCAAAAGTACATTGATGTATGTATGTGTATATATATATAATTTTTTTTTTGGGGGGGATGGAGTTTCACTCTGTCACCCAGGCTGGAGTGCAGTGGCGTGATCTCAGCTCACTGCAACCTCCACCTCCCAGGTTCAAGTGATTCTCCTGCCTCAGCCTCTGGAGTAGCTGGAATACAGGCACCCGCCACCACTCCCGGCTAATTTTTGTATTTTTAGTAGAGACGGGATTTCACCACACCATGTTGGCCAGGCTGGTCTAAAACTCCTGACCTCAAGTGATCCGCCCACCTTGGCCTCCCAAATTGCTGGGATTACAGGTGTGAGCCACTGAGCCCAGCCTTTTATATATATTTATATAAGCAAGTATGTTGCAGGATTGTTAGAAATAGCAGCAAACTGTATAAACAACTGAAATAATGAAGAAACTGGCCAAAGACAAATCTATATAAAAGTTACTATGTACCAGTTTTAAATATTAAGCCATATTTGTATATGCCAATGGGGAACGACCTTCAAGATATATTACACAGAAAAGAGCAAGATATAGAATAGTATGTACAGTATGATCTCGTCTGTGTTAATTTATACATGTAAATGTAAACACATGCTGGGAAGATATAAATTAAACTCATGATAGTGATTGTCTATGGAAGGGATGGTGGGGAAGTGGAATTTAGGTTTATTGATCTAAGACAATTTTAGCTTTTGTGCTTTTTTTCCCCCAACAAATTTATTTATTTTTATTTATCTATTTTTTTTTTTTTTTTTTTTGAGGTGGAGTCTCATTCTGTTGCCCAGGCTGGAGTGCAGTGGTGCGATCTCGGCTCACTGCAACCTCCATCTCCTGGGTTCAAGCAGTTCTCCTGCCTCAGCCTCCCAAGTAGCTGGGATTACAGGCGTGTGCCACCAAATCCAGCTAATTTTTGTATTTTTAGTAGAGACAGGGTTTTACCATGTTGGCCAGGCTGGTCTCGAACTCCTGACCTCAGGTGATCCGTCTGCCTCAGCCTCCCAAAGTGCTGGGATTATAGGTAGGAACCACCATGCCCGGACCTTTTGTGTGTTTTCTTTTCCTTTTTTTCTTTTCTTTTCTTTTCTTTTTTTTTTGAGATAAGAGTCTTGCTCTGTCAGCCAGGCTGGAATACAGTGGTGCGATCTTAGCTCACTGTAACCTCTGCCATCTGGGTTCAAGTGATTCTCGTGTCAGCCTCCCGAGTAGCTGGGATTACAGGCACCTACCACCACACCTGGCTAATTTTTGTATTTTTAGTAAAGACAGGGTTTTGCCATATTGGCCAAGCTGGTCTGAAACTCCTGACCTCAAGTGATGTGCCTCCCTCAGCCTCCCAAAGTGCTGGGATTACAGGCATGAGCCATGTTTTATTTCTTTTCTTAAAAAACTCAATGTTAATATAATTTAATTTTAGGGGTTACCAGAGTCTAGTGTTTCTTGTAATATGAAATCTCTACATTTTTGGTTTTCTCAAAGGCTAACTTTGTGCTCAGAAGATTTGTGGAACATTTCAGAAGCCAGGCATGGCTCATGCCTATAATCTCAGTACTTTGGGGGGCCGAGGCAGGAGCATCACTTGAGCCCAGGAGTTGAAGATCATCTTGGGCAACTGGATTAGTCTGTTCTCACGCTGCTGATAAAGACATACCTGAGACTAGGTAATTTATAAAGGAAAGAGGTTTAATTGACTCACAGTTCAGCATAGCTGGGGAGGCCTTAGGAAAGTTACAATCGTGGCGGAAGGGGAAGCAAACACATTGAGTCTTCACATGACGGCAAGAAGAAGAAGTGCCAAGCAAAAGGGAGAAAAGTTCCTTATAAAACGATCAGATCTCGTGAGAACTCACTCACTATCATGAGAACAGCATGAGGGTAACCACCCTCATGATTCAATTACCTCCCACCAGCTCCCTCCCACAACACGTAGGGATTATGGGAACTACAGTTCAAGATGAGATTTGGCTGGGGACACAGCCAAACCATATCAGCAACATGGCGAGACCCCATCTCTACAGAAAATAAAAAAATTGCCTGGGTGTGGTGGCTCACACCTGTGGTCCCAAACTACTTGGGAGGCTGAGGCAGGAGGACTTCTTGAGCCCAGGAGGTTGAGGCTGCAGTGAGCTGTGATCACATGACTGCACTCCGCACTGGGCAATAGAGTGAAAAAGAACATTTCAGAAATTTCCAGAAGGCTTACATCTATATTTAGTATGGTTGGCATTTTGAAAACCAGTAAATTGAGAGACTGAAGATGTAACTTAACTTACAAAGTAGGTGTGCCTTTTTGTCTCAAAGTTTCCATCAAAATTCAGTTTCTTTTCTCTGATACTTTCAATCCTCGAGAACAGAGAATGTCTGCATATTTACTGGCTTAAAATTTCAAACCCTAATGTCATTAGCATATCAAGATGTTTTAGTGTACTCATCTTTATCACCAAATGTTGAGTTGATTGGTATTCCCTAATTTTTCTTCAGATAATCAAACGAATGATTCTCTCATCAATTTCCCAAAATATATCTCCATACCAAGTTACATGTTCTATCTATAGTTTTATGTTTTTAATGAATCATGTAGTTAAAATCATTCTGTTTTAATACTCGTACTTGCGTGGCTATAAAATTTCTACTCTTGATGTTTTTATATGTAATTATTTCTAGGATCTGAAGAAGATGATGAAGTTGTGGCAATGATTAAGGAATTGTTAGATACTAGAATACGGTATGTGTTCCTCTCTCTACCCAAATTCAAGTGCTTTGGAGGCATTTTTCATTATAGCAATATAGTTTTTGTTGGCCATGAGATTATAGTAGATTTTCAAAGTAAGCGCAAGTTAACGTAAACCACAACAGGTAACCATGACAGTTGAATTTAAAGCCTGTATCTTCTCTACATTTACTCAAAATTTTAAAACATCCAATTTATTTAAACATATTCAATGAAGAAATGTATTCTTCACAGTCTCAATTTAGATTCGATATTGTTATAATACCAAATTTCTTAAAAAGAAAAAAAAAAAGACTTAATGTTTGGGAATGTTGTGAAGGGAGAATGAGTACCTATTTTCAGTATAATGCCCATACAGAATAAATTTAAGTGAGTGGAGAACAGCAGGCTTCTACTTTTGCTTGTAGCAGACCAGTAGTCATGCTGAGAACTCCCAGAAAAGCTGGATAAAGTACAATAAAAAGAATTTGTTTGAAAGCATTAGATAGCTGCCAGAGCAAGCAAAATTTGAGGTGCCAAGATCCTGGAGAGAAGGGAAGCTCACTGAGTTTTCCCTTCAGGCATTTGCTGTTCCTTGCTACATAGCTAGGGTAGAAGAAGCTGGGCAGAGGGCAGCTGCTAAGAATCAGAGAAACCATTGGGCTTTCAGAAAATTTGTTTAGATGGGAAGACAAAAATTAAAATTCTGGGTTACCAATGAAATCTTGATTTCAAGGATCAAGATCCTAGAGAGCAAGGAAGTTAAGAAAAGTAAGCCTATAGTTTTTTGTTTTTTTGTTTTAAGATGGAGTCTCGCTCTGTCGCCCAGGCTGGCAAGCAATCTCAGCTCACTACAGCCTCGCCTCCCGGGTTCAAGCAGTTCTCCAGATTCAGCCTCCTGAGTAGCTGGGATTACAGGCACAGGCCACCATGCCCAGCTAATTTTTGTATTTTTGGAAGAGACAGGGTTTCACCATGTTGGCCAGGCTGGTCTTGAACTCCTGACCTCTTGATCCGCCCACGTCAACCTCCCAAAGTGCTGGGATTACAGACATGAGCCACCGCACCCAGCCAAGTAAGCCTATAGTTAGTAACAATGTATTGTATTCTTGAAAATTGTGGCTGGACATGGTGGCTCACGCTTGTAATCCCAGCACTTTGGGAGGCCGAGGTAGGTGCATCACCTAAGATCAGGAGTTCAAGACCAGCCTGGTCAACATGTTGAAACCCCATCTCTACTAAAAATACAAAAATTAGCCAGGCGTGGTGGTGGGCATCTGTAATCTCAGCTACTAGGGAGACTGAGGTAGGAGAATAGCTTGAACCCAGGAGGCAGAGGTTGCAGTCAGCCAAGATTACGCCACTGCACTCCAGCCTGGGCGACGAGCAAAAACTCTTCCTCAAAAAAAAAAAAAAAAATTTGACAACATCGTAGTTATTAAGTGTTCTTGACACAAAAAATAAGTATGCGAGGTAATGTATATGTTAATTAGCTTGATTTAGCCATTCCATGGTGTATACAGGTTTTTTTTTTTTTGAGACAGAGTCTTGCTCTGTCACCCAGGCTGGAGTGCTGCGCGATCTCGGCTCACTGCAACCTCTGCCTCCCAGGTTCAAGCGATTCTCCTGCCTCACCCTCCTGAGGAGCTGGGATTACAGGCATGTACCACCACACCCAGCTAATTTTTGTAGTTTTAGTAGAGACAGGGTTTCACATGTTGGCCAGGATGGTCATGACCTCCTGACCTCAGGTGATCTACCCTCCTCAGCCTCCCAAAATGCCAGGATTACAGGCGTGGGTCACCGTACCCGGCCTACATATTCCAAAACATCATGTTGTACATGGAAATATCTACAATTTTTGTGAATTAAGAATAATTAATTGGAGGCTGGGTGCGGTGCCTCATGCCTGTAATCCTCCTAGCATTTTGAGAGGCCGAGGTGGCAGATTGCTTGAGCCTAGGAGTTTGAGACCAGCCTGGGCAACATAGTGAGACCCCATCTCTACAACGAAAGAAAGAGAGAGAGAGAAAAAGAGAGGGAGGGAGGGACGAAGGAAGGAAGCCAAGGAAGGAAGGAGGGAGGGAGGGAGGGGAAAAGAAAAGAAAAGAGAAGAGAAAAGGAAAGAAATAGAATATTTGTATGACCTTCGGGTAGGAAATTTTTTTTTTTTCCCAACGGGACGCAAGAAATCAGATAAAGACCAGACGCGGTGGCTCACATCTGTAATCCCAGCACTTTGAGAGGCTGAGGCGAGTGGATCACCTGAGGTTGGGTGTTTGAGACCACCCTGACCAACATGGAGAAACCTTGTGTCTACTAAAAAAATAAAAAATTATCTGGGCATGGTGGCAGTTGCCTGTAATCCCAGCTACTTGGGAGGCTGAGGCAGGAGAATCCCTTGAACCTGGGAGATGGAGGTTGCAGTGAGCCAAGATCGCGCCATTGCACTCCAGCCTGGGCAACAAGAGTGAAATTCCGTCTAAAAAAAAAAAAAAAAAGATATATATATATATATATATATATATATATATATATATATATGTTATATATATTATATCTCAGATAAAAATCAAGGAAAATACATATAAATTGGACTACAGTAAAATTGTGACTCTCTCTTCATCAGAAGATGCCATTAGCTGGGCACAGTGGCTTGTGCCTGTAATTCCAGCTACTTAAGAGGCTGAGGCAGGGGAGGCTCCCTTGAGCCTAGGAGTTTTAGGTAGCAGTGAGTGAACTGTGATCATGCCACTGTATTCCGGCCTATGTGACAAAGCGAGACTATTGAAAAGTGCCATTTACAGTCAAAAGGCAAGGTACAGATTAGAAGATATTTACAGTGTTTATATAACAGAATATATAAATAACTTGTACAAATTGGTAAGAAAAAGACAATCAGAGACTGGAGTGGGTACTTCGCAAAAGATAATCAAATAGTGGCTGGGTGCAGTGGCTCACACCCATAATCCCAGCACTTTGGGAGGCTGAGGTGAGCAGATCACCTGAGGTCAGGAGTTCAAGATCAGCCTGGCCAACATGGTGAAACCCTGTCTCTACTAAAAATACAAAAAATTAGCCGGGGGTATTGATGCATGCCTGTAATCCCAGCTATCTGGGAGGCTGAGGCAGGAGAAGCACCTGTACCCGGGAGGCGGAGGTTGCAGTGAGTTGAGATCGTGCCATTGCACTCCAGCCTGGGCAACAGTGAGACTCTGTCTCCAAAAAAAAAAAGGAAAAAAGATAATCAAGTAGCCACTAAACATGAAAAAATGCTTAACCTCATTAGTTATTATGAATATTCAAACCACAATTAAATATTAGTACAAATCCAGTAGAATAGTTAAAACTGTTAAGACTGACAACACCAATTGTTGGTGAGGATGTGGAGCAACAGAAGCTCTCATACACTGCTGGTGGGAATGTAAGTTTATATAACTGGAAAACTATATGGCAGTATTTATTAAATCTCAACATATTCATACTCTTTATTCAGCAATTTCACTTTCAGGTATATTCCCAGTAGTAATATATATGCATACCAAAAGACATTTCTAAGAATCTTTATGACTATACTATTTGTAAAAGCCAAAACCTAGTATTAACCTAAATGTCTATCAACAGTAGAATGGATAAATAAATTCTGGTATATTTGCTTAATGGAATACTATGCAGCAGTGAGAGTAAATGACCTGGTACTATACTCAGCAACATAGATGAATCTCACAAAGAGCATTGGAAGCCAGATACAAAAGAGTAATTCTATGCAATTTATAAATAGAATTTGTATTTGTAAATTATAAAGTTCAGAGACTGGCAAAACTCATCAGTGATGATATGAATTAGGATAATGGCTGCATTTTGGTTGTGGGGAGTCATTGGAAGGAAGCCCAAAGGGGACTTCTGGAGGTTTGGTGTTGTTTCTTGGTTTGGGTGGTTATAAATGTGTGTTCACTTTGTGAAAACTTAGTGAACTGTACATACATGATTTAAGCATTTTTCTGTATTAATGTTGTATTTCAATGAAAAGTTTACCTGAAAATGAGGTCAGCATGTGACAGTCTCTCTTTTCCTTCACCCAAAAGAAGTGACTGAGTATATTTTAGGTAATCACAATAATTATTAGGAAATTTGAAATCTTGAGTGCTTTAAAATATTGTTTTATTTAAAAAAAAAAAATTTCTTTAGAGATAGGTCTCTCCGTGTCACCCAGGCTGGAGTGCAGTGGTGTGATAATAGCTCACTGCAGCTTCCAACTCCTGGGCTCAAGCAGTCCTCCTACCTTGGCCTCTCAAATTGCTGGGATTATAGGTGTGAGCCACCATGCCCAGCCTTAAAAAGATATTAGTAAGCAAGATCAAATGTAGTAAGTGGAGGAAATATTTGTATGAGTGAATTTTGGTATTTCACCTGAGAGTAAAAAAAAAATTTTAATTATAAACTTAGCCACAGTTATTATTCTGTATTATAAAAGTAGCTCTAACTTTGTGAATTTTACTAATATAAAATGTAAGCTCTGAGCTGTATTAAATTTTTTCAATGAAAACTTGTATTTTAAAGAATATGTCATAAATATTCTTTGACCTCACAGGCCAACTGTGCAGGAAGATGGAGGGGATGTAATCTACAAAGGCTTTGAAGATGGCATCGTACAGCTGAAACTCCAGGGTTCTTGTACCAGCTGCCCTAGTTCAATCATTACTCTGAAAAATGGAATTCAGAACATGCTGCAGTTTTATATTCCAGAGGTAGAAGGCGTAGAACAGGTATGCCAATATTATATGACAGTCTAGATTTTTTTCATTTTTTCTTTTTCTTTGTAGATACAAAGGCTGGAAATAGATGTTAAGGCCAGTATTTGAAAAGAAGTTCATGACCTAGCTTTTTCTAGGGCTAGATTTTTGTGTTGCAATTTTTATGAGACTTGAAGTCTCTTATTTTAGAAGTAACTTTGGGCCGGGTGCAGTGCCTCACACCTGTGATCCCAGCACTTTGGGAGGCTGAGGTGGGCGGATCACCTGAGATTGGGAGTTCCAGACCAGCCTGACCAACATGGAGAAAACCCCGTCTCTACTAAAAATACAAAATTAGCCGGGCGTGGTGGCAGACGCCTGTAATCACAGTTACTCAGGAGGCTGAGGCAGGAGAATTGCTTGAACCTGGGAGGCAGAGGTTGCAGTGAGCCGAGATCATGCCATTGCACTCCAGCCTGGGCAACAAGAGCGAATCTCCGTCAAAAAAAAAAAAAAAAAAAAAAAAAAATGAAGTAACTTTAGTGTTATGAGAACCTACTATGTGCCAGGCATTTTTACTCATTTCATCTTCTAATAACACAGTGCATTAAGTCATTACCATTTTGCACACAAGGTACAGAGACTCAGAGGGCATATTGCTGCCCTGATCGCACAAAAATTATGAAAAAGGTTTAAAATGTAATGCAGTGTTTTATAGATGAGATTTAGAAATCTTTAGTGGAAGAACTCTACTATATCATATTTACCAATTTTTTTTTTTTTTTTTTTTTGTAGAGACGGGTTCTTGCTATGTTGCCCAAGCTGGTCTTGAATTCCTGGCCTCAGGTGATCCTCCCAAAATTCTGGGATTAAGGATTAACACAACTGGCCTAATCTACATATTCTTAAATATGCAAGCAAGAAGCCCATTAAGAAATCATAGTTTGTCGTTATACTGAGTAGAATTCTAGAGCTTTATGTGTAGCACAATATCAACTTTTTTTTTTTGGCCAACATACCTAAGGAGTATAACACAGCACCTTGTCATCAGTAATAATGACTCTCACTGCAGTTATTCTCAACCAAAAAGCATGGCCTTGTGGAGAGAGATTATCAAGGAGTGAAGGGATGTGTGGAAATTAGAAATTTCCAACCCACAGAATTTCAGGTAATTCATTCTTTTTTTTTTTTTTTTTGAGACAGAATCTTGTTCTGTTTCCCAGGCTGGAGTGCAGTGACACGATATCTTGGCTCACTGCAACCTCCACCTCCCAGGTTGAAGCAGTTCCCATCCCTCAGCCTCATGAGTAGCTGCGATTACAGGCACATGCCACCATTTTTTGTATTTTGTATTTTAGTAGCAACGGGGTTTCACCATGTTGCCCAGGCTGGTTTCAAACTCCTGAGCTCAGGCAATTTGCCCGCTTCGGCCTCCCAGAGTGCTAGGATTACAGGCGTGAGCCACCACGCCTGACCACCTCAGGTAATTCTGTGCCCTTAAGGGCTCCATTGGAAATCACTCATCCTTGGGCAGTATTAAAATTCATCTGTTCCACAGTGAGCAGGTTTATATAGCTATCCCCAAAGTCTTAGAGAGCTGAGAGGCTGAAGACAGAGGTTGGCAAATCCAGCTGGTCAGAAAGAAACACAGGAACTGAGGAACAGAAGCCATTTATTGGGCAGCTGCAAGATGATGGATTCCCGCATTGTTACCCCCTAGACTCAGGGCTTATATACCAGGAGGAATGGGTATACCTGCTTCAAAAGGTATGTGTAGGACAATTGAAGTCAGCCCCTCTGGAAGAGGCAAGAATGCTACTTGCCTAATAGCCTATAATTTGCTTAAGGGTAAGATTTATGCTAAGTATGTGTTTGTTTAGGATAACATCAAGGTTATTTTGACCTAAAGGCAGAATTAAGTAGAAATCTTAGAGGCATTCCTAGAACTGAGGTTAGTCAATGTGGCAGATTAGCATCCAAGATGGAGTTGCTTTAGCCTCCACACCATCGTTTTGGTCCAGTACATGACATTTCCTCTTTGAAGTTTTTATCCATCCCTCACTTGGAATTAAGTTCTTCTTTGACAGGTCCAAAGCTTCTGTTTTGGCTTTATGTTTATGTAGCTTTCTGCATCTGTTTTAGCTTTATGTTTACATGGAAGCTCCCTAAGAGACTTGAAGTCATATCCAAGTCTTTGTGTTCCTCTGCAACAACTAGCTGTGTGCCTTACAAATGTCCTATACATGCTTTGTATTAAGTATTTGGGAATATTATTCCAAATTAAGGAATAATTCTGCCTAAAATATGAGTTGGTTGACAAAATTTTTTGGATTGGGTATTGTTGAAATTGGATGTAAAATATTAATTTCTTGGAAATAAATACCAATTTTTTTTTTTTTTTTTTTTTTTTTGAGACAGAGTCTTGCTCTGTCACCCAGGCCGGAGTGCAGTGGTGCGATCTTGGCTCACTGCAAGCTCCGCCTCCCGGGTTCACGCCATTCTCCTGCCTCAGCCTCCCGAGTAGCTGGGACTACAGTCTCCTGCCACCATGCCCGGCTAATTTGTGTGTGTGTGTGTGTGTGTGTGTGTATTTTTGGTAGAGACGGGGTTTGACGTGTTAGCCAGGATGGTCTCGATCTCCTGACCTCGTGGATCCGCCCGCCTTGGCCTCCCAAAGTGCTGGGATTACAGGCATGAGCCACCATTCCTGGCCACCAATTTTTACTCAACCGAAAAGATATCCTATGAAAGAATTCTTTTTCTATTGATTGTTTCAGATCAGAGCCAGAATCTAGATTTTTTTTTTTTTTTTTTAAGACATAGTTTCACTCTTGTTGCCCAGGCTGGAGTACAATGGCACAATCTTGGCTCACTGTAGCCTCCGCCTCCCGAGTTCAAATGATTGTCCTGCCTTAGCTTCCCAGGTAGCTGGGATTACAGGCGCACGCCACCATGGCTGGCTAATTTTTGTATTTTTAGTAGAGATGGGGGTTTCGCCATGTTGACCAGGCTGGTCTTGAACTTTTGACCTCAGGTGATCCGCCCGCCTCAGCCTCCCAAAGTGCTGGGATTACAGGCGTGAGCCACTGTGCCTGGCCTAGATTTTTTTTTTTTAAACCGTATTTGTTCCATCATCATCTATATACCTTAAAAAGTTACGTTAGTTGATACTTTGGTGGATTGACTGAGGAACATTTTTATTCATTTGTCCAGGGTGGGGTGGATGAATTGGCCTTCAGATTAGAAACTTGAATTGGCATCTAATTGTAGTAGGTGTGGTGAGGAGAAAAAAACATTCTTAGGTTTATGTAACTTTTTCCTTCTCCAATGGAGTTAGTCGGTTATCTTAGTAATACATTAACTCATGGAAAGATAATAGCTGTTGTAACATTTTCCTGAGGTTTAAAATGATCTTTTATCTCAGTAAGACCAAAATAATTAATTCCTAATATGGTGGGGTTTTTTTTTTCCTGGGGGATTCATTTTAATAAAAATAAATGTTTTTATAATAACAATTTGGTATAGCTTCACAGAATATATTTAAGTAAATAAGATGGTTTTGAAAAAAAGAAAAAGTCAATTACATTAGTCTTATGGCTAGAGAATACCAGTTAATTTTTTTTTTTTTTTTTTTTTTGAGACAGAGTCTTGCTCTGTCACCAGGCTGGAGTGCAGTGGCACTCGGCTCACTGCAACCTCCACCTCCCTGGTTCACGCCATTCTCCTGCCTCAGCCTCCCGGATAGCTGGGACTACAGGCACCCACCACCACGCCCGGCTAATTTTTTGTATTTTTAGTAGAGATGGGGTTTCACTGTGTTAGCCAGGATGGTCTTGATCTCCTGACCTCGTGATCCACCCGCCTCAGCCTCCCAAAGTGCTGGGATTACAGGCGTGAGCCACCACGCCTGGCCCCAGTTAATTATTTATAGTCTTTTCTGCCCAGCTGAGACTCTGCTATGGGTAGCCTCTTTGAGACAAGGAGAAATGATCAATGCTTTAATTAATTTCCAAATATTTAATTTGCTTTTATTTTATTTTATTTTGAGACAGAGTCTTGCTGTGTCGCCCAGGCTGGAGTGCAGTGGCGCGATCTCGGCTCACTGCAAGCTCCGCTTCCCAGGTTCACGCCATCCTCCTGCCTCAGCCTCCCGAGTAGCTGGGACTACAAGCACCCACCTGGCTAATTTTTTGCATTTTCAATAGAGATGGGGTTGCTTTTATGTTTTTAGGATACCAGGTTATGATTCAAACCTTGTTCTTTGGGGCTGTTGATAGATTTATTCTTACTGGCTTGTCATGCCTCATAGAGTGTATCAGGTAAAGAAGTAATATTAAAATCAGGAAAATAGCAAAATCTAATCATTTTCTTAATTCTTAAATTGTCTTTGTTTTTTGGTTTTAGGTTATGGATGATGAATCAGATGAAAAAGAAGCAAACTCACCTTAAAATAATCTGGATTTTCTTTGGGCATAACAGTCAGACTTGTTGATAATATATATCAAGTTTTTATTATTAATATGCTGAGGAACTTGAAGATTAATAAAATATGCTCTTCAGAGAATGATATATAAATATTGCATGTTCGCTTTACTTCATATGAGTTATTTATAACCTCTTGAATCATCTTCTATACAAGTGGATTTTATCCAAGGATATTTTTATTTTTGTTCCACATTTCCCATGGCTCCTTCTTTGCATATGTGTGAAGGAGTTTAAAATACATTTCCCCCCATCTAATTTATTTACTTTTTTCCATACAGGAAGAAACAGAATGCTTTTTAGAATATTCTAAAATGGATTTTTGTGAAATATCTAAAACTATTTTTACTGAAGTTTTTAGCTTAAGAAACAGCTAAACAATTCTGTTTTAAAAATGGTATCTGGCTACTAGCCCCCAATTAAGTAGCAAAGAACTGCTCAAGACCAAAAAAAAAACCAAAAATGGCCGGGTGTGATGGCTAACGCCTATAATCCCAGCACTTTGGGAGGCCGAGGTGGGCGGATCACGAGGTCAGGAGTTCGAGACCAGCCTGAACAACATGGTGAAACCCCGTCTCCACTAAAAATACAACAATTAGCCAGGCGTGGAGGCACATGCCTGTAATCCCAGCTACTTGGGAGGCTGAGGCAGGAGAATTGCTTGAACCTGGGAGGCGGAGGTGGTAGTGAGCTGAGATCGCGCCACTGCACTCCAGCCTGGAGGATAGAGCGAGACTCCATCTCAAAAAAAAAAAAAAAAAAGCGATAAAATCGAAAACTAACTTCCAGAATCCGGACAGTTTCTATTGGTTAAGATGGAGATGGCCGAATTAGAAAAACTGCTTCAGCATGACCAGCCTTTACCTTATCTATCAGAATTGCTGAAGAAAAGAGAAGAAGCTGCTTTGGTCTTTCCACTGGCATCTGACTCAGAGATCCAAAATCTGTACCATGCCAGAAATGTGCACCATTACCTTTCTACTCTAGGGGTACTGCTTTTTCAGGTAGCCAAAAGAGTGATTTAGCCTTCTCTCTCATTTTTCTGTAGTAATTCAGAGACTGCAGTTAACAGAAAATACAGGGAAAGGAAAGATGGGAAAAATAGTAGTGATACATTGCATCTCTGGAATTCTAGTCCCTCAAATTAAGGAGATTAAGATAGTGATGGAAACAGGAAGAACTCCAGCAGTTGTGAGTACTGGGAATTGAAGTTTTTACTTTTATCCTTTGATTCACTGAACCAAATAGTAGGGTTGGATAATTCATTCCTTGAGATATCATGTATGAATTTAATTTGGACACTGGGAATTGCTTCATAAGCAAGGCAACTTAACCTGCCCTTTAGTTGAAGCTACAGGAAATTGACATTGTGGATGAGATGCAAGTAATGGCAGATCTTGGATGTGGCCATGAAATAAGTGGCTGTATTGGGTGGAGGATTAGTTTATTAGAAGAGAGGAAATTGGCCTGGCACAGTGGCTTATGCCTGTAATCCCAACACTTTGGGAGGCTGAGGGGGGCGGATCACTTGAGGTAAGGAATTCGAGACCAGCCTGGCCAATGATGAAACCCCATCTCTACTAAAAATACAAAAATTAGCCAGGCAAGGTGGCATGTGCCTGTAATCCCAGCTACTCAGGAGGCTGAGGCACGAAAATCCCTTGAACCTGGGAGGCGGAGGTTGCAGTGAGCTGGGATTGTGCCACTGCACTCCAACCTGGGTGACAGAGCAAGAGAGTCTGTCTCAAACAAACAAACAAAAAACAGGAAATTATTCAATTGAGAGGCCAAAGTATTGGAAAGATTTTCTACAAAAGCAACAGCCATGAAGAACAAGGAGGAAAAGTGTGGGAAGAACATTCTAGGCATAAAGAGCAGTATAATCAGAATTGTAAGTGTGAAATGTATTTGGGAACCTCAAGAAGCTAAGTATGGCTTGAGTATAAAGTGAAAATGGTGCACAAGTAGGCAGTGGTAGTATAGAGAGTGCCACAGAAACTCTTGGTTGCCTACCCAACATACACCCTCACTTCTTGTTAAGGAAGGCACTGTCAGTAGGTCTCACCTCAGTCCCAGGGGATAAGTTATGATTAAACCAGTCACTTTAACTCCATTTTTCTTTTCCAATCATTAGCCTGTGGGTAGTCATATGACCTAGCTCTGGCCAGTAAACTGGAAGAGAAAGTCTATTGGAGAATTCTGGAAAGATTGTCTTTACTGGTTAAGAGAGTGTGTATGTGGGTTAATCTCTGGAAAGAAGGCTCTTTTTTTTCCCCTCCATCTATTCCTTTGCTTCCTGCTTGGTACACTGTAGAGTGTGATGTTCAGAGCAATGACAGTGAACTTGTAATCATGACTAAAAGGTGATCCACTGAGAATAGCAAAGAGCAAAGAAAGGATCTGGATCCTTGGCCTTGCACAGTGGCTCACACCTGTAATCCCAGCACTTTGGGACGCCCAGGCAGGTAGATCACTTGAGGCCAAGAGTTTGAGACCAGCGTGGCCACCATGGTGAAACCCCATTTCTACTTAAAAACACAAAAATTAGCCTGGTGCAGTGGCACATGCCACCTAGTAGTCCCAGCTATTAGGGAGTCTGAGGCTTGAGAATCACTTGAGCCTGGGAGGTGAAGGTTGCAGTGAGCCGAGATCACGTCACTGCACTCCACCATGGGCGACACATCAAGACTCTGTCTCAGAAAAAAAAAAAAAAAGGGTCTGGATCCTTGAGGCATTGTTGGCCTTTTGGCCAGACTAAGAATTACTCACTTTCAGAATTTATATGACGTGAGATGAATGTTTTTCTTGTTTTAGCTAGTGTTATCAGGTATTCTGTAACTTGAAGCTGATTGCATTCTGAGAGACTGGTAAATGATGGAGGACTTGGTAAATACTTTCACCGATTTTTCATTTGTGGTAAACTGCCAAATGTCAACCTTAAAATGAAAACAGGCCGGCCGCAGTGGCTCACGCCTGTAATTCCAGCACTTTGGGAGGCAGAGGTGGGTGGATCACCTGAGGTCAGGAATTTGAGACCAGTCTGGCCAACATGGTAAAACCCTGTCTCTACTAAAAAAATACAAAAATTAGCTGGGCATGGTGGTGGGCGCCTGTAATCCCAGATACTCGGGAGGCAGAGGCAGGAGGACCGCTGGAACCCAGAAGGCAGAGGTGGCAGTGAGCCGAGATCACGCAACTGCACTCCAGCCTCAGTGACAGACCAAGACTCCATGTCAAACAACAACAACAACAAATTAACATGTATTTTTTTAATTAATTGAACCACTATTCAAAGATTAAGTTTAATCAGGTAATGGTTTTTATTTTGGAATATTTATACTGAATTTCTTCCTATCTAATCCCAAAGAAAGACTAATAATCACTATTAGTTGTGTTTAGCCAAAACAAAAATTAAAAAAAAAAAATACAAGAAACCCCCAAAATGTATAAAATATTTTGTATCTATTTTATTTTTTTCTTTTTAAAATAGAGATGGGGTCTTACTCTGTTGCCCAGGCTGGAGTTGCAGTGGTGCAATCATAGCTCAGTGCAGC
Source organism: Symphalangus syndactylus (assembly GCF_028878055.3). Taxonomy (NCBI): domain Eukaryota; kingdom Metazoa; phylum Chordata; class Mammalia; order Primates; family Hylobatidae; genus Symphalangus; species Symphalangus syndactylus. Next base: position 71,021,466 of record NC_072436.2, read on the forward strand.
CTCAAACTCCTGGGCTCAAGCCATCTTCCTGCCTCAGCCTCCCAAGTAGCTAGGACTACAGGCATGCACAACCACGTCCAGCTTTTATAAAATACTTTACATGAAATATCCTGAAAACACTTTGTAAATATAGGATGCTTCAATAAGTATTTGAAACTAAGATTATTGGTCAAGAGTAAGCCAGGCACTTGGAGGGTTTTTCTTGTTTTTGTTTTTGTTTTTTTTTTTTTGAGACAGGGTCTCACTCTATTGCCCAGGCTGGAGTGCAGTGGTGAGATTATGGGTCACTGCAGCCTTGACTTCCCAGACTCAAGTGATTCCCCACCTCCACCTCTCAAGTAGTTGGGACTATAGGTGCACACTACCACACCCAGCTAATTTTTGTTGTGTTTTGTTTTTTTTGTTTTTTTTTTTTTGTAGAGATGGGATTTTACCATGTTGCTGAGGTGGATCTGCAGCTTGTGGGCTCAAGTGATTCACCTGCCTCAGCATCCCAAAGTGCTGAGATTACAGGCATGAGCCACCACGCCTGGCCTGGGGATTTTTCACTAACCAAAATTAGGATGAAGCCCTATGCAGGATGACATACAGTCATATGAGAGCAACATATATAAAAATAGCAAACGTTCATTGAACATTCAATGTTCATTTATTCATTGAACATTCAATGTTCATTTATTCATTGAACATTCTTTGTCCTCAAGCCTGAGGTTTTCACAAACACTGTTCTAAGCACTTTACATTTATGAAGTCATTTAATCCTATGTGATAGTTAACTATTGTCCCTCCTCCGCCCCCCCTGCCCCCGCCTTTTTATTTTGAGACAAAGTCTTGCTCTGTCGTCCGGGCTGGAGTGCAGTGGCACCATAGCTCACTGCAACCTCCTCCTCCCAAGTTCAAGCGATTCTTCTGGAATTACAGGCATGCGCCACCACACCCGACTATTTTTGTATTTTTGGTAGAGACAGGGTTTCACCATATTGGCCAGGCTGGTCCCTGACCTCAAGTGATCCACCTGCCTTGGCCTCCCAAAGTGCTGGGATTACAGGCGTGAGCCACTGTGCCCGGCCTATTGTCCCCATTTTTATAAACTGGTGGATGGAGGCACAAGGAAAAGTACACTGTCCATTGCCATGCAACTTGAGTGGAGAAGCTAGGAACATGAACTCTGGCATTCTGGCTGCAAAGCCTATGCACATTATAGCTATACTATTCTGCCTTAAGGAAGTTGGGCCCATACCCCTCTTGAGTATTCCTACTTGAGGGAGGAGAGAAGCTTTCCTTGCTTTCATAGGTACTTACTAGTGGGCAAGAGTCTAGAACCACAGTAGACAAAAGCAGTGGTATGTACATGTGTGTCCATTTTTTTATGCAGGAATATGAAGCTAGTTGCTTTCCAGTCCAGAGGGAATCTACACCCCTCTTGGGAAATCCCAGCCATATACTCTATTTTGCCATATCAGTGTTATCTGTGATTATTCCCTAGGGGCCTACAAGATATACAGAAGCAACTTTTGTATCCCTTGAAAGAAACCCTAGAAAATAGTACTTTTGGCCGGGCGCGGTGGCTCAAGCCTGTAATCCCAGCACTTTGGGAGGCCAAGGCGGGCGGATCACAAGGTCAGGAGATCGAGACCATCCTGGCTAACACGGTGAAACCCCGTCTCTACTAAAAATACAAAAAAATTAGCCGGGTGTGTTGGCGGGCGCCTGTAGTCCCAGCTACTTGGGAGGCTGAGGCAGGAGAATGGCATGAACCCGGGAGGCAGAGCTTACAGTGAGCCGAGATCGCGCCACTGCACTCCAGCCTGGGCAACAGAGCGAGACTCTGTCTCAAAAAAAAAAAAAAAAGAGAAAATAGTACTTTTTCTGTGTCCTTATGTTTCAAGTGATCTTTCAGTTCTAGGCAGCTCCCTGAATGGTCCAACCCTTATTGTGGCTCTGTTCACATCCAACAGGACAGAAATAGTAGGTTAAAGGTAGGACCAGTTAATCTCATGGTTTTCAATTTGTTGACTTTCTTGGCAGTAGAATGAGTTTCTTTCTCGCAGAGCTAGAAAACTCTGCCCCAGCTTCTGCCTACTGGAAAAATTTGGAGCCACCTTGGAGAGGAGTATTGGGGAGGGCACAACTTCTAGTTGGAGTTAGCATCCTTTGTCCTCAAGCCTCAGGTTTTCTCGAGGGCAATCAGGTCATATTTGCTTGATGCGGTGGACATATTTTTTTGTGTGCCTTCTTGGTGTTCTTCTTTTAGCAACACGTTCCCCTTTCCTTTGAAGGACTGCTTCCTCTTGCTGTATGTGGCTGTATGACTCTATAGGGCTCTGGTGGAGCTGTCCTATCACAATGTCTTGCCTTCTTTGCCACAGGAGTGGGGCATGTGACTCACACTGGACTGGCCAGAATCCTTGTCCAGAATATAAAAAGTAAGGATGGAGGAATAGCCTCTCTCTCCCTTTGGGCTGCAAGCTATAAAGTTGTGATTGCAGAGCTATTTGAGGATTATTTCCCTGTCCATGAGGTCAGAGAGGTAGTTCAAGAGTTCTGACAACATTCTGTCCCTGGGTATAGATGTGCTGAAAGCTGTTTGTATTCCTGTTCTTTCCAATTACATGAGCTAGTAAATCCCCTTCTTCCTCTAGTTTGAGTGGGCTTCTATTTATTATTTGTCAGTGAAAGCTCTGCCCTCTAGGCACATCTTTCACCATGACTGTGAGAAATAAATTTGTGAGAGCTGCATCCTTGAAGAGCTCTGTGAAAGCTCTTTCTGTGGGAGTGCTGCCACTCAATTGGGAAACCTAGTACTCATCCTGTGGGTGAAGAGTACCCACGAAATTGGAAGCAAGGAAAAACTGGATCACATTTGTATTTTTGACAGGTCCCTCTGGAGCCAAAGTGTGTGGGATGAATTGTGGGAGGCTAAAGGGGTTCACTCAAAGGGTCTTTCTGAGGCCTTGATTGATGTCTTTTGTTCTTGTCCTCATTTCTTTTCACAGGCCTCAGGGGCTCAACCTATTTCTTTTTCCTTTGATACTTGCTACCGTCTTCTCTGTCCACTGGGGTACATTTCTCCACAAAGCTCCCTAAAACGTAGGACATATGTGCCCCAGCTCCCCATATTCTTATGCAAAGGAATTTTTAAAAAATAATTTTATTGCTATTTATTACTGGAATTCACATAAGGGTTGACAAAAATGACTACAGCTATTTCAATTAAGGTTCTTCATTGCGTTAGTAATGGCAGCTTGAAGCCCTGATGGCCTTCAGCCATCAGATCCAATGGGACTGAATCTATGAACAGGGAAATAGACTTACATAAAGAGATGGTGAATGACACCCCCTTGCCATCATTACTTTTTTTTTTTTTTTTTTGAGGCGGAGTCTCGCTCTGTCGCCCAGGCTGGAGTGCAGTGGCCCAATCTCGGCTCACTGCAAGCTCCGCCTCCCAGGTTCACGCCATTCTCCTGCCTCAGCCTCTCCGAGTAGCTGGGACTACAGGCGCCCGCCACCAAGCCCGGCTAATTTTTTGTATTTTTAGTAGAGACGGGGTTTCACCATGGTCTCGACCTCCTGACCTCGTGATCCACCCGCCTCGGCCTCCCAAAGTGCTGGGATTACAAGCGTGAGCCACCACGCCCAGCCACCATCATTACTTTTTTTGTGGTCGTTCAGAATGTTTTGATCAGGAGAGAAAATCCATTCCCTCAGATGTTTGAATTAGACCCAGATGTCCCCTTTCCTTCATAGATCATTTATTTGCTTCTCCTTCAGGCCTTATTCCCAAAGGTCCAGCTAAGGCGGAGCTCTGTATAAAGGGAGGTCAGGCACCCAAAGTGTATATTTTAACTGGCACATGGTTACAAAGGGTTCTTTGTTGTGTTGGGTTAGTGAGGTTCTTCAAGGCTGAGTTGGGAAAATACTGTCCTTCAAAGTTTCTTCTCTTTTTTGTCAAATTATTTTTTTATTTACTTTTTTTTTTTAACTTTTTTTTTGAGTTGGGGACTTTCCAGTCTTTACTGAAAACTTTTAAAAATTTGTATTTAGACAAATTCTAAAAGACCTGTAACACTAGTTTCTTCTTCTCAACTGATTCATAAATATCTTCCAAAATAGTTTGTTGAGTGGAGATGGATAAGGCAAATTGATAGTCATTGTGGTGGAGTAGCAGGCAGGAGAGGAAAGCAAAGGGTTAAATAGATAATTATAGTTGGAGCATGAGAACTCTGGTAGTACTGCTGACATTTTCTTTGTGGCATCGACAGGTTTGCTGCCAGTGCACAAAGATGTTGCTTGAGCACTGGAACCATACCTTGGCTTCTCGGTAATACAACGGAGTTCTAACCAGAGCCTTAGATGAGGGTTCTTAGGCTAGATGTATATCCACAGTCTTTTGTTTCTTGAATTAAGAAATGTATTATTACCAAAAAGCTCACTGTTTTTTTTTTTTTAAAATACTTTGGGTGATCTAGGGACCTGTTTAAGGGATTGAAATATCAAAAGGGCTTTTAGGTGAGAAATACTATGCTTAGTTAAATGTGACATTTTTCAGCCACTCTGAGGCAAGTGAAAAAAGGCACTTTTCCCCATAAGAAAAACTGAAAGCCTTATGCTCACTTAATCATATAACCTGCCATAGAAGTTTAATTCCGCTAAGAAAATAGGACTTCTTTTCACTCATTCCAAAATAAATTTGATCTTTTACTTTGTGCTGTGGTCTAAAAGTGTTGGGTATGTAAAATCTAGTTCTAGCTTCAAGAAACTTATAGCTCAGTGGGAAAATACAGAAAATCATAAAATATCAAAGCATATTTCTTTACAGTGAGTAGCTCAAACAGTGAGAGGTTAATGCATGTCTCCAAGTCTGTCTGGGGGAGATAAAAAAGGCTTTCCTGAAGAGGTAGCATCTAAACAGACACGTGGTGGGGATTCTATGCAGAGTAACCAAAGTGTGCAAAAGGTTTGAGAATCTTGGCCCAGTTGAGGAACTACCTGTTGAGCCTGTTGGGAGTGTATAGGACTGGAAGGATGGCTAAGACCAGACACGTGAACAGCAGTCAGCACTCCAGGAATTCTGTGTGCCATGTACGTTTTTAATACTACTCTACTCTAGAGCCATTATAGAGTTCTGATTACTCTACATTTGACTGAAGATATCATTTAAGGCTGTTTAAAGCAAATGCCCAGGTAATAAATTCTCAGAAACATCATCCCTCTCTAATCAAAGTCTTTCTTGTCAGACATGGCGCATTAATTCATAGAATGAATCGTTCATAAGTCAAACGCGCGGCTGTTACAGCTAGGGAATTCCTAGCCGTCTCAGGTAGGCCATGGGAGGAGGTGGGCCAGCAGTTTCTTACGTCCAGGCTCACAGTCGGATAGTTGAGCCTTACATTCCTCCTCTACCCCTCCACAATAAACTGAGGGTTATGGAGGCAATGGATGCGGAGGGCTTTCAGGGGCCAAGCATATTATACAGGGAATTGAATTGCTTATCACCAGAGAGGCTGACCTTTGGGGCTTTGCAGTCAAGAATTTTGTTATCTCTCTCCTCCCATCTCAACGTAATTCTTTGCATTTTTTTTTCAGCCTTATGTCCCCCAGGATTCCCTTTTCAGACTTCCTGCTTTCTTCCTCCTCTTTCCCCGCTTCGTGCAGTGCTGGCGCGTGGGGCCTGGGGCAGCACGGGGCGCGCACCCGGGTTATTGCTTTGCTAACAATTCCATCCTTCTCTCTCCGTCATTCCCTGCCAGGTGCTGAGTTTCTCCCTCCCTCTCGGTTCGGTCCCTCCCGCGGCTCGCCCCCGGGCGGGCGTCTCCAGGAACTCCAGGCGGACGCGGCCACGAGCCACTGCCACGTCTCCGCCGCCAGCAGTCCAGCGCCTGCGTGGGCTCGGGGGGCGGGGCAGCGCTGGGAGGCGGGACTTGCGCGTGAGCGGCGCGTGAGCGGTTCAATGGGGCCTACCGGCGGCGGCGCGCTGCGCGCCGAGGGGCGGGGCCCGGCGGCGGTTGCTGGCGGAGCCCGGGAGGCGGAGAAGGCTGTCGTTGCCTTGGCCGTCGCATCCCCGAGGGAGTCGTGTCGGCGCCACCCCGGCCCCCGAGCCCGCAGATTGCCCACCGAAGCTCGTGTGTGCACCCCCGATCCCGCCAGCCACTCGCCCCTGGCCTCGCGGGCCGTGTCTCCGGCATCATGTGTGGTAAGGGGGCCGGGAGCGGGGGGCGTGTTGCCGGGCGGCGCTGGGGTGCGGTGCGGGCGCCGCTAAGGCCCAAGGCAACGGGCGGAAGCGGGAGTGTGGAGGGTGCGAAGTCTGGGTGATGGGCAAGGGGCGTCCAGTGGTGGCTGCGTGGGCGGGGGCCGGCATCCAAGGGCGGGAGAGGGGGTGGCGGCCGGGAGAAAGGCACCTGAGAGGAAGGCGGGCCCCCTTTGCCGGGGGCCAGCGGGCGCCTTGGCGCGGAGAAGGAACCGAGAGGGGAGAGAAACGCCTTTATTGAAAAAGGAGGAGAGGGCTGAGGGAATTGAGGTGTGGAGGGGGGTGCCTTCAAAAGGGCCCACCAGGTGAGTGAGGCAACCTGTGGAACCTCGGGCGAGGTCTCTTGAACTTACCTTGCATTTTTCTAAAAATCTTTCAAAAAATATTTTACTCGTTTTCGGGCAGGCCCAATAGAAAACAGACCCTAGCTAGAGCCACGGTAGTGGCATTAAACGTGATACTTCCTGCCATCCGTTGTCTCGACAGAAACCATTGCTAATCAATAGCTTGGTTAATGGGCTTAGACCTGATCCTCTGGTGGAAGAAGCCTTCAAATGTCTATGGCGATAGGTTATACATTATTTATCATTTGCGTGTGCACCCATTAAAAATGCCAGCTCTGAAAAATATCAGTTATACCTTGGATGTATACCCCTTTAGAATACCAACTATGAAAAATATCATTTATCCTTTGCATGTGCACCCATTAAAAATACTAGCTGTGGAAAGTTTAACAAATATTTTTCCTAGAGCCTTAAAAAATTAAGGTTAGGCTCTTTTATTCCATGTTTTGAGAGTCGTTTATGATTACCTAAGTGTCAGTGAAAGAGATTTTGAGAATCGTGTCTGACATGACTGATATCCTCTAAAATTGGTGTTAACTTGGCTATTGCCAGTAAAAATAGTTGTATTCTTACCTTTCTTATTGAAATTTACAACCGACTTTATCCCTGGAAGAAAACACTTTTTTTTTTTTTTTTTAAGGGAAGTACCATTTTAAGAGAATTGAAAACTCTCTGGGAGACTTCTTATTTGCAGCCTTTTGCACGAAGGAACTGAACAGGAGGTGGATTGTACTTGTTAGTGTATATATTTCCTGTATTTAACTTTATGCTCATTTCAGCTTCTGAAAATGAGGAGCAGGTTTAAATTTAGAGTAGATTAAAAAAAACCCACATAAAAACAGAAACACCTATAAATAGCTTACTGAAATTATTAGAGTAGAGCTGACTTCAGAATCAGACTTTTGCAGTGTCTACTTAGTAGAATGGTTTAGCATTTAGTTTGATGCTATGAAGTAGTGAATTTGCAAACTGGTCAATCTCCAGTGTGCTTCATTTGGTAGTTAACTGTTCCTGAATGATGAGGGGTGTGCCTCATCAAGTACTTGACATTCTGGTTGCAGGTCATTTCATCATGTTCCAGGAAAAAAAACGTAGTCAAAGTACTTACTGAAAAAAAAAAAAAAATCAGCGCTGGGTGTGGCGGCTCCCGCCTATAATCCCAGCACTTTGGGAGGCCCAGGCAGGTGGATCACCTGAGGTCAGGAGTTCAAGACTAGCCTGGCCAACATGGTGAAACTCCGTCTCTACTAAAAATACAAAATTAGCTGGGCGTGGTGGTACGCGCCTGTTATCCTAGCTATTCGGGAGGCTGAGGCAGGAGAATTGCTTGAACCCAGGAGGTGGAGGTTGCAGTGAGCCGAGATCGCACCATTGCAATCCAGCCTGGGTAAAAAAAGAGCAAAACTCCATCTAAAAATGATAAATAAATATAAATAAATCAGATATGGAAATCAGGTTCAGATAAGGAGATACATTTAGGGTGGAGACTAAATGTTGGGAGTTTTCACATAGTCCGTGTCTCCATTCCACAGAGTTTTACTGCTGAGGAAACAGGTATTGAAGAAATAAAAAGTGAGTATTTGAGGCATTTCTGAGGTCCTGCTTTTAAGTCATACCACGATTTTGCCTGATTCTAGGGGTAGGGTTCAGAATTTATTTTCTCTCTAATGTAAATTCTGAAAGATAAGAAGATGAGTGTCATTATTTTCCTCCCACATCTTAGTCATTGCACTAAAATTCCTGAGCAGAGAAATGGAGTGAAAATTAGACTAGATGGGAAAATCTGGAAGCTTACCTTATGATTACTTGCTATCTAGTTAAGTTTTTCTTTTTCTTTCTTTTTTTTTTTTTGAGACGGGGTCTCACGCTGTGTCGCCCAGGCTGGAGTGCAGCGGCATGATCTTGGCCCACTGCAGCCTCCGTCTCCAGGGTTCAGCCTCCCGAGTAGCTGGGATTACAGGGGTGTACCACCACACCTGGCTAATTTTTGCGTTTTTGGTAGAGGTAGCGTTTCACCATATTGACCAGGCTGGTCTCCTGACCTCAGGTAATCCACCCACCTCAGCCTCCCAAGGTGCTGGGATTACAGGAGTGAGCCACTTTACCTGGCCGTAGTTAAATTTTCCTAAAAGATTATTTTATTTCAACGTTGTACAATGTTGAAGCAGAAGAATGAGGATTGAAGATTCTGATATGCTTTTTTCAGTCAGATATACTGATAAAATTGATATGTTTACCAACTTGTGTTGGGATGTTAATAAGTGTTAGGAAAAAAGATCCTATGGTCTAGTAAATTTGGGAAGCAACATATTAAATCGCGTGGTAATGTTTTGTTTTGTTTTTTGATTGGAGGATTTCTTGGAATCTTTAATGTATTAATAATAAGCATTGAGAATCTTCCAGAGAAGAATAGTGTGTCTCTTTTCCAAATTTATTTTATCTTCCTTTTTCTTGGTAGTTTGGAATATACTTTGTCCTTTTTATTTGCATTATTTTTGGTTTTGCTGAGAGAGTGCCAAGTCACTTAAGCTATTCCTAGCTTTTAACAGATTTTGCTATTGTTTTTATAAATGTGAGGTTATACCCTTCTGATCCGATGGTGTATATAAAATGAAATTTTGGGGATGGGCGTGGTGGCTCACGCCTGCAATCCCAGCACTTTCGGAGGCTGAGGCAGGTGGATCACCTGAGGTCAGGAGTTTGAGACCAGCCTGACCAACATGGTGAAGCCCTGTCTCTACTAAAAATACAAAAAAATTAGATGGGCATAGTGGTGCACACCTGTAATCCTAGTTACTCGGGAGGCTGAGGCAGGAGAATCTGTTGAACCCAGGAGGCGGAGGTTGCAGTGAGCTGAGATCGTGCCATTCTACTCCAGCCTGGGAGACAAGAGTGAGACTCTGTCTCAAAATAAATAAATAAATAAATAAATAAATAAATAAAATGGAATGTTTGCAAATGAGATCCTTTTTAAAAGCAGTAAAGGAACTTGCAATTTTAAAGTATCCTAAAATGAATTTTTCAAAAGTTTTTTGTAATTATACTGTCTAATGGCTTTGGGGATAATTGAGGGATGCTGAGATTGGCTGCTGGGATTGGTCATAAAACCAGTACTATTAACATATCCTTACATATACTGGATATGAAGAAGTTGTGAGAGAAAATAATTGCTTAATAAGCATTTCTTCAATTGTCCCCTGGAAATGGAGGTTAATAGGTTTTGGTAATGAGCAGTAGAAGGCGGGAGAGGGTTTTGTAACACAAGTTTGGGAAATTCTGCTCTTAGAGATTCACAATTAGTAAGATTAAAGGTTCCAGAAAGTTCTAAATATATACCTAACTTTATTTAACCAGGTAGTTCTTAAACCTTTAATTATGAAACCTTTCTTTACTTCATTCCTTTTTAGCATCCGGTGAAATAGTGTTCTGTTTCTGTGGTTTGAGAATTTTTTGACCGTATGTTTCAGGTGCCTAAAAAGTGTTAGAAGATACTTGCAGATATTTGAAATGATGGCTTTATACTTGGCACTCTGCCCTTTGCAGAGATGACTAAAATAAGAGAGTTGCCTTCAAGGAATTGCTGCCTGATCAGAGGAAAGAAAATGAATGCACATGCAACAGCTTCAGGTGAAAATACACAGTCCTTGTTCATTGCCATGTCATAGATCACAAGTGGAATGAGTAGAAATTTAGAGACTGGAGAGCTCTGGGCTTTGGGTATCTGTATTAGGTCAGGAATGTTCTGGGTGATGGGGCAGGACTTTTACTCAACTTGTAGAGAATTAGTATACTGTGAGAGGTAATCATTAATGGCATATGTTACCCATCAGTGAATGGAGGCGGAAATAGTTTGAGAACTACTACCAGAGGGGTTGAAGGAGGAAATAGAAGTGCCAGAAAAACAGACCAAAGAACAGTGGCTAAAGGCAGAAGAGTTCCAAAGTAGTATATTGCCTTGAACAGAGTCTGTAAAAGTGGAAAAAGGTCATTCATATGTTAATACTGCAGAGAAGTTAATTGGATATGGTTATAAAGAAATTATTAGAGAAATTGCATATGTCAAGGCAGAAGGATCTCAGTTTGTGTTTAGGTGGAGGGCTGCAAGTAATACGAAAAAGAAGAGGATTTGGGGATTGAAGTCCCCTGGGAGTGTTGAGAAGTTGAATTCTAGAGCTGTGGTTCCTGACCTACAAGCCCTGAAGTTGTTACAGGGTGTTCATTGCTTATTCATATGCTTATAACTTTGTCTGTAAGTTGAATAAAAATTGTTCTAGATCATTGAATAATTGTTCTAGATCATTGAATAATAAAAAAACCCATTGTTGTGAAGGAGCCTCAGAATATTTTGATGTTAACAAAAGGGTTCTGTATTTACAAAGTTGGAGAAACACTCATTAAGAGTTAGGAGTAAGGCCCAGCACAGGGTTCCCTCCGGTAATACCAGCACTTTGGGAGGCTGAGGTGGGCGAATCACTTGAAGTCAGGAGTTTGAGACCAGCCTGGCCAACATAGCGAAGCCCCATCTCTACTAAAAATACAAAAATTAGCCAGCTGTCATGGTACGCACCTGTAATCCCAGCTACTTGGGAGGCTGAGGGAGGAGAATTGCTTGAACCTGGGAGGTGAAGGTTGCAGTGAGCTGAGATCACACCACTGCACCCCAGCCTGGGTGACAGAATGACACTGTCTCAATTAAAAAAAGAAAAAAAAAAAGAGTTATAAGTAGCCAGTGTTTTGGCTCACACCTGTAATCCCAGCCACTCAGGAAGCTGAGGCAGGAGGATTGCTTGAGGCTAGGAGTTCAAGATCAGCCCGGGCAACATAGCGAGATCCCATCTCTATTAAAAAAAAAAAAAAATTAGCCAGGCATGGTGGTGCATACCTGTAGTCCAGTCTACTTAGAAGACTGAGGTGGGAGGATTGAGCCCAGGAGTTTGAGGCTGCATTGAGCTATGATTGTGCTGCTGCACTCCAGCCTGGGTACTGAGTGAGAGCAGGACTGTTTAAAAAAAAAAAAAAAAAAGTTACAAGTAGGGGAGAGGCTAGCTTCAGAGAGTAGTATGTGTAATATGTCTCTCTTGAGGTTACAAGGAAGGATGAGAAGTATTTAATATATGTGTTGTTAAACTGTTGAAAAGAAGATGGATGAGGGGCAGTGACTCACGCTTGTAAACTCAGCATTTTGGAAGGCTGAGGCAGGAGGATCACTTGAGGCTTGGAGTTTGATACCAGCTGGGACAGCATAGTGAGACCTTGTCTCTATATTTTAAAAACAAAAAAAGAAAATGAAGACTTTAATTCTGGCCAGGCCCAGTGGGTCACGCCTGTAATCCTAGCACTTTGGGAGGCCGAGGCGGGCAGATCACCTGAGGTCAGGAGTTCGAGACCAGCCTGGCCAACATGGTGAAACCCCGTCTCTGCTAAAAATACAAAAATTAGCCAGGCATGTTAACACACGCCTGTAATCCCAGCTGCTGCTCGAGAGGCTGAGGCGGGAGAATCGCTTGAACTCAGGAGGTGGAGGTTGCAGTGAGCTGAGATAGCGCCACTGCCCTCCAGCCTGGGTGACAGAATGAGACTCTGTATGAAAAAAAAGACTTTAATTCTATAAAGTAAGAATCTACCAAAAATGAAAAAGAAGCTGGGAAGAGAAAATGAAGATTTGAGAGTAGTATGTAGCTTAGACTGTAAAATAATATCTGGGAGAAGTTTGAAAGTTAAGCAAGTGATGAATTAATAGGATTGGTCAGCATTTCAAAGGGCCCATCCGAAAGTGGACTGAAATGGATAGATGAGTTCTCCTTGGCTGTCATAGTTCAATGTAGAGATGCTCAGAGACTAGGAGTCAGAGCACAGTGGACCCAGAGGGTTTGACTTAGCAGAATGATGAAAAATTGTGGTCTGATGTGAATGTTCAGAGAGAAGAGAGAGAGATGGAATATTTGAAGATTGTGAGCAGGAAGTACATGGTTTTTTTTTCTCAAGAAAGATGATGACATAGGTAGACTGTGAGGGAATATATAGAGATGTCAGGACTTAAACTAGTGATTTGAGCTCCAGAATGTTAAATGTGCAAGAGATGTGTCGTGGAGCCCCTTCTAGTGGCAATAGTTACAATAAAGTAGGGGAGACATGAACCAATTAAACACACAAATAATTGAAAGTCTTAATTGTTTCACTCCGTATGTTATTTTTGTATGTGTGATTTATTTTATTTTACTTTTAAATTTTTTATTTTTTTGAGACAGAATCTCACTGTGTCGCCCAGCCTGGAGTGCAGTGGCGCAGTCTCGGCCCACTGCACCCTCTGCCCCACCTCCCGGGCTCAAGTGATTGTCCTGCCTCAGCCTCCTGAGTAGCTGGGACAGGCACGCGTCACCATGCCTGGCTAATTTTTGTATTTTTAATAGAGACGGGGTTTCACCACATTGGCCGGGCTGATCTCGAACTCCTGACCTCAAGTGATCCACCCTCCTCGGCCTCCCAAAGTGCTGGGATTACAGGCATGAGCCACCGCGCCTGGCCTTTATGTGTGCTTTTAGGATTGTAGAAGATGTATCTTGGCTGGATGCAGTGGCTCATGCCTGTAATCCCAGCACTTTGGGAGGCCGAAACAAGAGGATTGCTTGAGTCCAGGAGTTCGAGACTAGCCTGGGCATATAGTGAGACCTCATCTTTACAAGAAATAAAAAAATAACTGGGCATGGTAGCTCACGCCTGTAATCCCAGCTACTCCAGAGGCTGAGGTAGGAGAATTGCTCCAACCTGAGAGACAGAGGTTGCAGTGAGCCGAGATCGCATCACTGTATTCCAGCCTTGGTGACAAGAGCAAAACTCTGTCTCAAAAATTATAAATAAATAAATAAATTAATTAATTACAGGCACATTGGCATGTGCCTGTGGTCCCAGCTACTTGGGAGGCTGAGATGAGAGGATCACTTGAGTCCAAGAGGTGGTGGTTTTAATGGGCTGGGATTGTGCCACTGTACTCCAGCCTGGGCGACAGAGCAGAGCCCCTGGTGAAAAGAAAAAAGAAAATGTATCTCAAATAATACTTAATTTTAAAGAAATCTTAAATGTAGAATGTGATTCCATAATTATAATATTGACTAGTTCACTGCATCCTTGAACCCCTGGGCTCAAGTGATTCTCCCACCTCAGGCTTCAAAGTAGCTGGGACTACAGGCATGCACCGCCATGCCTAATTTTTTATTTTTTTGTAGAGACAGGGTCTCCCTGTATTGCCCAGGCTGATCTCAAACTCCTGCCCTCAAGTGATCCTCCCGCCTTGGCCTCCAAAAGTGGTGGGATTACAGGCATCTGCTACTGTGCCTGGCCTGTAGAAAAATTTATAGCTGAAGGACTGGGACTGTGTGTATGGGATTAACAAGTTATCTCTGAGAAAGGGGTTGGAACCTGTGTGGAGACAGAAAGGAGAGATTTTCACAATTAATTCTGTAGCATCTGTATAGTTTTAATCTTTATTTATTTATTTCAAATTTTAATAGAGACAGAGTCTTTCTATGTTGCCCTGGCTGGTTTTGAACTCCTGAGCTCAAATAATCCTCCTGCCTCTCTTCCTAAAGTGCTGGGATTACAGACATGAGCCACCGCTCCTGGCCTACTTTGAATTTTTAATGATGATGATGAATTAATTTGTGACTAGTATTATAAGAAAAATAAAACAAATTTAGAGTTTAAGTGACATTGTAGGTGGATTTTGATTCAGAAGTTTTAAGTTTAGAGAATGAATTTGAACACTAATCACTGATAAGTTACAATGTTTAGGGTCCCAAAATATTGAAGCTGTCAAATGATAAAATATATAAAAATAAAATCTTGTATTCATAAGGAAATAAATGCGACCAGGCATAGGAATTTTAATAATTTGACTAGTCAGTTGTGTTCAGTTTTCTTTTCAATAAGGTTTAACAGTCTTTATTTGCAGCTACATTGCTTTCAACCAGGTGTGTCTAGTCTGTGATCCAGATTGCTTCTGAAATTTTGTTGGCAAGGTGCTCATAAGTGCTTTTTTGTCATTGAATTTAAGTTGCCATTTTCTGAGAATGATGCCTGTAGGTTCAAGCATCTGCTTCAGTTAGGGAGTTATTTTATTCCAAGTATATTTTATTAGTAAGAAAGCTTACACTTGTGAAGTGCGTGCTGATTTGGGGGTAGAAAATCTATGCTTATACAGCTACTGTTTGTGCTCTTAGAGCAATTACCGAAGAGTGGCGGAAAGTTGATTTTAGGCTTTTGTCATTACCTTACTTAAGAACAGTTTATTGGGAGTTTAGGCCGGGTGCAGTGGCTTATGCCTGTAATCCTAGCACTTTGGGAGGCCGAGGCGGGTGGATCACCTGAGGTCAGGAGTTGGAGACCAGCCTAGCCAACATGGTGAAACCGCATCTCTACTAAAAATACAAAAAATTAGCTGGGCATGGCGGCAGCCCCTGTAATCCCAGCTACTTGGGAGGCTGAGGCAGGGGAATTGCTGGAACCTGGGAGGTGGAGGTTGCAGTGAGCTGAGATGGCTCCAGCCTTGGCGACAGAGCAAGACTCTGTTTCAAAAAAAAAAAAAAAAAAAGAACTGTTTAGTGGGAGTTTTGATAAGACAAGTCAAAGACTTGAAAATAGAGGTCAAACTAACGATTTCTGCTCTAACAAGCATCATTGTGAGTTGTGAATGCCTCCCTTGTGAACATGCCCTGCATACCTGATGAATTGCTGCCAATATTGTCTTGGGCACGCCAAGATACACTTAACCCAGTATCCCCACAGGTGGAATGTCTTGGGCTAGTAGTGCTATCAAGGGACAGGGCTATGAAACTGACAAGTTCATCTTCTTAGCTCCCATTTCCCTCATCAGGTATGTCTGAGGCTAATCCCCTTCCTTCTTCTAGCTCTATTACTTTTTTTTTTTTTTTTGAGACGGAGTCTTGCTCTGTTGCCCAGGCTGGAGTGCAGTGGTGTAGTCTAGGTTCACTGCAACCTCTGCCTCCCAGGTTCAAGCTACTCTCATGCCTCAGCCTCCCGAGTAGCTGAGACTACAGGCATGTGCCACCACAGCTGGCTACTTTTTTTTTTTTGTATTTTTAGTAGAGACGGGGTTTCACCATGTTGGTCAGGCTGGTCTTGAACTCCTGACCTCGTGAACCGCCTGCCTCGGCCTCCCAAAGTGTCGGGATTACAGGTGTGAGCCACTGTGCCCAGCCGAAATGTTCTTAAGCTCTCAAGATTCATATAGTGAGCCATTATAAACCAAGGAGATTGAAGTTAGAAGTATTATCAAAGTTGAATGCTGTTGTTGAGTTACATTATTAAAAACTGAATTTAATATTGCACTACTTAATTTTTTTTTTTTTTTTTTTGAGACAGAGTCTTTCTCTGTTGC
The DNA here is from genome assembly GCF_028878055.3 of Symphalangus syndactylus. Taxonomy (NCBI): domain Eukaryota; kingdom Metazoa; phylum Chordata; class Mammalia; order Primates; family Hylobatidae; genus Symphalangus; species Symphalangus syndactylus. Next base: position 71,037,451 of record NC_072436.2, read on the forward strand.
CCAGGCTAGAGTATAGTGGCACGATCTCAGCTCACTGCAACCTCTGCCTCCCAGGTTCAAGCAATTCTCCTGCCTCAGCCTCCTGAGTAGCTGGGATTACAGGCACCTGCCATCATGCCTGGCTAATTTTGGTATTTTTGTAGAGATGGAGTTTCAGCATGTTGCCCAGGCTGGTCTTGAACTCCTGACCTCATGTGATCCACCCGCTTTGGCCTCCAAGGTGCTGGGATTACAGGCGTGAGCCACCCAGCCCTGCCGCATTAACTTTTAAAAAAAGTGGAGTCTGTAAATTGTCTTAAAAACAATTTTATATCATTAGCATTTAAATAGTTTTAACAAATTAATATACATATTTAATCTTTAAATCATTTACCATCCAGCTTACATTTTTACGTTTTTACCAACTTTCATTTTTACCATCTGGCTTACATTTTTACTTTTACTATCAGACTTAGATTTCTTAAAAAAGAGTTTAGGAGTGAGTTTTTCTGGATGTGCTGCATTATTAGAGTTTGGCAGCTCTGGACAGACTGCAAACAATCCTCGGCAGTCTTCTGTTTTCAAATAAGCTAGATTGTATCCTCCTTTAGTGGACTCTAGCTGATGCAGTCACAGTGGTGGGAACTAGTTCAGATTCAGTTTTTTTCACACTTTTTTTTTTTTTTTTTTTTGAGATGGAGTCTTGCTCTGTCTCCCAGGCTGGAGTGCAGCGGTGTGATCTCGGCTCACTGCAACCTCCGCCTCCTGGGTTCAAGTGATTCTCCCCATCTCAGCCTCCCAACTAGCTGGAGTACAGGCGCACGCCACCATGCCCGGCCAATTTTTGTATTTTTAGTAGTAATGATGGGTTTCGCCATGTTGGCCAGGCTGGTCTTGATTTCCTGGCTTCGGGTGATGCGCCTGCCTTAGCGTCCCAAAGTTGGGATTACAGGCGTGAGCCGCTGCACGTGGCCCACATTTGTATTAAAGTATTGTTTTAGAAAAGATTTGTGTTCTGTATATTGTCTTTTAAAGACCTGATTAAAATACTTAACTGATAGTTATCTGTAGGTGTTTAATCTTTCTCAAAGATCAGTGACCCATGGGTGAGGAGTGCAAAGATTGATTTACAATTGGGTTATTGGTTTATTAATATTACAGATACTTTATGAAGGAACAGCAGTAATAACAGAAACCCCAGACATTCTTCTGAATTAAATGGGTGCAGATTGGTCTGGAGACTCTTCTACTGCCCTCTAGTGTTTATATCATGAGTAGCCATTGAAAGTTTGAAGTTGCACATTGCTGTGCCGCTACCACTCTTACCTTAGAAATATACTTAAGCAGCATTTTGTTTATCCTTATCTTAATTGCTGTGCTTTGAAGTTGGGAATGCTATTTGTGGGTATCTCTGGGATATCAGTTAACTAAATTTCTATTTTTGAATTATGTAAGATAGATGTTCTATCCTCCCTTACAGGGTGGTGGTGCTGTGAAAGTAAGATGACTGTGCGTTACAGGAAAGCTTAAAAAATAAAAATGTAAGGTGTGTGTGTATCTTTTTTTAATCTGAATAAAATACGGGATTTCTGTAAGTCTTTGGCCTGGAACTACTTCTTTGGGGAGAGTTGAAGCCATTGTTTCAGGTTATTTTGGATTTTAATGTGTAAGTTTCTCTTTTTTAGGGCATAATAATTTATTTGAGAAAATTGTACTGTATTGATCATGGTGATTAGCATATATGTTATGGCTTTCCTGTTGGGTATCAACAATGCGCCATTTTTGTATACTGAAATGTTTCAATAGGATCACACTCTATAGAAGTAAATATCTCTTTTCAGATGGAAATGAAGACTAGTTTTTTGGGAGTTCTATCTCACAGAATTAATTTAAACTTCTTATGAATCAGTAGAATTACAGTGAAATGTTAAGAAAAAGGGAAGTTTTAAAATAAGCAGCTTGAACTTGTACTTTTATATATTTTATATATTTAGTCTTCAGTTTTGATACATTAAAGCTATGCCCACTCTGGCCAAAACACAGCCATGGAAAACCTCAGATAATGCCCATGCTGCCATTCCTAAAAGTGTGGATTTCCCTTACCTTTGTTCTGTTACTTCTTTGCTTATCTGGTTCAGTTCACATTGTATTACTCCTTTGATTTCTAGTTTTGTTTTTCCAAGTGATTGCTCTTTTTCTGTGAATTTTCAAGAGTTGTTACGTGGTTGTCATTTGCTGATATGATGAACAAGTAATTCAAGCAATTATCTTTTAAGATAGTTATGTATTTGGTCAGTTTTTACTATTTTACGTAATTATTTAAGGGGTGAGTATTTTTTACATCATTTATTCCTAAATGTCACTGATAGCATGGTTATTGGAAGTAAGCAAAATTAATCTCATTGGTACAGATTTTAGGGTCTATATATGTTGCTTAAATTACTTTAGAAATTTTTTTCTTGAAGCAAAATGCTCTGTATGTAGGACATAAACCATGAATTTGTTAATTGGTTTTTAAAAAAATTAAATTTCACTTGACAAAAATAGCAGTCATGGAAAATAAGTAGCCAGCTTTACAAGCTGCTTTGAAAAAATTATGTATGTTGACATGTTTACTTTAGTTTTTTTATACATATGAGAAACTCCCCCTTGAAAAAGTTCCATTGCCTTTAAACAGTTTGAAATGTTTGAAAGACAGAATCTAACTTCACATTTTTTCACATACTTGACATAATTATGCTAATTTTGATTTTTAAATCAGAATTTTTCATTAAATATTTGTTTATTTGCAGGTATATTTGCTTACTTAAACTACCATGTTCCTCGAACGAGACGAGAAATCTTGGAGACCCTAATCAAAGGCCTTCAGAGACTGGAGTACAGAGGATATGATTCTGCTGGTACTTCTAAAAAAATACTATGGATTTTGCATGATTCTTTAAATAGAGATTATTTTTATTATTATTAGGAGACTAGACTATTAAAGTCTGTTTTGTTTTGAGTAAGCGTAAATTGGAAGAATTTTTGTCTTTTATCATATTTAAAGGATTTATTTATGTAATCTCAACAGTGTTACCATTTATGTGGAGTATTGCTTATGATGATCTATTAAGAATATTATTGTAAAAACATCATATGGGGCATTATTGTGGTAAAATAAAATTCATGAAGGTCTTACTCTAAATTCTTTTTTCTTTCCTGTAACTTTAATTTTTCTCCATTGATTTCATGCTTTGGCATATAAACTTGCCTCAGATTCTTTTTTCTTATTTTTATTATTTATTTTTGAGATAGGGTCTCACTCTGTCACTCCAGCTGGAGTGTAGTGGTGCGGTCATAGCTCACTGCAGTCTCGAACTCTGGGCTCAGGCAATCCTCCCTCCCCGGCCTCCTGAGTAGCTAGGACTATAGCTGTGTGCCACCATGCCCAGCTAATTTTTAAAAAGTTTTTGTAGAGATGAGAGTCTCACTATGTTGCCTGGGCTGGTCTCAAACTCCTGGCCTCAAGTGATCCTCCTGCCTTGGCATTTCAAAGTGCTGGGATTACAGGCAAGGCACTGATTCCAGCCTCTTCTATCTTAAATAAATTACACATAAACATAACTTTCTGGCAACTTTATGTTCTACCCTAGCTCCTTCCCTCAACTGTGTCAGAGGTTCCTAAGACCATCCTCAGATTTGACAATTCCCTAGGAGGACTCACAGGACTCAGCATTTGGTTGTACTCATGGCTATGTTTCATTATAGCAAAAGAATACAAAGCACAGTCAGCAAAGGGAGAAGGTGCAGGAAGTGAAGTCTTGAGAAAGCTAGGCATAAGCTGCTCACCAGTGGATCAGTGCCTAAGGTTTTCATTGGGGGTTGGTCACATAGGCACCCTCTGCCTAGCATGTACCAAAATTCTAGACTCCCAAAATAAGAGCAGATGTTCAGCATAAACCACATTGTTTGCACAGTTTGTGTAGTGAGACACTTTTGGTTAGGGTGGTAGGAATCCTTCCAAAAACCAAGTTTCTAGACACCAGTGAAGGGCTGACCTTGAAAACAGTCCTTTCTAAGGATAGCAGTTTCACACCTGCTGTGTTAACTCTTTTGTACACTTAACATTGCCATATGGACTGGGCATTTGTCTTCCTTGACTTTCCTTAGTAATGGAAAGTCAGTTCCTTAACTCCTTTGTTTTTAAAATTCTCTCTTTCCTTAGCTTCTTTGACAGCACATCTTACTCTCTTCCTAAGATGCTAAGATTACTTCTTTTCTTTTTTTTTTTTTTTTTTTTTTTGAGACGGAGTCTCGCTCTGTCGCCCAGGCTGGAGTGCAGTGGCGCAATCTCGGCTCACTGCAAGCTCCGCCTCTGGGGTTCACGCCATTCTCCTGCCTCAGCCTCTCCGAGTAGCTGGGACTACAGGCGCCCGCCACCATGCCTGGCTAATTTTTTGTATTTTTAGTAGAGACAGGGTTTCACTGTGGTCTCGATCTCCTGACCTCGTGATCCACCCGCCTCGGCCTCCCAAAGTGCTGGGATTACAAGCGTGAGCCACCGCGCCCGGCCAGATTACTTCTTTTCTGTTTGCTTTGGAGGCTCCTTTCTTCTACTTACAGCTCAAATATTAATGTTCTTCAAGATTCTTTTTTTTTTTTTTTTTTTGAGATGAGTCTCGCTCTGTCACCCAGGCTGCAGTGCAGTGGTGCGATCTCGGCTGACTGTTGCAACCTCTGCCTTCTGGATTCAAGTGATTCCTCTGCCTCAGCCTCTCCAGTAGCTGGGATAATAGGCGTGCGCCACCACGCCTGGCTAATTTTTGTATTTTTAGTAGAGATGGAGTTTCACCATGTTGCCTAGGCTGGTCTTGAATTCTTGACCTCAGGAGATCCACCTGCCCTGGCCTCCCAAAGTGCTGGGATTATAGGTGTGAGCCACTGCACCCAGCCAAGATTCTTTTCTAGGCCCACTTCTCTTAGTTGGTGTCTTCATGGGTGAGCTCTGACTTCATCAACCTTTTTTTTTTTTTTTTTTTTGAGACGGAGTCTCACTCTATCACAAGGCTGGAGTGCAGTGGCATGATCTTGGCTCACTGCAACCTCCACCTCCCGAGTTCAAGCAATTCTCCTGTTAAAGCAATTCTCTTGCCTCACCCTCCTGAGTAGCTGGGATTACAGGCGCCTGCCACCACACCCAGCTAATTTTTGTATTTTTAATAGATACGGGGTTTCACCATGTTGGCCAGGATGGTCTCGATATCCTGACCTTGTGATCTGCCCGCCTCAGCCCCCCAAAGTACTGGGATTACAGGCGTGAGCCGCCGTGCCCGGCCCATCAACCTTCTATTAATTTATATCAGTAACTTCTTTGTTTTCGTCTTATTTTTTATTTATTTTTTATTTTTATTTTGTTGAGATGGAGTCTCACTCTGTCGCCCAGGCTGGAGTGCAGTGGCACGATCTCGGCTCACTGCAAGCTCCACCTCCCGGGTTCACGCCCTTCTCCTGCCTCAGCCTCCTGAGTAGCTGGGACAACAGGTGCCCGCCGCCACGCCTGGCTAATTTTTTGTATTTTTAGTAGAGACGGGGTTTCACCACGTTAGCCAGGATGGTCTCAATCTCCTGACGTCGTGATCTGCCCACCTTGGCCTCCCGAAGTGCTGGGATTACAGGCGTGAGCCACTGCGCTTGGCCGATATTTTTATTTTTAATTTTAATTTTTTTTCGTGTATATGTTGGTGACTTCTAATCCAGATGTATTTCTTCTAATCCAGATTTATCTCCCAAGCTGTATTCTAGGCCTCCTACAAGTTTCTTCCTAGATAGACCATGATATTTTAAACTTTGCATGTTCAAAAATTAAACTGAGGCTGGGCGTGGTGACTCACGCCTGTAATCCCAGCACTTTGGGAGGCCCAGGTGGATGGATCACTTGAGGTAAGGAGTTCAAGACCAGCCTAACCAACCTGGTGAAACTCTGTCTCTACTAAAAAAAAAAAAAAAAAAAAATAACCACGCATTGTGGCGTGCACCTGTAATCCCAGCTACTTGGGAGGCTGAGGCAGGAGAATTGCTGAACCTGGGAGGCAGAGGTTGCAGGGAGCCGAGATTGCGCCACTGCCCTCCATCCTGGGCGACAGAGCAAGACCCTGTCTCAAAAGAAAAAAAAAAAAGAAAGAAAAGAAAAATAAGCTGAATACATTGCAGTCCTCACCCCACTCCCCACTCTGTTTTTTGTTTGTTTGTTTTTGAGATGAGTCTCACTCTGTCGCCCAGGCTGGAGTGCAATGGCGCAATCTCAGCTGACTGCAACCTCCGCCTCTCGGGTTCAAGCCATTCTCCTGCCTCAGCCTCCCAAGTAGCTGGGATTACAGGCATGCCCACTCTGTTTTTCTATGTCCCTTTTATTGAGAATCATTCAACAAGTCCTTCAAGCCATTCAACAAGTCCTTTGAGGTATTCCAGACTTCTCCTGCTTTCTCACTTACATTCAGTCAGTTCCGCTTTTCAATATCATTTATCTCTGTCTGCATTACCACTGTTTAGTTCAGGTCCTCTTCATTTTTGCTTTGCTGTAGCTGTAGCTTTTGACAGCTGGTTTCTTCCTTCCGTTTCTCTCCCTCCAGTTCTTTCCCTACACTGTTTCTAGAAGGGGTTTGCTAAACATTTTTGCTGAATCACTTCTCTGCTTAAAGGACAGTGTTTTCCCAGTATCTTCAGGGTAGCTTTTTCAAATTCCTTAGCAACTTAAGGAGACTCTTAAGAGATATATTCTATGACCTTCCTTCCTTAGCTACCTTCTGAGGTGGGTGCCCATCTTTTGCATTTCTCCATTGTATCCCAATTGCAACCTGTAGTATTTTTATTATAATTCATAATCAGGCTGAATTATTTTTTCCTTGTCTGTCTTCTCGATAGACTTAGAAATTTGAGGACAGGAATGGAGTTATTTTTGTTTTTGTGTCTAGCAGTTATCCTGGTTCTTGACACACAATAGGTTTTCCGTAGATAATGAATTAATAAATTAGTGAATTAATTAGATGAGAATATATTTTTTAATTAAAAATTTTGCCTCACATTAATAATTTTATCAGTAGCTAGTTTCTAAATCTTGCTTTTTTACCTCATGATGGTTTAGGTGTGGGATTTGATGGAGGCAATGATAAAGATTGGGAAGCCAATGCCTGCAAAATCCAGCTTATTAAGAAGAAAGGAAAAGTTAAGGCGCTGGATGAAGAAGTTCACAGTAACGTACTTAATTTGATTTTTGTCTCCCTTCCCTTTCTCTTCCTTTTCCCCTCCCCATTCTCCACTGAGTTACTCCCTCCCCCCATATTTTGGGACCCATTTTAATGATAATGGTCTGTAACATTGAAGGGAGGAAAGAAAAGTAGTTTTGTTACTGTCTGGACTAGTTTTAAAATGTGCCTGAGCCTGAAAAATAATCGTTGCAATTAGGGAAGGAAATTAGTTAGGTATATTACCTTCAGCGCAAGCTCTGAATATTAAATGAAATATCTTCAGAGCCACCATTCCTGAGGAAGAGCTTTTCATAGGACAAAAGGTATTTTTAGTGATGCCCTTATACATGTGTCTTCACTTGCTAATTGTCTTCACTTTGGACTAAATGCGTAGCTTGGATGTAGTCAATTTTGACGTTGCACCTTTGAGTAGGTCTGATATAATCTGGTAAGTATCATGTTTTCCCTCACAGTTGTCTTCTCTGGCACAAGGAGTTGTCAGAGATGTATGCCGCATCAAAGAGGATTTACTTCTCAGTATTTAGATCATAACATTATTCTTACACATTTTATTTTTTCACAAGAAACTTGAAAACAAAGCAACCTTTGAAGTAGATTGATTGAAAAAACATTTTTAAAATTCTCCACAAAACCCAGGAAACCACAAGTATTTTATGTACCTACTCATATGAATGCTATCATAGTCATTATGAAAGAGTACAGGTAGAGGAAAATGATGGATTTTTGTCTTTTTTTTTTTTCCTACATAAGCCATACATTTAGCTTTGTAGTACTTGTTTAACAAATTAAATCAATACTTATTTTGCCTGTATTGTAGTGTAAGATTAGCTAGGGGTAAAGCAGACACCCAAATAACTACACTTCAAAAACAGTAGTATAAATATCTACTGTGTGTTCTGCATCCTGTATACCAGGCTGATTATAGTGAGTTCTGTAGGAGAGAACAGACATTGCTGTGAGATTCAAGGGAGAGTTCCCACAAGTTGACGAGACTGGGAATACATAGGGAATGGGTGCTGATTATATTTGGTCAGTGAAGATGTGAAGGGAGGACCTTCTAAGTAAATAGCATAGCAAGATAAAAATAGTAATGGCAGGCTTGTTGATGGAATGATAGTAGTCCTTTTTATTTACAGTATTGGTAGACAAATATGGGAGGCTAGAAAGGCAGATTGTGAACAGAATCACCATTTTTCAATGTCAACATATTGAAACATGCCTCTTCGTGGTAAACCTTTTTTTTATTATTTTTTTAAATTTTATTTTATTTTATTTTATTTTTCCCCAGATGGAGTCTCGCTGTAATGCCCAGGCTGGAGTGCAATGGCGCAACCTTGGTTCACTGCAACTTCTGCCTTCCAGGTTCAAGCGATTCTCCTGTTTCAGACTCCCGAGTAGCTGGGATTACCAGACATGTGCCACCATGCCCGGCTAATTTTTGTATTTTTGGTAGAGATGGGGTTTCACCATATTGGCCAGGCTGGTTTTGAACTCCTGACCTCAAGTGATTCGCCCGCCTCAGCCTCCCAAAGTAGTGGGATTACAGGCATTAGCCACTGTGCCTGGCCAGCTGGTTTGTTTTTGAAGTGTAGTTATTTGAGTGTCTACTTTACTCATAGCTAATTTCTTTTTTTTTTTTTTTTAAGGTGGACTCTTGGTCTGTTGCACAGGCTGGAGTGTAGTGACACAATCTCGGTTCACTGCAACCTCTGCTTCCTGGTTCACGCCATTCTCCTGCCTCAGCCTCCCGAGTAGCTGGGACCACAGGCGCCTGCCACCACGCCCGGCTAATTTTTTTTATTTTTAGTAGAGATGGGGTTTCACCATGTTAGCCAGGATGGTCTCGATCTCCTGACCTCGTGATCCACCCACCTTGGCCTCCCAAAGTGCTGGGATTACAGGTGTGAGCCACCACACCTGGCTAATTTTTGTATTTTTAGTAGAGACGGGGTTTTGCCATGTTGGCCAGGCTGGTCTTGAACTCCTGACCTCAGGTGATCCACCCTCTTTGACCTCCCAAAGTGCTAGAATTACAGGCTTGAGCCACTGTGCCTGACCAACTCCTAGCTAATCTTACCCTACAATACATGCAAAATAAGTATTGATTGAATTTATTATCTACAAATGGAAACTTGCAGATATTGCTGGTGAATTTGTAACTGGTAAATCACTTTAAAGAGCAATCTGGCCATATCTACATGGGAAATGCCTATACCCTGAGACTAAGCACTTCCACTCTTGATATATACTTGAAGGAAACACAGTGAACAAGGTGACGTGACAACAAGATTCATTGTTGCAAAATTTAGAAACAGCCTAAATGTCTATAAATAAGGAAATGGGATGATACAATAAGTTGTGTGTGCCGGGTGTGGTGGCTCACGCCTATAATCCTAGCACTTTGGGAGGCGGAGGTGGGCAGATTGCCTGAGCTCTGGAGTTTGAGACCAGCCTGGGCAACATGGTGAAACCCCATCTCTACTAAAATACAAAAAATTAGCCGGGTGTGGCAGCGTGCGCCTGTAGTTCCAGCTACTCGGAAGGCTGAGGCAGGAGAATCACTTGAATCCAGGAGGCGGAGGTTGCAGTGAGCTGAGATCATGCCACTGTAATCTAGCCTGGGTGACAGAGTGAGACTCCGTCTCCACAAAACAACAACAACAACAACAAATAAGTTGTATATGATAGTGAATGACCATATGTAGCTTTTGAAAGAAGTGTACTGAATCTGGTTCTGCATATGGGAACATAGATAGTTCCTGGTATGTAAAGTATAGGACATTTAAAAACACAAAACGGTACTATCATTTATGGTCTCATGTTAACATAATCATAGTTTAAAAGGCATGAATAGTAAGACTGTCAACTTGAGAATCTTCTGAGGAGGAAGTGAATGGGATGGGGAAATAAAGGAGGTATCAACTGCATTTTTTACATTTATTTATTTCAAGTTTCCATGTACCACATTGATTTTTTACATTTTAGATCTTAAAAAATATGTAAAGCACAGATGACTAGATGTTTTATTAACTCTGAGTATGGGTAGTTGGGTATTCATTATTCCCAGCAAATTTATGTTTGAAGTATTTTTTTCAAAAAGGGAGATGACATCTGAGAAAAGGCAGGCAGAGGGCAAGGAGCCATGGGAGTAGAGGTAGGGTAAGATAGAGGATGCAAATGAGGAAATTATTGAAGCACTACGGCCCAAGAAGATCAAGGCACAGGCAATGAGTTAGCCTTTAAAGGAAAGAGTGTACTTTAGGAATCAAAGATAAAAGACAAACTTAAAGCAGATAATTACCAGGTGAGAGGAGAAAAGCTGAGTAAAGTGGAAATTGAGGGATTGCAGGTAGGATTGAGCTTTACGGAGAATAGAAAAGATGATGATGAGCTGTCAGGGAACTGGATTGAGCTATCAGTTTAATGAATAAGGAACTTGGATACATGTTTCTTAAGTAGCAAGTGAAATAGGTATGTGAATTTGAAAGGGTCTTAATTTACAGAATTTTCTGACTTTCTTCAGTATTGCTTGGCAGTAGATGGGAGAAGAGAAACTGAGTGTGGGGGTTATCTAGACTTAAGATTCAGCAAAGGACTTTAAAATGGGTAACAGACAATAAGGAAGAGTCAAGGATTCAAAGTCATGATTAATTTATATGACATGAAATATTGTGAGAAATGTGCTTATTGTTATAGCAATAATTTTTTTCTTACTAGACATTCGGTAATGTTCCTACGGCAACAGTGAAATAAAGGTGTGGTAATTATCATGAATTTGAAATGGATTCAATATATAGAATCTTGTGACTTTCTCCAATATTGCTTGCCAGCATGTTCAAGGAGATACTGCTTTAATTATAGTTAGCTTAAAAAAGTAGTCAAAGAGGTCGGGTGTGGTGGCTCACGCCTGTAATCCCAGCACTTTGGGAGGCTGAGGTGGGCGGATCACCTGAGGTCAGGAGTTTGAGACCAGCCTGGTCAACATGGTGAAACCCTGTCTGTACTAAAAATACAAAAAAAGTAGCTGGGCATGGTGGTGCGTGCCTGTAATCCCAGCTACTCAGGAGGCTGAGGCAGGAGAATCGCTTGAACCTGGGAGACAGAGGTTGCAGTCAGCCAAGACTGCACCATTGCACTTACTCCAGCTTGGGCATGAGAGCAAAACTCTGTTTCAAAAAAAAAAAATAAAAAAAGTAGTCAAAGAGATGTTTTCATTTCTTGCATTAGCCTGTTGAATAATGGTAAATGGTACTTTTCTTGAGGTCATTTATCAGGTTGCCTTAATTATTCAGAACACAGTTAAGCTAGGAAAGAATAGATGCCTGATTTTATTCATTGATTGAGCCATCCAACAAAAATGTGTCTGCCATGTATACCTTTTAGTGCTTAGGATTCAAAAATAATAAGGTAGGCTGCTGTTTTTGTAGCTTTTCAAATTCTAGTGGAAGCTAGGTTGACAACATATCATAAATGTAATAGTACAACAGAATATACCATTGTGGTTTTATTTATTTATTTATTTATTTTTGAGACGGAGTCTTGCTCTTTTGCCCAGGCTGGAGGGCAGTGGCACGATCTCGGCTCACTGCAGCTTCCCCTTCCTGAGTTCAATTGATTCTCCTACCTCAGCCTCCTGAGTAGCTGGGATTACAGGCGTGTGTTACCACGCCCAGCTGATTTTTTTAGTAGAGACAGGGTTTCACCATGTTGGCCAGGCTGGTCTTGAACTTCTGACCTCAGGAGATCCACCTGCCTCAGCCTCCCAAAGCGCTGGGATTACAGGCATGAGCCATGGCGCCTGGCCAGTTTGCTCTTAATTTAGACCTAACTCTGATAAACTTTGTTATCTGGGTTCTTAGCCAAATGAATTTTATATTTAGGAAATTAAGAGCATTACTAGTTAATAACTGGAGCTGTCCATTTTTTTTTTAAGACGCCCCAAGAAAAGATAGCTTATATGAAAAATAAATTAAGAATCAGCTACTTTTTTTTTTTTGAAAGGGAGTCTCGCTCTGTCACCCAGGCTGGAGTGCAGTGGTGTGATCTTGGCTCACTGTAACCTCTACCTCCTGGGTTCAAGCAATTCTCCTGCCTCCACCTCCCGAGTAGCTGGGATTACAGGTGTGTGCCACCACACCTGGCTAATTTTTGTAGTTTTAGTAGAGACGGGGTTTCACCATGTTGGTAAGGCTGGTCTCAAACTCCTGACCTTGTGTCCTGCCCGCCTCGACCTCCCAAAGTGCTGGGATTACGGGTATGAGCCACCGCACCTGGCCGGATCAGCTACTTTTTAAGATAAAAGAACATTGGCCTATGCCGATTTCCCAGTAGCCCCATACTTTCATAGCATTGCTCTGTTCTCAAATACCTATTTGATTTTGGAGGCACTCCGTAAGTGCAGTTTATATTGTGAGATGTGTGTACACTCACCAGAGATGAAAGAAATTGCAGTCATAAGGTCGTGTGTCATTGGGAAAATGAATTTATTTTTACATGTTTAATTGATAATGATTTTTTAAGGCAAGAATTAAATATAGATTTAAAAAATTACATTAATTGTTTTTGTCCTTAACTCTTGAGTGTTCATATCTCCAGGAAGCTTGAAAGAATAGTACATTATTACCTATATATACTTCACCTAACTTTATCCGTTATTAAAATTTTGTCATTTTTGCTTTAACTCTGTATTAGTTTTTTGGTTGTTATTGAAACCATTTGCCTTCAATATTTCAGTTGCATAAACTCCTACGTCTTTATTTATCTTTATTTTTAATTTTTGTGGGTATATAGTAGGTGTGTAAATTTACTGGGTATATGAGATGTCTTGATACAGACCTACAATGCGTTCCTAAGTCTTTTTTTTTTTTTTTTTTTTTTTTTTTGAGATGGAGTCTCGCTGTGTTGCCCAGGCTGGAGTACAGTGGCGTGATCTCAGCTCACTGCAACCTCTGTCTCCTGGGTTCAAGCGATTATCCTGCCTCTGCCTCTAGAGTAGCCAGCACTACAGGCGCATGCCACCATGCCTGGCCAATTTTTGTATTTTTAGTAGAGATGGGGTTTCCCCATGTTGGCCAGACTGGTCTTGAACTCCTGACCTCAGGTGATCCACCTGCCTCGGCCTCCCACAGTGCTGGGATTACAGGCGTGAGCCACTGCACCTGGCCTCCTAAGTCTTTTAATCACTATTTTGAATATGCCTGATCTTTAGTTTCAGTGATTGTATATTCCAAGAGAGCAGCACTGTAATAATTATATTTAAATATAGCTTACAGCATTATCTCTGCAGCATGATTTAATATTGAAACTTTTCATATTCTTCAGAGCAACAAGATATGGATTTGGATATAGAATTTGATGTACACCTTGGAATAGCTCATACCCGTTGGGCAACACATGGAGAACCCAGTCCTGTCAATAGCCACCCCCAGCGCTCTGATAAAAATAATGGTATGGAAAGATTTTTTGTGCTTTGGAATGATTGTGGAAGCCTAATAATGGGGGCCGAATGAAGGCTCTTAGATTTTCATTATTTTAATTATTTTTATCTGGAAAATTTCAAACATTCAGAAGTAGTAGAGAGTATACAGAGCTGAGGGTGCTGGCTCATGCTTGTAATCCCAGCACTTTGGGAGCCTGAGTTGGGAGGACTGCTTGAGTCCAGTAGTTCACGATCAGCCCTGGCAACATAGTGAGACCCTGTCTCTACAAAAAATAAAAAAATAAGTTAGGCATGGTGGTACATGCCTGTAGTCCCAGCTACTTGGGAGACTGAGGTGGGAGGATCATTTAAGCCCAGGAGGTAGAGGCTGCAGTGAGCCGTGTTCACACCTCACGCCATTGCCCTCTAACCTGGACAACAGAATGAGACCCTGTCTGTCCACCATGCCTGGCTAATTTTTGTATTTTTAGTAGAGACGGGGTTTCACTGTGTTGACCAGGCTGGTCTTGAACTCCTGACCTCAAGTGATCCTCCTGTCTCAGCCTCCCAAAGTGCTTGGATTACAGGCATGAGCCACTGCTCCTGCCTGAGAACTTTTGTTACCGGTTTTGTCCTTAGGGCATATCTCTCTAGAAATGTATAATCAAATTACCGTGTTTTAGAGTTACTTGGAATAGTCTTTCTCCATGCAATTGTGCTACTGGCTGGATATGTGTTACTTTAATATGTTGAAAAAAATTTTTTTTATTTTTATTATTATTTTTTGAGATGGAGTCTCACTCTGTCGCCCAGGCTGGAGTGCAGTGGTGCGATATCGGCTCACTGCAACTTCCACCTTCTGGGTTTAAGCAGTTCTCCTGCCTCAGCCTCCCAAGTAGCTGGGACTACAGGGGTGTGCCACTACACCTGGTTAATTTTTTGTATTTTTGGTAGAGACGGCGTTTCACTGTATTAGCCAGGATAGTCTCGATCTCCTGACCTTGTGATCCGCCCACCTCAGCCTCCTGAAGTGCTGGGATTACAGGTGTGAGCCACTGCACCCGGCCTATTTTTTATTTTTAAGGATTGATATTCTTTAAAAATAAGTGTTATTTATAATTATTTAAAATATTTACATAATTCTGAAGTCACATCTTTAAAACAAGACATATTAAAAGAAGTCTACCCAGCACTTTGAAAGGCTGAGATGGAGGGATTGCCTGAGCCCAGGAGTTTGAGACCAGCATGAGCAACATGGCAAAACCCTGTGCCTACAGAAAATACAAAAATTAGCTTGATGGTGGCATGCGCCCATAGTCCCAGCTACTTGGGAGGCTTAGGCAGGAGGATCACCTGAACCTGGGGGTTGAGGCTGCAGTGAGCCATGATTGCTCCGTTGCACTTCAGCCTGGGTGACAGAGTGAGACTGTCTCAACAAGTCTAGACTCTTCTGTTTCTTCTTATTCCTCTTGTAGATAACATTCACCAATTATTGAGTCTGTTCTTTGATTTTAAAAAAATAAGCAAATACAGAATACATACAAAAGTGTATATGTGTGTATTTATCCCTCCCCATTTTTTTTTCCTTTCATTTTAGAGACAGGGTCTCACTCCTCCACCCAGGCTGGGTACAGTGGTGGGATCATAGCTCACTGTAACTAACCTCAAATTCTTGGGTACAAGTGATCTTCCTGCCTCAGCCTCCTGAGTAGCTAGGATTACAGGCTTGCACCACCACACCCAGCTAATTTATTTTATTTTTGTAGAGATAGGGGTCTTGCTTTGTTGCCCAGACTGGTTACAAATTCCTGGACTCAAGTAATCTTCCCACCTCAGCCTCCCAGAATGCTGAGATTACAGGCATGAACCGCTGCACCCAGCCCTTTCTGATTTTTAGTTTAATTCAGAAGCTGCCTATTTAGGCTCCTTGTGCTTCAATAATTACTATTGAATTTGATCATAATGCTAGCAATAATTTAGACTTTTGATACTGACAAGGCCTTTATGAAAGATTCCCGAAAACTTACATCTAGATGATGTTTTGAGAATTTGGCTTTAAGTTAAGACCTTTAAATTAGCTATTTATTAATCTTTCTGTTCTAGCATTAAGTTTTTTTTTTTTTTTTGAGATGGAATCTCGCTCTTTCGCCGAGGCTGGAGTGCAATGGCAGGCTTTCCGCTCACTGCAACCTCTGCCTCCCAGATTCAACGATTCTTCTGCCTCTAGCCTCCCAAGTAGCTAGGATTACAGGCGCCTGACACCACACCTGGCAATTTTTTGTATTTTTAGTAGAGACAAGGTTTCACCATGTTGGCTAGGCTGGTCTTGAACTCTTGAGCTCAGGTGATCCGTCTGTCTCAGCCCCCCAGAATGCTGGGATTACAGGCATGAGCCACCGCACCTGGCAGGTTTTTTTTATAAATTTATTTTTGTGGTTGCTATCATCTCTCAAAAATCTAGTGAAAATGTTTATTATTTGGTTTCTAATTACTGTCAGCCAAAATATCAGATCTTTATGTATATTAAGAACATTGTAGGGGGCCGGGTGTGGTGACTCATGCCTATAATCCTAGCACTTCGGGAGGCCAAGGCAGGTGGATCACCTGAAATTAGGAGTCCGAGACCAGCCTGACCAACATGGCAAAACCCCGTCTCTATTTAAAATACAAAAATTAGCTGGGCATGGTGGCATGCACCTGTAATCCCAGCTACTTGAGAGGCTGAGCCAGGAGAATCGCTTGAACCTGAGAGGTGGAGGCTGCAGTGAGCCGAGATTGTGCCACTTCACTCCAGTCTGGGTGACAGAGCAAGACTTTGTCTCAAAAAAGAAAAAACATTTTGGCCTGGCGTAGTGGCTCATGCCTGTAATCTCAAGACACTGGAAGGATGAAGTGGGAGGATTGCTTCAGCTCAGGAGACTAGCCTGGGCAACATAGTGAGACTCTCTCTACAGAAAAGTAAAAAAATTAGTTGAGTGTGGTGTAAGCAGCTGTAATCTCAGCTGCTTGGAAGGCTGATGTGGAAGAATCACCTGAGCCCAGGAATTTAAGGCTGCAGTGAGTCATGATTGAGCCACTGCGCTCCAGCTTGGTGACAGAGCAACATCGTGCCTCCAAAAAAAAAAAGAATATTTTGATAATTTAATATAAAATTTAATTCAGCAGTAATTTTTCTCCTAACTGAAATGAACTCTGAATAATAAATCCAGGATTGTTAGGGTTTTTTTGGTTTTTTTTTTTTTTTTTTGAGACAGAGTCTCACTCTGTTGCCCAGGCAGGAGTGCAGTGATGGGATCTTGGCTCACTGCAACCTCTGCCTCCCAGATTCAAGCGATTCTCCTGCCTCAGCCTCCCGAGTAGCTGGGTTTACAGGCACGTACCACCACGCCTGGCTAATTTTTTGTATTTTTAGTAGAGACAGGGTTTCGCCATGTTGAACAGGATGGTCTCAAACCCCTGACCTCAGGTGGTCCGCCCATCTCGGCTTCTCAAAGTGCTGGGATTACAGGCATGAGCCACCGCACTCAGCTGGATTGGTAGTTTTTATGTACCAGCAGTCGCTACAGATAATGATATTGTCAACTCTTGATTATCTGTTCTTACAGTTTTCAAAGTTAGTTAAAAAAGATGAAAATTATCCCAAGATCATGTCTATCTTCTCTTGGAATGATATTTTAACATTTATTTTTCTGACATTCTATGACTTATCTGGATCTCAAACAAGTAAATTTAACTGTAGAACTGATTGGTTTTTCTTAGCAAATTCGTTAGTTCTAGTTCTTAAACTCATTTAGTGTAAATCAGATTATTGTTTTAGTTTGAAAGGACTTCTCTTTAAACGTATACTGAAGAATGAATGAACAGAGAAATAAGAATAATATTTAGTTCAGCTCTCTCGTTTTGCAAATGAGGCAACAGACCCAATAAACTTGCTCCTTTCACATGGTAACATTTGATTACTAGTTTAGCCACAACTGAAATTGTTATCTCTAGACTTCCTGTTTATTTCCCCACCGTACCCACCTCCCCTGCACTGTGTGCTTCAGCTATGCCACATAAACAATGCTGCTGATCTACCTGATGATAATCTGGTAATGAGAAGTAGATGTAATTATGTTATAAATAACATAAATAGTATAGCATGTTACAAATTTTTGACTTGAGAAAAATCCAGTTACAGTAATAGCTATTTTACTGCTATTTTGAGACAGAGTCTCACTTTGTTGCCCAGGCAGGAGTGCAGTTTATCAGACTTCTGACTTTTTTGTCTTCAACACTTTTACCTCTTTTAGAATTTGTCGTTATTCACAATGGAATCATCACCAACTACAAAGACTTGAAAAAGTTTTTGGTAAGTAAGGTGACCTCAAAAGACCCCAGTCTTTGAGAATACTTCTAATGAGAGCATTGGGGTTGGTTGTTGGGATGTGCGACACCATATATGTGTCATCAAGTAATTTCTTGGACAATTCCAAGTGCATGGTGATTTATTGGACTTTTCTTTGCTAACAGTGGAACAATTCTGTTTTTTAATATGAAAAGGAAACGATTAGTATTTGACTGTAATATACATGACAAAAGGCTCAAATAAAATTGGAATTTCATGGAGACATTTTTTGCATTCTGAGAGACTGTCATGCTTTAAAGTTCCTAGGATATATTAATACGAGAAGAATCAGGACAAATTAAATGAAAGTTTTATGTCCTAAATAGCTATATACTGTATAGTAGTGGTCATAATGCTGACCTGCATGAGTGCTTTCTTAGGGCTGTTCAATTGAACTTTCTCCAGTGTTGGAAGACAGTGTATCTAGGCTATTCAGTATAGTAGCCACTGTCCACATGTGGTTGTTGAGCTAGTATGACTGAGGAACTGAATTTTAAATTTTATTTAATTTTAATTAAATTGAAATAGCCACATACAGCTAATGGCTATTTATTAGACAGTAAGTTAAGTGTATGTTCAGTTACACAGAGTACCACACTGTTTTGGAGTCACTCTAATTAGATGGTGACTTTAATTTTGAATAATGGAATATGGTGTTCAAAGAATATTAGAAATTAGTGGCATTTTTGACGGAACAATTCTATAGAAAAGGTTTTTTTTATCATTAATATTTCTTTAATTGTATTTTTTTTCTTTCTACTTACAGGAAAGCAAAGGCTATGACTTCGAATCTGAAACAGACACAGAGACAATTGCCAAGCTTGTTAAGTATATGTATGACAATCGGGAAAGTCAAGATACCAGCTTTACTACCTTGGTGGAGAGAGTTATCCAACAATTGGTATTAAGCCACACTTTTAAAGATAATTATGCCAACATTAATTCCGAGAAACTTTCTGGAAATTAAGTGTGATAAGCAGGAACTGTGCTATTTTTTTGAGTATTTTTGGCTTTTATTTCTCATGTAACTATTCAAGTTGAATAATTTTGAGAAACTGATTTATTGATTCCCCCCCACCCTCCACTTAAAATTTTACTTACTTCATTCTGGTTTATTGTCATGAAAATTAAAAATAATCCAAAATCAAAGTGTGTCTAAAAACTATGCATATATGCACACATCCATACGCACCACACGTGGACATGTACACAGTACACACAATGGAGGATTAGTTATTCCCTTGCTTCTTGCTCGTCCGAGTGTTCTTCTCAACCAATAACTTAGCACAATAGCAGCTTCAGAGCTACCACAGTTTATATTCTGGGATAATGCCTGCTTGTCTCTGAGCTAACAAAGTCAACTACTTATTTTTCCTTTTGGGGACTTTTCCTTGGCTCTGAACTTCTATAGAAAAGCAGTTCCAAGCCCATGAGAAAAGCAGTATTCTTTTTGATTCCATCCAACATTCCTAATTAAAGATTAAAGACATCAAAGATCTACAGATGTCCAAATCCATAGTGATACCTACATCTTCCTTCCCCACTCATAACTCTAGCTTTCCCACTTAAAAGTCCTTTACTTCCCAAATATGGTCCAGCTCTCACTTCTCTCCCACCTGTACCCAAATCTTATATCTGTATCAAAAAGAGGAAGCAGGAAGATGGAGAATGTAGAAGCCTATTCCTTCCCTTTACCCAAGGCAGAGTGGAGTGGTGTGCCTTCCCAGCCTTTTTTCGTTTCTAATAGGCTTTGCCTTTTATTCATTGTATAATCCAGTTTGTGTTCCAAGGTGGTTCTTCCCTCTCCTACTTCATGTTACTCTTTTATCTGTTCTTGATTCCTGTAAGCCCTGTCCCTGAGGATTCGGGTTGATGGAATTGTATGGTGTGCATGTTAATAATTGTATATATTTATATCTCATATCAAGGTCAGAAAGAGTGGAAGTTAACAGTGGTGTACAATTACTAGGGCAGAGAATAGGTTTTGGATTTTGATCTTAGGATCTTTTCTAATTCTGTCATTCTCCTGATAATTCATAGTAATTTGACGATATAGATAGGTAGATGATGGAGATAGGATATATAGGTTGAGAAGTGTTCATAGCCTGTACAAAGGATGACTTTTTAAGTGATCTATTTTTGGAGTTGTTATCTATTGAGCATATTTTGAGTGTAGGCTTGGTTAAAAAAGTGGGTCTTGGCTGGGCGTGGTGGCTCACGCCTGTAATCCCAGCACTTTGGGAGGCCGAGGTGGGCAGATCATGAGGTCAAGAGATCGAGACCATCCTGGCCAACATGGTGAAACCCTGTCTGTATTAAAAATACAAAAATTAGCTGGGCGTGGTGGTGCGTGCCTGTAATCCCAGCTACTCGGGAGGCTGAGGCAGGAGAATCACTTGAACCAGGGAGTCGGGGGTTGCGGTGAGCTGAGATCGTGCCACTGCACCCCAGCCTGGTGACAGAGTGAGACTCCATCACAAAAAAAAGAAAAAAAAAATATGGGTCTTGGATACACCAAAGCTTAGGAGTAAGTGTTTACTTAAACTTTAGACTTGTTTATAAACTGGTACAAAAGAGCATTTGTGTGAACAAAAAATTTCTGTGCTGAAGCCAGTATGTTCTAGGCATTTCTGACTTGATAATTGATGATAGTAAATATTGCTAATGCATTTTTTTCCCTCCATAGGAAGGTGCTTTTGCACTCGTATTTAAAAGTGTTCATTTTCCCGGGCAAGCAGTTGGCACAAGGTACATACAACTCTAACAATGACTAATGTATTTCAACATATTTGAGTTACATGTTTATTCTTCGTAGACTATACATGACCCTTTATTATAAAGGCTCTGCCCTTTATTAGATATATTCATGTGAGCATATTTTCACATGCTCCTTCTTGTCTGTTGTTTACCACTCTTCCATTTAACAGAATCCCTGAAGAAAGCAAATACAGGCCGGGTGCTATGGCTCACACCTGTAATCCTAGCATTTTGGGAGGTTGAGGCAGGTGGATCATCTGAGGTCAGGAGTTTGAGACCAGCCAGGCCAACGTGGCGAAACCCCGTCTCTACTAAGTATACAAAAATTAGCCGGGTGTGGTAGCACATGCCTGTAATCCCAGCTACTCGGGAGACTGAGGCAGGAGAATCCCTTGAACCCAGGAGGCAAGAGGTTTCAGTGAGCTGAGATCGCGCCACTGCACTCCAGCCTGGCCTACAGAGCGAGACTCTGTCTGAAAAAAGAAAAAAAAAAGCAAATATATTTTGGCATTTAATTGGCCTTTTGTCTTTGTTGGGCGCACCAAGGTTACTTTGTGAATTTGGATATTGAATATTATCCAATACAGTTAAAATATTAGCTTTCTCTGTATTTTTTGAAACATATATTCTAGACAGATTCCTAGATAATTGTACCATCACTACTTCTTGCTAGGCTATTTAGGCCTGATCATGAAGTCCTAAGTGAGGTGCCCTAAGATACTATGGTAAGAGAGAGATATTTTTTAATCTGAAAACAGGGTGACTAAGGAGAAGGTGCTACACGTTCATATATTGGCATTCTGTGCATAATTGAAAGGAAGGTTCCATTTAACATTACAAAGGAAAAAAATTAAAATACATTGTTACAGAACAGGTGTTGGCAAACTTTTCTGGAGTGGGCCAGATAGTAAATATTTTAGGCTTTCTGGACCATGTAGCCTCTGTAGCAACTACTCAACTTTGCAGTTGTAGTGTGAAAGCAGCTACAGAAAATAAGTAAAAGAATGGGCATGGGTATGTTCCAAAATACAATTTTTATTTGTCAATTAAGAAAAGAAATAATTAAAAAAAAACCCAAAAACCTGTATTGGGCTGGGCATGGTGACCCATGCCTATAATCCCAGCACTTTGGGAGTCTGAGGTGGGTGGATTGCTTGACCCCAGGAGTTCCAGACCAGCCTGGGCAACATGACAAAACCCCGTCTCTATAAAAAATAAAAAATTTAGCTGGGTGTGGTGGTGCATGCCTGTAGTCCCAGCTACTCAGGAGGCTGAGGCAAGGGGATCACTTGAGGCCAGGAGGTCAAGGCTGCAGTGAGCTGTGATTGTGCCACTGCACTCTAGCCTGGGAGACAGAGCAAGGCCGTTGTCAAAAAACAAACAAATAAACAAAAACCATTTATTTATAAAAATAAATCCTGGGGCTGCAGGTCAGTTTGCTGACCCCTGATAGAGAATTTTTTGGATATAGGAACTTGTTCTGTCATCCAGGCTGGAGTGCAGTGGCGCGATCTTGGCTGAGTGCAGTGGCACGATCTTGGCTCACTGCAACCACCACCTCCCAGGCTCAAGCAATCCTCCTAACTCAGCCTCCCGAGTAGCTGAGACTATAGGCACGTGCCATCACGCCTGGCTAATTTGGAGACAGGGTTTTGCCATGTTTCCCAGAGTAGTCTTGAACTCCTGGACTCAAGTGATCTGCCTGCCTAGGCCTCCTGAAGCCATTGCACCTGGCCCAATACAGATTTTTTTAAAAAATTCTTTTTATCTAGTTCTTATATCTGAAGTTGAGCTTGGGGCGATAATTTAAACATTTGGAGAGTATTGGCCCATTAAATTTTATGTCAGTCCATTATTTATAAAAATGGTTTAATTCTAACTGCTCTTGGAATTTACAGGCGAGGTAGCCCTCTGTTGATTGGTGTACGGAGTGAACATAAACTTTCTACTGATCACATTCCTATACTGTACAGAACAGGTAAAATTACCTCTACAAATGCAGTGCAATAGATATGAAGAATTATTTTCCTTAAGTTGGAATAAATGCCTCTTTGGTCAGATGCACATGTATATATAGTTCTGTCTAGACATGAAAAAGATTTGTTTTTGTGAGTTCTCTGATGATTAGAATTTTTTTCTGTTGTGTATCCTTAGCTAGGACTCAGATTGGATCAAAATTCACACGGTGGGGATCACAGGGAGAAAGAGGTGGGAAATGCACTCTGCATGGATGGGGAGGATCTTATCCTCTTTTGTTTATTCTTTACTAATTGTTTTGTTCTTGGAGTGAATGAATGTGCTGGGCCTCTAAAAATGTGCTTATTTTGTGGGGAAGCATATTTTGACATTTTTCTAATTTGCAGAGTATATTTTGCGTGTCTGCTTTTGGCATTTAGAAAGTGCTTTTAATAATTTCATTAAAATTTCTGAAATTTCAGAAAATAGTTGAAATTGTAAATTATTTTTCCCTTTGTTTTAAAATCATGTAGGATATATGCTTAGATTAGGAAAAGAGCATTGTGTGCTAGGTTATTATAGATTGACTAAGTGGTAGTTATTTGAATCATTTAAGCCTAACTTTTAACTGAAATATGTTTAAATGGTCTTCATTTTATGCATGACATACTACTGTTGGATTTACATTTGCTATCTCGATTAGCTTTATTTGAATTTGTAGTGATTTTTCTTTTATATTGTTTATGTGTAAAGTTTATTTTTTGTTTTTCTTATTTATTTACTTCGATGTAACTTTCCATATTACTTTTTTTATAGAGCGACAGGGGTAGACAGGGTCTTGCTCTGTTGCCCAGGCTGGAGTGCAGTGCAGTGGTGTGGTCATACCTCACTGCAATTTCGAACTCTTGGGCTCAGGTGGATCCTCTTGCCTCAGCCTCTCAAATAGCTAGTACTACAAGTGTGTGCCATCACGCCCAGCTAATTCTTATTTTTAGACAGGGTTTTGCTCTCTCAGCCAGGCTGGAGTGCAGTGGCTTCCTCATGGCTCACTTCAGGCTTGGCTGCCTAGGCTCAAGTGATTCTCCCACCTCAGCCTCTTGAGTAGTTGGGACCATAGGCACGTGCCACCGCCCCCAGCCAGTTTTTAAATTTGTAAATAGGAAGTCTTGCTATGTTGGCCAGGCTGGTCTCAAACTCTTGGGCTCAAGGGATCCTCCCACCTCAACCTCCCAAATTACAGGGATTACAGGAATGAGCCACTGTGCCTGGCTCCCAGCTAACTTTAAATTTTTTGCACAAATGGAGTCTTGCTATATTGCCCAGGCTGCTCTTGAACTCCTGGGGTCAAGTGATCCACCCGCCTCAGCCTCCCAAAGTGCTGAGATCACAAGTGTGAGCCACTGTGCCCAGCCCAGAAGTGTTCTTTTCATTTAAACAGACATTGATATCTCAAATTTTTTTACCTTACTTATTTATTTTTTGAAACAGTCTCACTCTGTTGCCCAGGCTGGAATGCAGTGGCATGATCTTGGCTCACTGCATCCTGCACCTCCCGGGTTCAAGCGAGTCTCGTGCCTCAGCCTCCAGAGTAGCTGGGAGTACCGGTGCACACCACCACGCCTGGCTAACTTTTGTATTTTTTTTTTTTTTTTTTGAGACGGAGTCTCACTCTGTCACCCAGGCTGGAGTCCAGTGGCGCGATCTTGGCTCACTGCAAGCTCCGCCTGCCGGGTTCACGCCATTCTCCTGCCCCAGCTTCTCCGAGTAGCTGGGACTACAGGCGCCCGCCACCACGCCCGGCTAATTTTTTGTATTTTTAGTAGAGACGGGGTTTCACCGTGGTCTCGATCTCCTGACTTCGTGATCCGCCCACCTCGGCCTCCCAAAGTGCTGGGATTACAAGCGTGAGCCACCGCGCCCGACCAACTTTTGTATTTTTAATAGAGACGGGCTTTTGCCATTTTGGCTGGGCTAGTCTTGAACTCCTGACCTCAGGTGATCCGCCCATCTCGGCCTCCCAAAGTGCTAGGATTACAGGCATGAGCCACTGTGCCCAGCCTCAAATTTTTTTATGTATTTTAACTAAATATACTTTGTTATTTGAAGAATGAAATTATCAATATTTGGAGAAAAAACAGTGAAACTCATGCCTATTAGGACATTTTATAAGCAAAGGTAGTTGGTTTTTTGTTTTTTTTTTTTTTTTTTTTTTTTTTTTTTTTTTTGAGACCAAGTCTCGCTCTGTCGCTCAGGCTGGAGTGCAGTGGCATGGTCTCGGCTCGCTGCAACCTCGGCCTCCTGGGTTCAAGCGATTCTCTCACCTCAGCCTCCTGAGTAGCTGGGATTACAGGCACGTGCCACCATGCCCAACAAATTTTTCTATTTTTAGTAGAGATGGGGTTTCACCATGTTGGTCAGGCTGGTCTCGAACTCCTGACCTCATGATCCGCCTACCTCGGCCTCCCAAAGTGCTGGGATTACAAGCATGAGCCACTGCGCCTGGCCTCTGTTTTTTAACATATAGTAATATTTAGTCTTTTTCATCAGTTTTGTCAGATGTGAAATTGCATAACTACCACCACAATCAAGATACAGAACAATTTCATCACTCAATAAGTTCCCTCAACTTGTCTTCTGTCATCAACCCTTGTCTCATTCCCAGCCCCTGGCAAACACTAATATGTTATTTTTCTATAATGTTACTTTTTCTTGGATGTCATCTTACATTTATTTTTCAGTTTGGCATCTTTGCTGTTAAATATGAATGGGAAAAGTTACTTTGTTTTCATCACTAAAACAGCAAATAATCACAGATGGTGGAAAACTTTGAATATACTTTTTTCGGCTTTTATTTTTAATAGATATATAATTATATATTTATGTGGTGTATCTTTCAATACATGTGTACAGTGTGTAATGATCAGCTCAGGATAATTAGCACATTTGAATGTACATTTCTAATAATTATTATCAAGTCTGTCTTTGTATGTGCATTTTAAGAGGATAGATGAAATAGCAGTTTTTATAAGTATACTTGTGATGTTCTCTGGCTATTGTGTCCATAGTTCTAAGTTTTGTTATGTCCTGGCCTTGGAGAAAGGTGCATTTTTGTCTCTAGGACATTTATGTAGTCTTCAACTAATAGATTTTTTTCCTATATTAGGCCAATTTATAAAACTTCAGTATTCCAGTTTTGATGAAAAAATTAATATTAATGTCTTGACAAATTAAGTAGAGGTGTCATAATTCTGAAATACAAGAATTAAAAGGATATTAGGTTTGCAAAAAGACCCTACTTTATCCTGACTTAAAGGAAGTGTAAGAAAACCCAAGTTGAAGAAAGGAGAGTTTCTTGGTTTATAAATTTTGTCTCTAACAGTGGGTGCCACATATGATATACCATGATTAGAGAGTGATATGCATCTGTTTTGTTTTAAAATCAGAATTAGTGTAGACTGCAACTTGATTTGTTATGCTGACTTGCTGCTAAAATCTAGTGAGGTTTTGTTATGATACAGTAAAAATTAATTTGCCACTAGCCTTTGTTTTCTTTTTCTTTTTTGAGACAGAGTTTTTGCTCTGTTGCCCAGGCTGGAGTACAATGGCGTGTGATCTTGGCTCACTGCAACCTCTGCTTCCTGGGTTCAAGTGATTCTTCTGCCTAAGCCTCCCAAGTAGCTGGGATTATAGGCGTCTGCCACCACGTCTGGCCAATTTTTGTATTTTTAGTAGAGATGGGGATTCACCATCTTGGCCAGGCTGGTCTTGAACTCCTGACCTCAAGTGATTCACCTGCCTCGGCCTTCCAAAGTGCTGGGATTACAGGCATGAGCCACTATGTTCATTTTATTTTTCATTGCACAATTTTGATATTTTAAATGTAATTTTGTGATAATTATAGGTACACAAACTTTTATGTGTTAAGATCATTAAATTTTGTATAAAGTTAAAATTAATTTATACATACTGTTGATTAAAAAAGCAGTTAATATTAAGGAATTACTTGTCTTTTACCTGGAAAATAAATATTATATTAAAAAAACATATAATGTAGTACTTTTACCTGCCACGCACTCTTTGATAGTTGCTACTTTACTGTACACTTTTTGTCTGTTCTTATTGGCTTATTGCATGGAAATACGGTGATCTACTTGGCTTTTTAAATTTGCTAAAATTGTTTTGTGTTGCTATGATTTTTTCTTGATTTTGTAGAAAATTACGCATATTTCTACATTGGACATGATTTTCTACATGTTTGCCAATTCATGTTAACTATATGCTTTAGGCAAAGACAAGAAAGGAAGCTGCAATCTCTCTCGTGTGGACAGCACAACCTGCCTTTTCCCAGTGGAAGAAAAAGCAGTGGAGTATTACTTTGCTTCTGATGCAAGGTGAGCTTCCTTAGTTGATTCAAAGAGATTTTTAGTAAAACTTTTCATTCTGCAGGAAACCCAAGAAGTCATTGTGTATTAGTCTAGTTGTGCTCTGTGAGAGAACTTTTTTAATTAAATAAATACAGGTGACCATTTTGGAGATGGGGCTATAAGGACACTTTTTCTGTCATTTCAAAGTATGTAGGTCAGTTTACCAAGAACATATATACTGCTTGAGACTTATTCCAGTGTATTTATTTTAGAGCTCTTACATTTTTTTTCCTTCTTATTTCAGGAGCCTTATCCAGGTTTTGAAGGGAGGAGATTCTAGATTGAAGAGTAAAATGGCTTAGTTAGTATCCCAATAGTTATAGCATAGTTGCTAAACTATTGTAGTTTTAGTGTAATGTAGATACTCATCTTTTACGTTTAGAATTAATTTGCAGCATAATCACTTTTATGAAGGGATAGTAGTAGACTAAGATATTTTGAGAGAAAATGCAGAGGGATGTTTACATGCATTTATAAATGAAATAGTAATGAGGATAAAATAAAATCACCGAAATTGCAAACAAGGATTTGAGTCATCCACTGTACCTGAAAATAAGAGAAAAATAATAAAAATAAGAAAATAATGCCATTTAGGATATCAGGGAATATATTATCTCAGTGAGAAAACAAGCTTTACTCTATAATGTTTTTACAGGTGTGTGAGGTGTGTAGTCAGGGCTAAGATGTGTAAGATTACACAGTTGACAGTTATGGCTTAAATACACTGGAATTACAGAAACGTATCAGCCTTTTCTCGTTCATTTATACATTCATATTGAACACTGAGTGAAGTCATATGCTAGCCTCAGGGGATAATGGTGAGTAAAAATGAAAATATTACTTTTCCTTAGGAGCTCTTCCTTAGTGAGGAGGCAAATTTTAAACAATGATCACACAAGTGTAGAATTCCAACTGTGCCAAGAGCTGCAGAATGCTAGCAACAGAGTGATTTACCCTCGGTGGGTAAATTTCTTTAAGGGAATGATGTTTGAACTGAGAGTTAAGGAGAGATTAGGAGTTAATTAGGTTAAGAGGTACAGGGAGGATCATTGATTCTTTGCAAATGGCTCAGCCTGTGAGAGTTTAGGATGGCTATGAGTGTGGCCAGAATAGCGAGAGTGAGAGGAAGCTTGGTGGGAGATGAATCTGGAGAAGGAGGTATAGGGATTATGGTAAGGCACTTTGTTGTCTCTCTAAGAGCCAAAGGGAAGCTGTCAGGTGGTTTGTTGAGTGAAGGAGAAATCTTTATTAGAGTTTTTGCCTTTTGATATCAATTTTGGCAGAAATGGAGAATGGATGGCGAGAGATCAGAAAGTGGGTGGACTAATTGGGAGATTGCTGCAGTAGTCCAGCCAAGGAGCTGATGGGAGCTTGAATT
Source organism: Symphalangus syndactylus (assembly GCF_028878055.3). NCBI lineage: Eukaryota > Metazoa > Chordata > Mammalia > Primates > Hylobatidae > Symphalangus > Symphalangus syndactylus. The sequence continues at coordinate 71,065,994 of NC_072436.2, forward strand.
TGTCTGGTGGTGGACGTAGAAACTTTGAGAATATTTGGAAGTTAAAATTTCAGGACTTGGTAATGGATAGAATGAGGAAGAAACAACCATGCTTTCTGATCTAATCTATTTGGTTTAGATTGCTCTGCAGAGATCCTTTTATTTTTTGTCTACAATGACCACCTTCCCCATACTTTGCTGAAGGGGTTGGCATTAATAACCAGAAAATTCTCCGAGATACTGCAGAGTGATAGAGTTTATATTGAAATTTGCTTCTTGTATCCAAATGATAGTTTCATTTGTAATAATGATCCTTGGTTATTGATTGTAATATCTCCTTGAAAACTTTATAGTGCTGTCATAGAACACACCAATCGCGTCATCTTTCTAGAAGATGATGATGTTGCAGCAGTAGTGGATGGACGTCTTTCTATCCATCGAATTAAACGAACTGCAGGAGATCACCCCGGACGAGCTGTGCAAACACTCCAGATGGAACTCCAGCAGATCATGAAGGGTGAAAGTTTTTGTCATGTTATAGCTTGCTGTCCTTAATGGAAAGAATATATTCTACTTCCTTTCCTAGCATATTGAATCTAATAATGAATGATGAGTGCAATCTTCCACATGATTAGTGAAGGGACAACGCTAGGAAAAGGGATGATTCTTTAGAGAAATTATCTGCTGTTTTTACAATCGTCTTCAAACTAATTAATGATTTGTTATTTCTAACATTATAAAAAAGATTATTAACACTTGATACTTTAAAAATACTTTATAAACATAAAAATAGTTCATGTTCTGTTCCTTTTTATTCTCTTTGTGCTTTAGTTTTCTTATATATAACATGAGGATAATAGAGCCTGCCTCATTAAGGTTGTTTTGAGGATTAAGAAGCTACTATATGGCTGGGTGCAGTGGCTCACACCTGTAATCTTAGCACTTTGGGAGGCCGAGGCAGGCAGATCACCTAAGGTGGAGAGTTTGACCTTGCCAACATGGAGAATCCCCGACTCTACTAAAAAATACAAAATTAGCCGGGTGTGGTGGCGCATGCCTGTAATCCCAGCTACTCGGGAGGCTGAGGCAGGAGAATGGCTTGAATCCGGGAGGCGGAGGTTTCAGTGAGCCGAGATTGTGCCATTGCACTCCAGCCTGGGCAACAAGAGCGAAACTCTGTCTCAAAAAAAAAAGAAGCTACTATATATAAAGTCCTTAAAACAGTGTCTGACACACTTAGTCATATGTAATATTTGCTTCTGTTAACTATTGTAATTATTATGATTTGGATTATTTTATTCCTTTCTGATGGGATTGTGGTAGGAATAAAAACTAACATTGGCCAGGCACGGTGGCTCATGCCACATGCCTGTAATCTCAACACTTAGGGAGGCCAAGGTAGGAGGATCACTTGAGCTCAGGAGTTTGAGAAAAGCCTGGGCAACATAGTGAGACCTTGTCTCTACTACAAACTAAAAAAAAAAAGGCCAGGGGCAGTGGCTCACACCTGTAATCCTAGCACTTTGGGAGGCTGAAGCAGGCAGATTGCCAGAGCTCAGGAGTTCAAGACCAGCCTCAGCAACATAGCAAAACCCTGTTTCTACTAAAAGTGCAAAGAAAATTATGGGCATGGTGGCACCTACCTGTAGTCTCTGACTGGGGAGGCTGAGGTGGGAGAATCGCTTGAACCCGGGAGGCAGAGGTTGCAGTGAGGTGAGATCATGCCCCTGCACTCCAGCGTGGGCGACAGAGTGAGACTCTGTCTCAAACAAAACAAAACAAAACTATGAGCTGGGCATGGTAGTGTGTGCCTGTAGTCCTAGCTACGCAGGTGGCTGAGGTGTGAGAATTGCTTGAGCCCAGGAGATCGAGGCTGCAGCGAGCGGTGATCTTGCGGTGATCACTTCAGTCTGGGTGACAAAGACCCTGTCTCAAAAAAAAAAAGTAAAAATAAGAAATAACATTTATTGCACAACTTTACATATATATATATGTCAGATTTCTTGCCTTATTAATCCATATTACAATCCATACTGTGAAGAAATTGGTCTCTTATTTTATAGATTAATAATTTCCCCAGCTTAGATAGTAAAGAACTACAGTTTGAATGTAGGTCGCACTCCAAAACTTAAAGCTTGTCCCATTTGACCGAGTGCGGTGGCTCACGCCTGTAATCCCAGCACTTTGGGAGGCCGAGGTGGTTGGATCATGAGGTCAGGAGTTCAAGACCAGCCTGGTCAGTATGGTGAAACCGTGTCTCTACTAAAAATACAAAAAATTAGCCTGGCCTGGTGGCACACGCCTGTAGTCACAGCTGTTCAGGAGGCTGAGGCAGGGGAATCGCTTGAATACAGGAGGCCGAGATTGCAGTGAGCCTAGATCATGCCACTCCACTCCAGCCTGGGTAACAGAGCAAGACTCCGTCTCAAAAAAAAAAAAAAGCTTGTCTCATTCACTTGTTTTAACTGCACATTTCAAGTATGAAGTTAATTAAAAGTGACTTTTACTGTTACTTTTTTCCACATAGAGTAAAATGTATTCACCCAATCTTTTAGGCAGTCATGTCTATTGCATGACCTTTTGTTATATTTTATTTACCAAGATTATATTAAAGGAGAGAGACTTTTAGTTGTGTACAAATTCTTTTCTTATTCTTTGATTTGTTTTTGTTTTAATTATGTGATTTCTATTACTGTAGGCAACTTCAGTTCATTTATGCAGAAGGAAATATTTGAGCAGCCAGAGTCTGTCGTGAACACAATGAGAGGAAGAGTCAACTTTGATGACTATACTGGTAATTACATATGAATTATTTTATTATTTCAGTGTCTCTGACAGTAGGAGGTGCCATTAACAACCTGAAAGTTCATTGCCCTTAATAGCCTTGTGGAACAACTACAGCTGCCAGCCATCAGTGGAGCCCAGCCATCTTGGAAAAAGTTCTTTAGTGTATGATTCTACCTATATAAGATATATAGAATAGTCAGATTCACAGAAACAGAAAGTAGATTAATGGTTACCAAGGGCTGTGGGGAGGGGAAATGGGGAGTTATTGTTTAAAGGGTACAGAGTTTCAGTTGTGGGATGATGAAATTACAGAAATGGATTGTAGTGATGGTTGCATAATAATGTGAATGTGCTTAATGTCACTGAATTGTACATTTAAAAATAGTTAAAATGGTAAATTTTATGTATAGGTCACCCATTGTGTACCAGGGACTGTCCTAGGTACTGTGAATTCTAAGAAGAATGAGACCTGGTCCCGTTGCTGGGCAGCTTACATGTATCTGCCTAGCCTAGGTTTCCTTTCTGAGTGTATAAATAAGTAAAAGTGTGAACTTCCCCAGAGGTCTTTCAGGTATTTGCCTGATGCCTTTGGATAACCTGTACCCTCCTACATTTTTAAGGTAGAGGTGAGAGTACAACACTACTCTTTTTTTTTTTTTAGGACAGAGTTTTGCTATTGTTGCCCAGGCTGGGATGCAGTGGTGCCATCTCGGCTCACTGCAGCTGCTGCCTCCCGGGTTCAAGCGATTCTCCTGCCTCAGCCTCCCAAGTAGCTGGGATTATAGGCATGCACCACCAGAGGAATTGTATCTGCCTCTATTGACAGAGGGGGTTGTTGAAGATGGTTGAGCTGGAAGAACTGGGAGAGTAGCAGTAAATTCTTTTATGGTATTTATGGAAATGAGGTCAGGAAAAAGATTTGTTTTATAAGGGAAGAAAATGAGACAAACTTTGGGAAGTTCACGGTTTTAAAAAGTACTTTTGACTGGGTGCAGTGGCTCATGCCTGTAATCCCAGCGCTTTGGGAACCCAAAGCGGGAGGATCGCTTGAGCTCAGGAGTTCTAGACCAGCCTGACCTCCTTTTTACTAAAAATTTTTTAAAAATTAGCTGGGTGTGGTGGTGGGTGCCTGTAGCCCTGGCTACTGAAGAGCCTGAGGTGGGAGGATTGCTTGAGCCCTGTAGGTTGAGGCTACAATGAGCTCTGACTCCACCACTGCACTGCAGCCTGGTTGAAAGACCTGTCTCAAAAAAAAAAAAAAAAAAAAAAAAGAGTTCTTGTATCTGTATTATGTACATAAAAGTTCTGTAATAAAACAGGATAGCTGTCATCTTTTTTGTTGTTAGGATGAGGAGATTGAGGCTTTCAGTTTGCCAGAGGTCACATCGTTAGTCATTTATTGAACCAAACTAGTCCCCATGTATTCATTGTTCTAAGTGCTCTCCATCCCCTCCCCTGTCCATCAGGCATTCTTTCTTTTGCCTGTAGTGATGGCCTACCTCATCTCAAAAGGGAGCAGGCTTTTCTCAAAAGCATCAAATTTAGAGCTTTGGGCAGCTCCTTTCAGAACTATACCAACTCTCCTCAGCCACCAGAAATTTCTAGGACTAATTTTAAGGAAACACCGTGGCCAGCTAATCTCACTGTCTTACATCCATGTCATTCTTTGTCATCATCTGCAATACAGGTCTTTCTGGTAGTTGGTCTGCCTTTTTTTTTTTTTTTTTTTGCTTTGCTTTTATATTGAGTCTTTGCCTTTGCATGACCCTGATCCAGTCTTTTTTTTTTTTTTTTTTTTTTTTTTTTTTTTTTTTTTTGAGACGGAGTCTTGCTTTTTCACCCAGGCTGGAGTGCAGTGGCGCGATCTTGGCTCACTGCAAGCTCCGCCTCCTGGGTTCACGCCATTCTCCTGCCTCAGCCTCTCCCAGTAGCTGGGACTACAGGCGCCCGCCACCACGCCCGGCTAATTTTTTGTGTTTTTAGTAGAGACGGGGTTTCACCGTGGTCTCGATCTCCTGACCTCGTGATCCGCCCGCCTCGGCCTCCCAAAGTGCTGGGATTACAAGCGTGAGCCACCGCGCCCGGCCCTGATCCAGTCTTTTACTGTTGTTTCCTTTCTTCCCAAACATTTGTAATTAATGCCAGGGTCTGTGGAAAACACTGTAGGCAGAGGTACATAAACAGGCTTGGTCTAGTGCAATAACAGCAAGAAGGCCAGTCTGGCTGGTGTGGCCTGAGTGAGAGGGGATGTGCTAGGATATTAGGTCAGGGTAAGCAGGAGACAGGTCATATGGGACTTGAAGGCCAAAGTAAGTAGTTTGGATTTGGTTATAAATTATTTGGGAAGCTAGTGACACTTTTTATTTTGTTTGGTTTTGTTTGCTCCTTGCTAATTTTTTAAAATAGAGAAACATACCTTCTTTCATTATTAAAATTCAAAAAGGAGAACATATTCAAAAGATAAAAAGTAAAACACATACCTTGGTTTTATAGTATAACTAAGATAAAAAAGAAGGTGGGCTGGCTGGGCGCGGTGGCTGACACCTGTAGTCCCAGCACTTTGGGAGGCCAAGTTGGGTGGATTACTTGAGGTCAGGAGTCTGAGACCAGCCTAGCCAACATGGTGAAACCCTCTCTACTAAAAATAGAAAAAAATTAGCTGGGCGTGGTGGCTCGCGGCCTGTAATCCCAGCTACTAAGGAGGCTGAGGCTGGAGAATTGCTTGAACCTGGGAGGCGGAGGTTGCAGTGAGCCGAGATTGCACCACTGCACTCCAGCCTGGGCTACAGAGCAAGACTCTGTCTCAAAAAAAAAAGAAGATGGGGAGATGAAGAGAGCAGGGGCAGAGTAGACAGCTGGAAATGGTTCAGAGAGCAGCAAGATGAGGCCCACGAGGAGGTACCTGTCATTCTCCTCAGCCAGATTTGAAATTGTTTGAGTCCAGAAGCTCTCAGTGCCTTGACCACTATATTTACTTGGTGGGTGCTTAGGGAATTTTAGTTGACCAGTTGAATGAATGTTGAATGGGAATTTCTCACAGGTAGAAAACTAGCCTGTGTGGAAGGATTTCTGGCCAAGACACATGGAGAACAACATGTAAATAGCTATAGAAACTGAAAATGAAAAAGAGGGCAGACTTTGTTGGATGGTCTTTATGTTTTTAAAGGATCACTGTAAGAGATCCTTCTGGTAGCATATGGAGAGCAGACTCCAGGAGGTGGAGAACAGAAGAGAGAACTGGAGAATGTTGCTGTCGTCCAGGGAGGGATGCTGGGTTTGAAGATAAATGTGGAGGGATCAGAACAATCAAGCATTTTGATTGAAGCATTAGGGGAATGGGGACGGCAAAGACTGAGAGGAGAGTGGGTTTATGTTACTCTACAGAGGGCCTTTCTGGGCACCAGAGGGGAAATAAACGTAACTGAGATAATGTTTTTCCCAGACAGGTTTATTGAGACATAATTAGATATAATAAAATTCACCGTTCCTAGTGTCTAACTCTAAGTTTGATAAACCTCTACAACATAGTCATAATCATTACCTCTACAAAGTCAAGATGTAGAACAGTTCCATCACTCTGAAAATTTCCTCGCACCCTATTGTTGTCAACCCCTCCTCCAGCTCCAGCCCTCGACATCTAATGGTCTGTTTTCTGTGTCCCTCTACTTTTGCCTTTAAGTTAACTTTCAAAGAGAAGAATGTAAAAATGACTAAGGTAGAATGTAATAAATGCTGTAATTGTGTGGGGATGTAGAGAGGTGACCAAGGTCAGTTACAAGTTTGGGGGGGGGCCCGTTATGACTTATTTAATTTACTTTTCAAAATTACAGAGAACTATGCTTTCCAAGAGGAATATTAATTCTTTAAAACAGCAGTATTCTTCCTTATATTGGCAGTAGATACTCATAAAATGCGATTGCCTAGTTCACATGGTTCTTTGCTAAATAATTATGTACACAAACTTTCATTTCAGTGAATTTGGGTGGTTTGAAGGATCACATAAAGGAGATCCAGAGATGCCGGCGTTTGATTCTTATTGCTTGTGGAACAAGTTACCATGCTGGTGTAGCGGTAAGTGCTTTTTAAAATTTTAGTTATGTTGAATATTAGAGAATATCTATAGACCAAGTAGTAGTCTAATAACATACTATGTAAAACTATGTTTTGTTAATGTGTTATCTTTTCCCTTTTGTGATAAAAAAAGAAGGTAAGGGGAGAAATTTACCAGCTGCTTGGAATTATTTATCAATGGAAGATCTGTAGAAAAGGTCCCTAGATATACAGATAGACTTCTGCAACGGACTTCATGAAAGGCCAAGAGGGGGAGAGCTTCTGTACTGTCCTAGACTTGTAGCCGAGGGAGCTTGCCTACATGTATAAGAGCCGTCTTTGGGTTTTGCTTAGCATTGTTCACTTGTCCTAGACAGATGGCCCGCATCATGTGTGAACCTCAATGCAGTTTTACTTTGTGGGCACATTACTGCAAAGAAAGGTAGTCTGCTTTTTTTTAAATCAGATTTTATTCTTTAAATTGTTCTTTTAGAAGCTGAAATTGAGTATCAAAAACGTGTATTGTCAGTGCAGAAGCATAGGTATATGAGGGTCTTTTATTCCAATAAAGGACCAATATTTGCCCACGTAGTTTCCTTAGAAAGAGACAGTTTATGTGCTGCTGATGTCAACTGTTATAAACAGAAGACCTTTACATTCAATTTCTGCTTTTAGGATTGATTTCCAAAGTTCATGACATAATTTTTTTATTTGCTGAGGCATAAATATTAGGAGCCATTTATTTAAGCAGTGAGTGAAACTATCTGGTCACCTGCCCTTGCATCTCAACAAGCTTTGCTCTTTTCTAAGACTACACCATATACCTCCTCCCCTCCTCCCTCAAAGTTATATGGTCCTAAACAGAAAGTCTATGTAATATTGAAGGGTAGAGGTCTAAAAAAGTGATTGTTTCCTCTGGGCGTTGTGGCTCACACCTGTAATCCCAGCACTTTGGGAGGGCAAAGTGGGAGGATCACATGACGCCAGGAGTTTGAGCCTGGGCAACATAGCGAGACCCCGTCTCTACAAAAAAAAAAATTATCGGGGTATGGTGGCAACTCCCTGTAGTCCTAGCTACTTGGGAGGCTGAGCAGGAGGATCGCTTGAGTCCAGAAGGTGAGGCTGCAGTTAGCCTAGATTGCACTGCTGCACTCCAACCTGGGCGACAAAACCAGGCCCTGTCTCAAAAAAAAAAAAATTTTGAACACGGGAAGAAGAAAGACATAAACACATTAGTGGTAGCTTAGATCTATTACTGAATTAGCCCTCTATTCAGAAATAGGAAATTTGATTAAATGCTTCATCTAATGCTAAGACAATTTTGGGGCAGAAATTTTACGTTCTGTTAGAATTCTCTAATGTAAGATTTTTTGTTGTTTTGTGGATGCCAAGACTACTGTAGTTAACAAACATTAGAAATCCCCCTGTGGTTTATCAGACAAAGTAGTACCATTTATTTTATCCTGTTTTACATTTTTGTTGTTGTTTCATGACACATTTGCATGTTTTTTTTTAGTATCTATATCCTGAATAATAACTGACTACACTCTAATCATTCTTAACCCATTTATGCCAGAGCTTGCAAAATTTTTTTGTGAAAAATCATCAGACCTTGGTGATGACCTTGAGCAGTAGGATGTAAATAACTCCCACAAGCTTAGCGTTCCAATGATGGAACACTAGGCATAAATGATTTAAGTATAGCCTACTTAATATGCTTTTCAAAATTTTAATTTTCTCTAGGTTTTGTAGTGGCATTCAGTGGAATTTATAGCATTGTTACTCTATTGTGATGGAAATATGTCATTTTGTGTATTTATAAAAAGTTGTTTGCAGCTGGGTGCAGTGGTGTGTGCCTATAGTTCCAGCTACTCAGAAGCTGAGGCAGGAGGATCACTTGAGACCAGGAATTTGAGGCCACAGTGCCCTATAATCATGCCTCTGAATAGCTACTACACTCCAGCCTGGGCAACAAACCAAGACCCCATTTTTAACCAAAAAAAAAAAAAAAAAGTTGCCCTAACTAAAAGAATAAACTATTAATTAGCACAGATAAATCTTGAGATTACTTTTTTGGGGTTTATTACTTTTAAATATCTGGTAAGCCTCCAGATTTCTATCTTTCTCTCTTCTTTCCCCATCTTTTTATTTTGAAGAATATGATTCCAATGTAACATTTATATTATAAACTGGGTGGAAAGGTTTGGTTTACATTTATTTGTGGGAAAACATTTAGCATTTTAGTGTCGGTAACTTAATTATGTATAATAAAATATATTAATGGAAAAGAATAATAAAAAAATAGGAGCATTTCATCTTCAATGATTTTCTTTACATGATGTTGTAATATTGTTAAAAAATGCCAAATCAAAGTTATTTAGTATTTTTGGGGGAACCAAGTAAAACGATTCTGTTCAAATTTGTGGGCAAGCAAAAGTTAAAGGGCTATGAAATAAGGGCACCTTTAAGTTCTTTATTGCTGATAAGGAGGAAAGCTGAGATGGGTGAGAGATGGGGAGGGTCACTTGCCTGAAGAGGCTGGTGAAAGGCTGTCAGGATAGGTGAGCTCCAGAGTTAGAATTAAAGCAACACTAAATGTATATACATTGGTTGAGCTTAAAGTTTTTGCTGCCTAAAAGATAATTTTTCTGTTGTTTTTGATTTTCCGATGTTTAGTGTAAAAATAATTAGAATGGAAATTTACCGAAATGAAGGTTAAACTACCCTTTGCACAGAGGCATACTGCTCCCTACTTCATTCCCCCTGTCCCATGCCACAAAGGTTGAAAATAGTGAGCCCTCTTAAACTAGATTTCTAAAATATATTGACTTCTTTTGGGAAATGGTCATATTTATGAATACGTTGTACTTTTAAAGTGTTTAATTTTTCTCTATATATTTGTACATCTGTTAACTGATTTGAAACCCCTCACTGACATGGATATTACACGAATTTTCATTTTAAAGATTAGGAATTGGGAAGTTAGAGATAACACACAAGCTGACTCAGAACCATGCTCTTTCCACTTCTCAAAATGTTTTATATGTGTGGGTATGTTTCCTTATAAGAATGTATGTGGCCAGGCGCAGTGGCTCACGCCTGTAATCCCAGCGCTTTGGGAGGCCGAGGCGGGCAGATCATGAGGTCAGGAGATCGAGACCACCCTGGCCAACATGGTGAAACCCCATATCTACTAAGTTGGGCATGGTGGCGCACACCTATAGTCCCAGCTACTCAGGAGGCTGAGGCAGGATAATCGCTTGAACCCGGGAGGCGGAGGTTATGGTGAGCCGAGATTGCGCCACTGCTCTCCAGCCTGGCGACAGAGCGAGACTCCGTCTCAAAAAAAAAAAAGTATACATAGATAGTTGTCTAAAGAGACTGATAGTAAAATGTTAGCCATGCTTATCTCAAGTGGTAGGATTTTGATTTTTTTAAAAATATTTTAATCTGAGTTGTTTTTATTTTCTAACATGTCATTTTTGTAATCAGAAAAAGCAAAAACTATACATTGAATCCAAAGAAGTCCAATGAAAGAGTATTTGAAGGCAAGTTCTGTGACCAAGTCATCTTTTCTCTGCAGACACGTCAAGTTCTTGAGGAGCTGACTGAGTTGCCTGTGATGGTAGAACTAGCAAGTGACTTCCTGGACAGAAACACACCAGTCTTTCGGGATGATGTTTGCTTTTTCCTTAGTCAATCAGGTGTGTTAATTTTAAAGACTTAAAGGGAAGGAAAGTTATTCTTTCTAATAATTCTAGCATATCTTGGTAAAAGCTGATATTTAAAGATAAACTGGCATTGCAGATGACTTGATGAACACAGATTTATTTTAATGTTACATAATTCTTTATGAATTAGTAAAAATGAACACCTTTTATGTTCAAGCTGGATTTTCAATGACAGAGAAGGAAGAGAGATCCTGACAAGCCATATTACTTAAAGTTTTGTACATTTATTAAGCGGATGTTTTTTATTTTATTTAAAACAAGTAATATTGTTGAAAGTGTGGTCAATTTGTTTTTGCTCCTAAGAAACAGCATATGCTAAAACTGTTCTGTGTGTTATGGTTGTCCTACTTTTTACGCAGGTGAGACAGCAGATACTTTGATGGGTCTTCGGTACTGTAAGGAGAGAGGAGCTTTAACTGTGGGGATCACAAACACAGTTGGCAGTTCTATATCACGGGAGACAGATTGTGGAGTTCATATTAATGCTGGTCCTGAGATTGGTGTGGCCAGTACAAAGGTAAATTCTTGACTCATTTCTCTGATGATTATTTAATCATAGTGTCAGTGAAGCAGACTAGTCTGTATCTTATTTTTGTTAGCAGTTATAGAACTCACACATTTTACTAATCATTGTAATTATTGTAGGACTTAAGGGTCAGATAGATAAAAGACTTGTCATTCTCTCCCTCTTCCTAATAGAGTTTAAAAGGGACTTATGTATATAATGTAAGTCCATTTTGAAAAGGTCTCTGCTGGCTATCCTTGTCTATTGCTTACTGCCCTCCTGCTAGGCACAGTAGGATACATAACAAGTATATAACATCCCCTTCTTTTATGAAGTATAGTCTGGAATTTGAAAAGTAACAAATTAGAAACATCCACTTTAACCATTTTTGGAATTTTTATTTACCTATTTATGGTTTCTAATAAATAATGTAAAAATATACATACTACCTCTGAAAGTTTGTAAGGAGGAATACACCTTTGGTATAAAATTTGGCAACTGCCAGGCATGGTGGCTCACGCCTGTAATCTCAGCACTTTGGGAGGCTGAGGCAGGCAGATCACTTGAGCTCAGGAGTTCAAGACCAGCCTGGCCAACATGGTGAACCCCATCTCTACTAAAAATACAAAAATTAGCTAGGTGTGGTAGCACGTGCCTGTAATCCCAGCATACCTGGGAGGCTGAGGCAAGAGAATCACTTGAACCTGGGGGATGGAGGTTTCAGTGAGCCAAGATTGTACCACTGCACTCCAGCCTGTGTGACAGAGCGAGAGTCCATCTAAAAAAAAAAAAAATTTAAAATTTGGCAATTAAAAAAAAATTTTTAATGAGTATTGTATGACAATATCTTTCTCTTTAGATATTGCTCTGGGGAGGTTTAAAGGTACTGTCTTGTTTTTTGAAGGCCTAGTAAGACTACTTTGCTCTTTGGAATTGGAATATGCATAAATTTAGGAGGCTAATAAAAATAGGAAATCTTAGAAAGTTGTATAAATACAAGAGATGTTATCCCTCCACAAGTGTTTTTTTGGGGTTTTAGGTTTGTTTGTTTGTTATTTAGAGAGAGGGTCTTGTTTTGTCACCCAGGCTGGGGCTAGAGTGCAGTGACAGGAATCATAGCTCCCTGCAGCCTCAGACTCATGGGCTCAAGTGATCTTTGCCTTAGCCTCCTGAGTGGCTGGGATTACAGATGCACCAGGCTAGTTTTTTTTTTTTTTAATTTTTTTTTTTTTAAGATGGGGTGTCACTATATTGCCCAATGTGTTACTTTTTATGATTTCACATTTTTGTTTTCTCAATATTTTTCTGCTTAAGTTTGATATTTCTTGCTGATTATCTAATAAGATGTTGGGATATTGGTGGATTTGAGTTTAATTAAAGGATTGTGGAAGTCAATGTTAATGTGTACATAACCGCATTTGAATTCTTTTCCCTTAAAGATTCTCACAGAGAATTTTTTGTAGAAAGTTTGTGATAATTACATAAAAATTCTTCTTCTTTTCTTTTCCTTTTTTTTTTTTTTTTTTGGAGACGGACTCTGTTGGCCAGGCTGGAGTGCAGTGGCGTGATCTCAGCTCACTGCAACCCCCGCCTCCTGGGTTCAAGCGATTCTCCTGCCTCAGCCTTCCAGGTAGCTGGGATTACAGGCACCTGCCACCACGCCTGGCTAATTTTTGTATTTTTAGTAGCGATGGAGTTTCACCATGTTCGCCAGGCTTGTCTTGAACTCCTGACCTCAAGTGATCTGCCTGCCTCGACCTCCCAAAGTGCTGGAATTACAGGCATGAACCACTGTACCTGGCCCCCACCTTTTTTTTTTTTTTTTTGGAGACAGGGTCTCTCCTCTTTGTCATCTAGTGTAGATAGAGTGCAGTGGTGCAATCATGGCTTACTGCAGCCTGGACCTTCCCAGGCTCAGGTGATCCTCCCACCTTAGCCTCCTGAGTAGCTGGGACTACGGGTACAGGCCACTACCCATGCCTGGCTAATTTTTGTATTTTTTTTGTAGAGACGGAGTTTTACCATGTTGCCCAGGCCGGTCCCGAACTCTTGGGCTCAAACGATCTGCCTGCTTTGGCCTCCCAGAGTGCTGGGGTTACAGGCATAAAAACTCCTGAGTGAGATTTTTATTTCTTGCGTATTTCAATATTGCTAACACTATAGTTTACAGAGTGCTGAAACTTGAATTTTCTCCATATGGTAATTAAAACGTGTTACATGTTTGTGCTTGGGTTTCCATCCTGTGGCTGAATAAATTACCAGCCACCTTTAGTAGCACTTAAGGATTTGATTGGGGGATTGGAATCCCAGAGCCTCTTTATTTATAACACATTGTGAAACGAGGGCTACAACATGGTGTATGTGGGATATGGGATTGTTTGATTGGATGGATGCCATTGACTTAATCTTTTCATAAAATGTTTCTGGAATTGTGAGCTGCCAAGGGAAATATATATTTTACATTTCTCATTCCTTTGTTTATGAGAACTTTAATTTGCCTCAACATTATATGATGATGATTTTCAAATATACAGCAGAGTTTTAAAAATTTTACATATAGGCTGGGTGCAGTGGCTCACACCTGTTATCCTGGCACTTTGGGAGGCTGAAGTGGGAGGATCACTTGAGGCCAAGAGTTCAAGACCAGCCAAGGCATCATAGCGAGACCTTATCTCTATAAAAAATAGAAAAACTAGCAGGGCATGGTGGCGCGTGCCTGTAGTCCCAGCTACTCAGGAGGCTGAGGCAGGAGGATCCTTTGAGCCCAGGAGTTTGAGGCTGCAGTGAGCCATGATCACACCACTACACTCTAGCTTCGATGATAGAGTGAGACCCTGACTTAAAAAAAAAATAAAAATTTTACATTAGCATTGGTATACCTACCATCTAGCTTCTACCATAGCATATTCACCAAGTGTACAGTTTTAGTAAATTCATTTGGCTGTACAACTGTTATCACAATCCAGTTTTAGAAGATGATCACCTGAAATATTCCTTTGTGTTTCTTTATAGTCAATCCTCACTCCTACCCTCCAGCCTTATACTCAGGAACTACTGTTTTCTCTTGCTGTATTGTGGCATTTTCCAGAAAATTCTTGTAAATGGAATTGTATAACACGTCTTGTGTGTCTAACTTCTTTCATTTAGCCTGAAGTTTGTTTTTTAAATAAAGCCAGTTAAATTTAGCAGTGAGGTATTGTATACCAACTTTAGTAACGCTAATGTTAGTGAGTTCTGATGACCCACTATTGGACTAGCCTAGCCTGAAGTTTTTGAGATTTGTTCATGTTGTTATTTGTATCATTAGTTCTTTCTTTCTGCAAATCTTGTTTTTAAATATCTTTTTATTTTGAAATAACTATATAGGAAGTTGCAAAGATAGTACAGAGAAGTCTTACGTACTTTTTACCCATTACCCCAATGGTTACCACCTGTATAAGAAAAATTAGCGTCTTTTTAGTACAGACTTTAATTTTTTTCAAAAATGACTCAAAAAATTTAGTAAGTATGACAATTTGGTATTTCATTTTTCATGGATTCTAAAGTAATTTTATTCAAATGTCTTAAACATTTTGGGCTTAGTTACTTACAAAAAGTTTTGGGTTATTTAGTCACAGACCATTCCAGGTGGGAAATAAGAGTTTTTATGTTAATGGGTATTGAAAGTAGTTTATTATTATTACTATTATTATTATTATTTTGAGATGGAGTTTCGCTGTTGTTGCCCAGGCTGGAGTGCAGTGGTGTGATCTCTGCTCACTGTAACTTCCGCCCTCCGGTTTCAAGTGATTCTCCTGCCTCAGCCTCTCAAGTAGCTGGGATTACAGGTAACTGCCACCACGCCTGGCCAATTTTTGTATTTTTAGTAGAGACTGGGTGTCACCATGTTGGCCAGTCTGGTCTCGAACTCCTGACCTCGTGATCCACCCGTCTTGGCCTCCCAAAGTGCTGGGATTACAGGCGTAAGCCACCGCGCCCAGCCAAAAGTTGATTATTGATCCTAATCCCTGGGCCCAGTGATGGAGCACATAGAAGAATTCTGTGGTCTTGCCTATAAATTCTCAACTTTGCCTGAAAAACTGTCAGGATTAGAGGGATCTTACTGAGTTTCTCATAGTGTCAGACCGTAGACAATTTGATACTTCTGGAGGAATTGATGGGTATAAATGGTAGGTTCAGCAATTTTTATATGTTATTGCAGGTGTTTAGAATTTCACCACAGTGCTGACTTTTGTTGATTTAAAAAAATAAAAATGTAACTTTGTTTTTGGCTGAACAAAAAGAAAAACCAAGTTTAAAATTTCAGAGTTAGCATTTTCCTGGTAAACTCTTTCAAACCTCAGTAGATTCTGAATGTAGGGTATAGCTTATTTTTCCTCATGATTGGTTTCCTGATATGTATTGATGAAATTAAAAATATGAAATTGAAATTAGAAATTAAACTGTAATAGCAATGCAATGGAAAAACATATGGATTAAAGTTGCTCCGTTTAATATTTGTACTTAAAAACTAGTGTTCAGATGGTTTCAGTTCAAACAAATAAACACTAGTTTGTAGAATAACATTTTTAGTTATGGGCTACAGGAACTGGAATACTCATTATCTGATCAGTTTGGATTGGAAACAGTTTAAGTATTCCGGGGTCCAGGATACCTCTGACCTGGTAGTATGTTTTGTGATTAATTGATTTATTGAAAAGTAAACCACAGTAGGAAGAAGTAGACTGGAAGAGTCTGGAATTTACAATATAGATGTGCTCATTAGTCTTGGAGGCAGAGGACTCCAAATTCACTTTAGTGTTATGGGAAAAGATTCCAGTCTGCTGGTGGAATATAATAGGTGTACAGGGAGGCAGTTGTGGAGGACCATGTGAGCAGCTGGAGGCTGAGAATTCCAGCAGGAGGAAACAGGGAGTCTCATTTAACTATTGGGATGATAGGGAGTTACCAGACTGTGATTTTATTTTAGAGGGAGTCTCATTATCCACATCATGCCAGGAAATCACTAATGGAGTAATCCCTTATCACGAGAATAGTAATAGAAATTCAGCATATAATCTATGCACGCACACACACACCCCTCAGAATAAATTTCCTAAAGCTAAAATTGTATCTAACACCGTAACTGACAACAGCACAATAACCTACTGAAAGAGATATAAATAAAAGCCTCAAATATCTGAAACATAAAAATGTTTTTCAAAATAACTATTGGATTAAAAAAAATCAGAACTACCATTAAGAAAGACTTACTAGAGGCTGGGCGTGGTGGCTCACACTGTAATCCCAGCACTTTGGGCAGATGACTTGAGGACAGGAGTTCAAGACCAGCCTGGCCAACATAGTGAAACCCCGTCTCTACTAAAAAAATACAAGAAAATTAGCTGGGCGTGGTGGCGGGCGCCTGTAATCCCAGCTACTTGGGGTGGCTGAGGTAGGAGAATCATGTGAACCCAGGAGGCTGAGGTTGCAGTGAGCCGAGATCACGCCATTGCAATCCAGCCTGGGCAACAAGAGCAAAACTGTATCTCAAAAAAAAAAAAAAAAAGACTTACTAGAAAAAAGTAAACAATGAATAATAGGGGTAAAAATTTAGAGCGTGTGGCCAAAGTGATAAATAGAGGGAAGTAGCATTAAATTCCTAGCACAAATTGATGAAAATGCCACATTTTTAAATGGGAAGATTGTTTTGTAAAGAAATGACATATCTTGGGTTAGAATTAGTGTTCCTTCAACTTGCACTAAAATTAATTTCAAACAGACTAAAAAGGAAAATGTTAAAAAAATAAAAAGGAACAATTAAAACAACAGAAGTAAGAACATTTAATAATACTTAGTTTATGTAGGATGTGGAAGGATTATCTGAGTCTAAAAGTACTACGTAAAAGTTAAAAAATTATGTCAGTCAGCACCAATATAAAAGGTCAGTCCATGATGAGAAAAAATATTTGAGACATAACAATAACTACCTTCTTTTTTTTAATTTTAAAGAATAGTATTTTATTGAATACGTTTTATTCACAGAAAAATAAGCTTTAATCTACAATGAATGCCAGATTATACAGCAGAAAGCAATTTTCTTAGTTTTCCACACAGAAAGGTTCTAAGTGAAAAAAACCATAAAATTATATTCACAAATATAGTACTCTGTCTCAAAACATTTCACATGATTATTCACAATACTAATACAATTAGATCAGTCATTCAGTCAGGTTAAAATATAACAGTAATGAAAAAAATGCAAAATCTAACATAAATTACATTAAAACCCTCGTTACATCAAACCAAAAATGCAAATGTCTTACTAAATCCAGAAAAATGGTAACATATATAGTAATTTAAAATATTACATTAATAATATAGAATAAGAAAGTGGTAAACTCTAAAAATCTGTAGGCATATCTGCAAACTTCAGACTTCAGAGTAGAATCTGACCACCCAAACATTAATGTAGCATTTTTCTAATTTTTTTGTTTTGAACAATAACTACCTTCTTAAAACCAATTTGAATAAACAAACTCAAGTTGAAAAACAGGTGAGGAACAACAAAGTCAGTTGTCAAAAGAGAAAATATAAATGGTCAACAAACATGAAAAAAGCTTAGCTTTAGGATTCAAGATATATATGCTAAAATAGTCGTGAAGGTTCATTGTCCAGCAGTCAAAATGGTAAAAGTTCGCTAAGGAGATAATTCTCAATATTTCACAGAACTTGACAAAACAGGCACATCTCACAGTCACATAAAGTTAGTAAGAATGAAAATAGTCTTGGCAGTGGGATTGTGAGTTTTAAAATACGTACAATTCTGTATCCTAAGAAACTAATTGTCTTTTAGTTCAAGCTGTCATCAATAAAATTTATAGTACGTTTTCAGCCTGTATATCAGGGATTGTACAGAACTGAATGCGTTACATTTGTCTCATTTAATTGTCATGATAATCTTGTGTCATGTGCATTTAACAGGTGGGGTATCTGAGGCCTAAAGAGATGAAAACTGCTCAAGGTTATAATGTAACTTGACAGAGTTCGGTTTTAGGATTACACTTGTACTATTTAGGAGTGACAGCAAGTTATAAAATTGTACCTGCTAATAATTAATTTTCTTAACTATGTAAAGAAAAGAAAAACAGTAAAAACTTTAAGGCATTATCCACAAGTGTTATTAATAGCATATTATTAATGTAACTATTTCTATTAACAGATGAGATTAAAGATTATTATTTCTGTTTACTTTTCTACAATTGTACTTTCTTTTCTTTTTTTTTAATGCAAACTTAAAACATAAAACTGGGAGTGAGGAACAGGCAGTAGGCAAAGGTGGAAATCAAAGAGCAATTAAAAAAAAAAATCCAGCAATACCAGTGCAAGTACCCCAAGGAGAGTTTATCAAGCACTTGTCTTTTGACTTACACCAAAAACTAAATGTGGTTAGGCACATGCAGATTTGCTCATCTTTTCCTTCCTTTCTTAGGGATATTAGGAATTTTATAAGCATTCAGTGGGTTATAAGGTGTTTGGCTTTTGTATCTAAGAAATAAAAGTTGAGTCATTTGCTTAAGATTCAAAAAGGAGAATAGTGATAGCTTTCCCAAGTACTGGTTCAGTTCACTGTTACTAAGGTAGTTTATTTTTGTTTTTTGGAGACAGGGTCTCCCTCTGTCCCAGGCTGCAGTGCTGTGGTGCAATCCTGGTTCACTGCAACCTCTTCCTCCCGGGCTCAAGTGATCCTCCTAAGTAGCTGGGACCTCAGGTACACACCACCACACCCAGCTAATTTTTGTATTTTTTTTTTTAGAGACAGGGTTTTGCTATGTTGCCCAGGCTGGTCTCGAACTCCTAAGCTCAAGTGATCCACCTGCCCCGGCCTTCCAAAGTGCTGAATTACGGGCATGAGCCACCATGCTTGGCCCTAACGTAGTTTTAAAAGATAGAGAATATATACTGTAAAACCAATGGGAATTTAATTTTCATCTTTTTAAAATTAAAAGTTCTAAATTCTTAAGATGCAGCTGCAACTAATTGTCCTGATTTTTTGTGATGCTTCAGGCTTATACCAGCCAGTTTGTATCCCTTGTGATGTTCGCCCTTATGATGTGTGATGATCGGATCTCCATGCAAGAAAGACGCAAAGAGATCATGCTTGGATTGAAACGGCTGCCTGGTACAAAGATACTCATATATTATACTTTTGTTGTCTAAGGGAGTGGGTAATAGGTAAAATTCTCTTCTTATCCTTGAAGCTGTGGCTTGTAGCTATTTAGTCAATAAGATCTTTCTACATTTGCTCCGATGTATTAAAAAAATACCCATACTGATTGATAGCACAGAGGAATAGAAACACTGGTCTTTTGTTGTTTGCTACCAATATATTGTTATTTTATTTGTTTGGTTTATTGTCCTTTTTTGCTAATATTACTTCTTAGATTTGATTAAGGAAGTACTAAGCATGGATGATGAAATTCAGAAACTAGCAACAGAACTTTATCATCAGAAGTCAGTTCTGATAATGGGACGAGGCTATCATTATGCTACTTGTCTTGAAGGAGCACTGGTAAGTTTTCTCATTTCTGATTAATATCAGTCCATTGACCTGCATACCTGACACACAGTTATACTTTTACATTAAATGAATGAAATAGGTAGAACTTTTGAAAGTGCTTCTGTATATATGCATTGTGGTTTGTTTACTTTGAGAAAGTGCAACAGAGAACTCTGTTCAGAAGTGAAAATCAAAAAGAGTACATTTTAGCATGATAAACTTGGATTTAGCAAGTAACTTGGGTTAATTTGTTCAAATATGAATAAAGATTAAGTTCTCTAGATAAGAAATTTAATTGAGGTCAGGCTGGGCACAGCAGCTCACGTCTATAATCCCAGCACTTTGGGAGGACATGGCAGGTAGATCACTTGAAGTCAGAAGTTCGAGACCAGCCTGGCCAGCATGGTGAAACCCCATCTCTACTAATAATACAAAAACATTAGCTGGATGTGGTAACGCATGACTATAATCCCAGCTACTTGGGAGGCTAAGGCGGGAAGATCACTTGAACCTAGGAGGTGGAGGTGGCAGTGAGCCGAGATCACACCATTGCACTCCAGCCTGGGCGATAGAACGAGACTCTGCCTTTAAAAAAAAAAAAGGGGTTAACCAGAAATATGAATATGTTCATGATAATCTAAAATCTTTAAAAAGTCCTTGTGGAGCTTTAAAACTTCCAATTACTTGTTGATAATATAGAAATAGTGATCTATTAACTTGTTAGATATATTTATAGATCAGTGGTCCTTTAATACTTTTGGATAGATAGACAGTGGCTTGACATATCAGATGCTTTTTATAATATTTACTTAAACATGGATTTTTGAAAAGTGAATTGAAGACAACTCTGGTTCTTTCCTATCAGAAAATCAAAGAAATTACTTACATGCACTCTGAAGGCATCCTTGCTGGTGAATTGAAACATGGCCCTCTGGCTTTGGTGGATAAATTGATGCCTGTGATCATGATCATCATGAGAGATCACACTTATGCCAAGTGTCAGAATGCTCTTCAGCAAGTGGTTGCTCGGCAGGTAAGTCGGGGGACTGTGAGAACACCTTGGGGATCAAAGAGGGGAGTTACGCTAGCTTATTTGAATGACTTACAAAACATGTTTACATGTGTTAACTCATTTACTTTGGAATACAGCCTTTGAGGTTTACGTGTGAGGAATCAGATACTTAAGAATTTCTTTTTTTTTTGAGATGGAGTCTTGCTCTGTCACCCAGCCTGGAGTGCAGTGGCACAATCTTGGCTCACTGCAACCTCTGCCTCTTGGGTTCAGGCGGTTTTCCTGCCTCAGCTTCCTGAGTAGCTGGGATTACAGGCACACTCCACCACGCCTGGCTAATTTTGTATTTTTGGTAGAGATGGGGTTTCATCTGGTGAATATATTTCAGGGGAAATCTAACATCTAGGTTTTATTTTAATATTATATAATTAGGCTGGTGTCAAACTCCTGACCTCAAGTGATCCACCTGCCTCAGCCCCCCAAAGTGCTGGGATTACAGGCATGAGCCACCCCGCCTGGCCCAGATACTTAGAGCTTTAAGAAGACCAAGGTCGTAGATCTCATATTGGGTAGAACCAAGACCAGAACTGAGGTCTTGGTCTCCACATCCTGTCTTCTTTCAGTTAACATATGCTGCTCCTTTTTAATTTAATACTTCTAAAACATTTAAAAATGTATTTTAAAATATTTTTAAATATATATTTCAGCTGGGTGCAGTGGCACATGACTGTAGTCCCAGCTACTCTGGGGACTGAGGCAGGAGGATCACTTGAGTCCAGGAGTTTGAATACAGCCTGGGTAGCATGGTGAGACCCTGTCTCTAAAAAAGTAAATAAAATAAATTTAAAATACACACACGCGATATATTTCAGGGGAAATCTAACATCTAGATTTTATTTTAATATTATATAATTGAGTTTTCTTCCGATCAGTTGGCTTTATATATAAATTCCAAAAGATATTATTCCCTAAGCACAATGTGGTGCCAAGGACCTTGAGCTTTGAAGTTAGGCAAACCTGCAGTCAAGTACTAAGCCTGGTATTTCTTAGTTGCATGAGTTTAAACAAATTACTGGATCCCATAACGCTTCTGTTTCCTCGACTATAAGTAATAACAATCAGATTTACTACACAGGAATTTAAAGAAGTCTGTCTGTGAGGCTTCGTATGGATTATGCAGTGCAATTTTTGCACATTCATAAGCTATAGCCCTGCCTTTGCCCACCAGTGATGTTGTGTATGTGTGTGATTTTCTTTCCTAGGGGCGGCCTGTGGTAATTTGTGATAAGGAGGATACTGAGACCATTAAGAACACAAAAAGAACGATCAAGGTGCCCCACTCGGTGGACTGCTTGCAGGGCATTCTCAGCGTGATTCCTTTACAGTTGCTGGCTTTCCACCTTGCTGTGCTGAGAGGCTATGATGTAAGTCATCTACCACTGCAGAAATCTTGGGATGGTTTTTTACCTGGATACATTCTGATTTTTTCTCCTAAATTTTTAACAATAGTGTTTGAGAAATCTATCAAATATATATCTGTCACCTGTTATATTTTCATGGCCCAATTTGTAGGTTACATCACAACATCTTCTTACCCATAGAACTTGAAGGAACCTTGGGGTTCACCTCCAAGATTGTGACTCACCTTGGGTAGTCTCCACCTGTTTTCTTAATATAACCCCATATCTCTTAATAGGGCAGCTATTGGCATTTGGCAGGACAATTCTTTTTTGTTTGGAACTGTCCCACACATTGAAGACTTTGTAGCATTCCTGGTTTCTCAGCCATTGTGGCAACCAAAACATTGTGCTTTTGTTTTTAGTGTCCCCTATGAAGGCTACTACTTCTGTAGAGGACCACAGTAGCTCTTTCTGTGTGAACTGGCACCTTTAGAATGCTTTTTCCTAACCAATTTAAGTTTTTTTCAGGACACATTATGTGCTTATATTTTCTAATCTAATTCTTTGTAGTCTGTAATAAAGATGGTTAATGAACGTATTGTTTTCTGTTTTTATAAACAAAAATAATTTGCTTATAGCAACCACTCCCTTCCCCAGTCTATATAATCTCTCAAATCTTGCTTTTTTTATTTTCTTTTTGCAGGTTGATTTCCCACGGAATCTTGCCAAATCTGTGACTGTAGAGTGAAGAATATCTATACAAAATGTACGAAACTATACGATTAAGCAACACAAGACACCTTTTGTATTTAAAACCTTGATTTAAAATATCACCCTTTGAAGGCTTTTTTTAGTAAATCCTTATTTATATATCAGTTATAATTATTCCACTCAATATGTGATTTTTGTGAAGTTACTCTTACATTTTCCCAGTAATTTGTGGAGGACTTTGAATAATGGAATCTATATTGGAATCTGTATCAGAAAGATTCTAGCTATTATTTTCTTTAAAGAATACTGGGTGTTGCATTTCTGGACCCTCCACTTCGATCTGAGAAGACAGTATGTTTCTAAAAATTGTTACTTGTTTCACCATACTTCATTCAGACCAGTGAAAGAGTAGTGCATTTAATTGGAGTATCTAAAGCCAGTGGCAGTGTATGCTCATACTTGGGAAGGGTTTGCCAAGTTTTAAGAGAAGATGTGATTTATTTTGAAATTTGTTTCTGTTTTGTTTTTAAATCAAACTGTAAAACTTAAAACTGAAAAATTTTATTGGTAGGATTTATATCTAAGTTTGGTTAGCCTTAGTTTCTCAGGCTTGTTGTCTATTATCTGTAGGTGGAAGAAATTTAGGAAGCAAAATATTACAGTAGTGCGTTGGTGGGTCTCAATCCTTAACATATTTGCACAATTTTATAGCACAAACTTTAAATTCGAGCTGTTTTGTACAACTGACAGTATGATTTTAAATTTGAAGATGGGATGTGTACATATTGGGTATCCTCCTACTTTGTGTTTTCATCTCCTAAAAGTGATTTTTATTTCCTTGTGTCTGTAGTCTTTTATTTTTTAAATGACTGCTGAATGACATTTTATCTTGTTCTTTAAAATCACAACACAGAGCTGCTATTAAATTAATATTGATAAATTCAGTATTCTCTTCAACTTTGTCACAAGGAAAAATTTCCTGTAGTTAATTTTAACTTTCCTTCACTGCATTGTTGCGTAAAACTAGTCCCTTAGTGCCAGTTTGGAAGTTATTTGTGATTGTTTGGAAGATTTGCAGGTCGTTGACCTCATCATTTCACTCTAAGTATATGTGGTAGGCTAAGCTCAGAAAAAGGTATGTATGCTTTACACTGATAGGCACCAAATTTAGTATTCTATCCTACGTATTTTTCCTCTCTGTATTTTCTGTGCTCTACCCCTGAAATATATTTAGGAATAAAGAAGATATAAATAAAGTGATATTGGAGTATGTTCAGCTTGTAAGTGTCAGAAATGGAAGTTGACAATTTGGATTAAAATATTTAAAGTAGAATATTATTATTTGATACCCCCAAAATTGTGGGTAATAATTTCTTCATGGAGCTTTTGTGGCCAGATCTTCAGGGCTATAGGAGAGTGTGTTTGTTTTTGGTGAAGTCCTTCTTTTTCAAAGGTTTTTACTTTTAAATTGTGAAGGTAAGCTGTTTAGCACAATTATTTAAGTAAGCTAAGTCTTCCTTTCTTTTCTTTCTTTTCTTGTTTGAACTTCTTGGTGAGGTTAAGATTTTCTAATAGTTATTGTTGTTGCCAGAGAAGCATAGAATTCTGCTTGTGTCTTAGGGTTAGAGAAAGATTTGTTATATTTTGAGGTAATTTGGAAGGACTTTCGTACATGGTGACTAGAAACCTGATCTTTTTAAGAATAAAATAGGGTCACTATTTACACTATATATAATATATGGCTATTATAGCTATATTAATCTACTTTAATTGTTTCTAAGATTATTTTGTGTAAGTCAGCTAGTGTGTGTATAGTGTCATTTCTTATGTTTTGTATATTAACATTTTACAAACACAATTTGTGTGGGTTTGTAGCATTTCCTATAGTTTTAAAGTATGATTCAGCATTCTAAGTTAAAACTAATATGTGAAGTCAGTCATTAGTCTGCATAATCTCTCTCTCCCTCTGTGTGTGTCTTTCTATAAAGCACATGTGTACACACACACACACACAAACATACTGAAAGCTAGGGTAAGTTCTAAACTGAATATCAAAAACCAAAATCAAAAACAAAGAAGTGATATTTTCCAAACAAACATGGATTCTCTGCCGGGTGCAGTGGCTCAGCCTGTAATACCAGCCTCCACTTTGGGAGGCTGAGGTGGGAGTATTGCTTGAGCTCAAGAGTTGGAGAACAGCCTGGGCAACATGGTGAGACCTGGTCTGTACAAAAATTTTTTTGGCTGGACGCAGTGGCTCACGCTTGTAATCCCAGCACTTTGGGAAGCTGAGGCGGGTTGATCACGAGGTCAAGAGATCGAGACCATCCTGGCCAACACGATGAAACCCCGTCTTTACTAAAAATAATTAGCTGGGTGTGGTGGCATGCGCCTGTAGTCCTAACTACTTGGGAAGCTGAGGCAGGAGAATCGCTTGAACCCAGGAGGCGGAGGTTGCAGCAAGGCGAGATCGTGCCACTACACTCCAGCCTGGTGACAGAGCAAGACTCTCAAAAAAAAAAAAAAAATTTTTTTTTTTTTAATTGGCTGGGCATGGTGGCTTGCGCCTGTAGTCTCAGCAACTTGGGAGGCTTAAGTAGTAGGATCACTTGAGCCTGGGAGGTTGAGGCTGCAGTGAGCTGTGATTGTGCCACTGTGCTTCAGCTTGAGTGACAGAGTGAGACCCTCCTGACTCAAAACCAAAAACACGGTTTCTCCTCTCCTGTCTTCTTATTCTCTATCCCATTTGATGTAGTGATTTTTAAATGCTTTTATAAGTTAATTCTTAACACAAAAGAGACATTGTAATGATGCACACCACTAAAGTGAGCATGCCCAATGAAAACCAGTGTAATATAGGATAAGAAAATCTGATTTTTCAAAAAAGATACTCTACATAAAGAATCCTTCATATAAAAAGTTCTTTCTTTTAGTACATTTAAAGTTTTAATTCACTCATGTATAACTGAGCGTTCCTTTGAGCCCTTTTTAGGCAGGGAGGCATGTCTGTCATCTAGCTCGTGGCCCAGTAAATGATTATTACATTGGAATCAATTTTTCAGTCTTTTAAAATAAATTCTATGCCGTAAGAATAAAAGATAAAGAGAAAAATTAATGTTAACTATTTTTAGCTTATTATAACTATGTCAACAAGTGTTTATTAATACCTATTATGGGAAAGTCACTGTGGTAGGCATTGAAAATTACACCATCTTTAAAGCAGTATTTGTCCCCAGATGGACTCATCACTAGCAAAGACTGGGTTCATTAGAAGGCATAGGGTGAGAGAATGGGAAGATAGAGTGGAGGTGGGTTGTTAAAATGCTGTGAGTGAGTGGTTTTGTCTACTTGAATAATGGTCCATATTTGGGGGCATATTGTGTTTCATAAGAAGTGAAAGGTATTTGCAAAGTAAGCTACAAATGACCCATAAATCTGTTAACAACAGTCCTTAATATGCGAAGATGAAAAACAAGCATTACTGCTACCCAAAGGGGATTGGCACTTGGTGATGTGCAGATGGGGCTATTGGTTAAGAGAGCTATTACAGGTTTTCTCTCTTAGGTTTCATAGGAGGTAGTTACTGAGATGAGATTGTTTTATCTTTTCGAATACAGATCTCTTGTCCTGAGTTAGTTCTGAGGATGGGAGTAAAGGAGTTTTTTGTTTTTTTTGTTTGTTTGTTTGTTTTGGCTCCTTATTAATACTCTGACATTTATTTCTATTATTCTTCAAAGAAAGGAAACCAACTGAAATGTTTGCTTTAACAAACATTTTAAGAAGTTCTTTGGGTTTTTTTTTTCCCCTTTTAAAAAAATTAGCATATACCATAGCAATAAAAGAACTAATGTTAACTATTGTATGCTACAACTTAAGTGATTTTTCTAAAGAAGCACAATGTCATTGAAAGTATTATTGAAAAGGATCATAGTCACATTGAATTTGTGAAGGCCACAGAAATTGAAGGGAGTGATATTTTCATTTTATGATATTCACATATTTAGTAAATTTTGTGTACAAGAATACCAGGCAGAGTGTTTTACCCATGAAAACAGGTTTCAGATTAATTTTTTACTGTTAGAGTCTCAAGTTTAGAAATGTTAACACTTAAATCAGTTTTTTTCTCACTATACTTGAAGATTGTTAATATTTTGATATCTTCCTAGCTTGATGAATTTAAACGTATCTTCAGATCTGTGACAGTGACAACCAATAGGACTGATAATATTAGCTTCCAACCAATAATATCCAGGGTTAAAATAAAAATCATAGTGAAAGCATGATTGTAAAATTATGCTATATTAACTTTTAAGTCTGTAATAGCTTGACATCAAAATGTTATGTAATTGCCATAAATAATGGCTAGCGAGAGCATCTTTGGAAATTCTCAAATTACCTTTCTTACTACATTGTTTTCAGAATGAATGTAGAAATGATCCTGTTAGCTTTTTGAATGTTCTGTGGTTGAATGTGTTTTTGCTTAAATAAAGCTTTTGGTATTTGTTTAAATTACACTTCTTGAGAAGTGGACATTTTAGAATCATCTTTGCTTTGTTTCAGTTTTGTGTTTTTTGAAATGAATGTTTAGTTTACTGAGCCAGTTGGTCATTTCTTCCTCATGTCTTGTTAAGTCCAGTGAGTAAGCCTGAACTGTGAATAAATTACCAAAAACTTGCTTAGAATTTCATTTTGAAGCAATTTGCTAATATTTGAAGCATATACACATTTGTAGTTATGTTAAAAATTGTATTGTACTAAGAATGTAATCAATGTCTACTTTAGTTGTAAACATTTCTGATGTCAAAACTTTATTCATTACTGTTGATTTTAAGAATAAGAAATCACTGCCTAAATATTACCAAAAGCCACTGTCTCTACCTGAACTTCCCAGTTTGGGAGAGAATCGTTAGATAAAACAAAGGCTCTGCCCTTTCTGATACCACACTCCACAGATATTTTTTCACATCTTTTTAAACATTTTGCAATAACATGTTTTTATAGGAAGTTTACAGGGTATGCAATGATTAAAACTTTTAAGTGAATTGATAGTTGCAAAAGAAAGGATAATATTTAAGGTGAGTGAGTAGCAAGACAATCTAAAGTTTCTGTAATATCTGGCACTCTGTTAATTATAGAGCAAAGCTTCCCTTACAGAATCCTTTTATGAACAGCAAGCTAGAGTCTATCCCTAGTGGTTATAGTACTTGCTGTGTTTTTCAGGAGACGGTTATGCCAGGGTGATTTGAATGGATAGAAGTGATGTTTTGCCTGCTTGTAGAATTCAGCCCAGTCTTTGGTCTCTCTCTCTCTCTCTTTCCCTCCTCCACCTCTCCCTCTCTCTTCTTCTGCACCAGAGCCTAAGGTTGCCCCACCAACATGCGTCATTTTTTCCAGAGGCTTTTTTTTTTTTTGAGATGGAGTTTTGCTCTGTTGCCCAGGCTAGTGTGCAATGGTGCAATCTCGGCTCACTGCAACTTCTGCCTCCCGTGTTTGCGCGAGTCTTTTGCCTCAGCCTCTGGATTAGCTGGGATTACAGGCGCGTGCCACCATGCCCAGCTAATTTTTGTGTTTTTAGTAGAGACGGGGTTTCACCATGTTGGCCAGGCTATTCTCAAAGTGATCTGCCTGGGTCGGCCTCCCAAAGTGCTGGGATTACAGGCATGAGTCACCATGTCCTGCCCAGATATATCAAATTTGACAGGTATTGTATACCCTTTGGATCTTTAGGAATTAATTTTTGCCTCTGTCACTCAGCTTTATATATTTTGAAATGGAGATAAGTATAGGGAGGTCATGGCAGGAAAATTGCCAGAATTCCCAAACCATGTAACACTCATTGAGAATTCCAGATCCATTATATCTAAAGGGCAAGTGAAGGAGACAGTATTGTGAACTGGGTATAACTCCTTGGTTCTTAACTAGTACATTCTTAATTTGTGAGATCCAAAGGTTGGTAAACAATAAGATTGTACAGTACTCTAAACATCTGCAAAGGTCTAGATGTTATCAGTATCACTAGTTTTTATTTCTGCCAGTTGCTCCCTTTTAGGTTACATTGTTGTCCTCTTTCCAGTGTGGCATCTGTCATTGGTTTTTCACTATGGCAAGTTCATTAAAAAGCTTGCTCCATTGTTATCTTCAAGTAATGCCCATAAGGAGATGGAAGATATCTGAGACAATTAAGGCTTTAGCTTCTAGGCAAGAGAAATAACATTGCATTAAATTCCAAGTTTCTTTCTGCTAGACTTGAATGTGTCTAGCCACTCTAATTTATGGGGGCTTTTGTTTTTTTCCTATTGTACTTTGTATGTAGAATTGTTTTGAAATATCAAGCATATTTGCTTTGAATTTGAACTTTCTTAATTTTGTATTTATCCTTTGAATAAAATGTAAATCCAATATTTATTATTAATTTACTTTCATTGCTGCTACGTAGGAACCTAGGAAGTGTCAGGAATCTTTGTAGGATTTCTATCTTTTGTTCTTCGTTGTTAACTTGGACCCATGTGGTGTTACTAAAGTTTAGAGCATTTCTTTGTTTGAAAAAAACTAATTTAGAAACTTGTTCATATATGTAGTCTTTTTTTGGTGCTTGAAGTGGTGAAAATAAGCTGGCCTCTGAATACAGAATTGACTTTGCTGACATGACACTGGGAATTTAAATGATTTTTGTCTTCCCAGCAGGGACAGATTTGTATAAATTAGTTTGTGCATTCCTAGTTCTATTAGAAGATAGGGCTGATTACTATTATTATTATTATTATCATTTTGAGAAAGGGTCTCTCCCAGTTGCCTAGGCTGGAAGGCAGTGGCATGATCATATCTTACTGCAGCCTTGACCTCCTAGGCTCAAGCTATCCTCCCAACTCAGCCTTCCAAGTTGTTGGGACCACAGGTATGCTCCAGTACATGCAGCTAATTTTTTATTAGTACAGAATGTTCAGCAGACATTGTCCAGCACAGTTCACCCTTTGCAACACACATCTAGACTCACCCTTGAACTCATGTTTAAAGTTCCAAAGAAAAACACGGTGAAACCCCATCTCTACTAAAAATACAAAAAATCAGCCGGGCGTGATGGCGGGCCCCTGTAGCCCCAGCTACTCGGGAGGCTGAGGCAGGAGAATGGCATGAATCTGGGAGGCGGAGCTTGCAGTGAGTGGAGATCACACCACTGCAGTCCAGCCTCGGCGACAGTGAGACTCCGACTCAAAAAAAAAAAAAAAGACTATCATGATTCTGCCTGCCATGCAGGAGCTATCCCTTTTGAAATGAAGACACGCTCACCCTCTTCCCGAGAAGAGATAAGAAGTTACACAAATTACTCTGTCCATTTCTGTGTGATATTATTCCTCTTGCCTAATCACAACCTCCCTTAATATAAAAGTCTTATATACAGTCATCCCCTCTTGTCTACAAGGGATATATTCCAAGACTCCCAGTGGATACCTGAAACCACAGATAGTACCAATCCCTATTTATATTTATACTGGTTTTTTTTTTTTTTTTTTGGATCTGATAACTGGCATAGCTACTAAGTGATTAATGGACAGGTAGTGTATAAGGGTAGAGACACCGGACATAGGGGTGTTTCATGTCCTGGGTGGGACAGCTCAAGGTTTCATCATGCTACTCAGATGGCATGCAATTTAAAACTTATTAATTGAAGCCATGCTTGTAATCCCCTAGGACTTTGGGAGGCCAAGGCAGGAGAACTGCATTCCCGTAAGTATTCCAAGACATAAAAAGCTCAAAATCCAAAATCATACACATGGGAGATAAGATACTACAAATGATAGAATCAAATTTGCCAAGACTGCAAACATTTTAGGCAGTCCTCCTGCCTCAGCCTCCTGAATAGCTGGGACTACAGGTGCATGCCACCATACCTGGTTTTTTTCCTTTATGTAGAGATGGGGTCTTGCTATGTTTGCCTAGGCTGGTTTCAAACTCCTGGCCTCATGCAATTCTCCCCCATTCAAAAGAAGAGAGACTCTCTAGAATCTCTTTATCTGACTAAGGAAACTACTTTCCAAAGAAATGCAATTGTCTTAAGACCCCCTTTTCTAGGAATCTTATAACCAGGAAAGATAAACCACTGGAGAAGAGAAAGAGACTAAAAGTTGTCATCATGCCCAGATAGACTTTTCATCTGTTCTTCTGAGAGCAGCTTTGAGAGTTTACTTGAAAGACTATTTGCATAAGGCAACCTTTGTTCACAATGTAGTTCCACCCCTCACCTTCCCGTAATTTGCTGATCATATTCAGTTTTCTAAGATAATCATTTATAAGATAATGTCTGCCTCCCAGGTTGATTCATTTTCCCTAGTAATTATTTACTACCCTTCCAAAATTGCCTACAGCTCCCCACCCCATTTTCCTCTTCCTTATAAAGAGGGTGTTTGAATTTCAGACATGTGTCCTTGCTTTGAGTCTCATATTTGTGGGATTCCCATGTCCATGTGCATTTGAAATTTGTATGCCTTTTCTCCTGTTAATCTGTCATCAGCTCATTTAGCCAAACCTTCAGAGAGGAAAGAAGGGAAGCTTTATTTCCATCTCTGCGATCTGCAGATTACTTATAATACCTAATACAGCCAGGCATAGTGGCTCACACCTGCAACCCTAGTGCTTTGGGAGGCTGAGGCAGGAGGATTGTTGGAGTCCAGGAGCTTGAGACTAGCCTAGGCAACGTAATGAGACACCGTCTCTAGAAAAATAAAAATAAAAAAATTAGCCAGGCATGGTGGCTTGTGCCTGTAGTCCTACCTACTCAGGAGGCTTGGATAGGAGAATCATTTGAGCCTAGGACTTCAAGGTTGCAGTGAGCTATGATTGTGTCGTTGCACTCCAGCCTGGACGACAGAACAAGACTGTGTCTCTAAACAAAACAGACCACCCAGTATAATGTAAATGCTGTGTAAATAGTTGTACTGTATTTTAAAATTGGTATTATTTTTTATTGTAATTTTATATATATTTTTAAACATATTTTGGATCCATGGTTGGTTGAGTCCATGGATGTAGAACCCATGGGTACTACCGGCTGACTGTATCAGAAGCAGCAAGAGGAATCAAATGTATGACAAAGGAATAAGACAATAAAGAATGACAAGGCAGACTTCAGGAAGGACTGAAAATGAAATATAACAATTGAAATTAGAATGGATAAACAGATTAGGCCCAGTTGAAGAGAGAATTAGTGAAAAAAAGATAGGTCTGAAGAAATAATCCAGAATGCAGCATTTATTATAGAGAGTGATAGAAAATGAGAAAAGTCAAAGCTTTTTGACTTTAGAGAATTTTCTAGACCAGATTAAAGGCAAATCCTAGAATTTAGAGTGCTTCACAAATCTTAAGCTGATTAAAGGAAATTACATTCTTAAACACATTGTTTTGAAACTGAACACAAAAGATGAAGAGATCTAAAAAGCAGCCAGAGAGATAAGACTACCCACAAAAAGTTAATAATTAGACTGATAGCTTATTTCCCAACTGCACCAGTGGAAACAAGGACAATGGAACTATTTCAAAGTGCTGAAAAAATAATTCATGAAACTGAATTTGAAGACTGATGGGAAAAATGTACTATCTGATGAATAAAAACTGGGACTCTCACTAATATCTTCCAAAGATAAATGCTAAGGTGATGGAAAATGATCCCACAAAGGCTTAAGATACAACATAATGAATGGTGGCTGGGTGTGGTGGCACATACCTGTAGTCCCAGTTAGGAGGCTGAGGCAGAAGGATCACTTAAGCCAAGGAGTTCAAGGCTGTAGTGCACTATGATCATGCCTGTGAATAGCCACTGCACTCCAGCCTGAGCAACATAGCAAGATCCCATCTCTTTAAAAAATAAAAAAGAATGGTGAGCAAAACAAAACAAAACACTTAAATGAGGGTAAATCTAAAGCACTAACTGTCTAAAACAGTAATATTTTAGGAGCTATAAAACAAGCCATAATGAACTAAAATGCTAGACAATAATATTGTAACTTAGGAGTAGATGAGCAGAGTTAAAACATAAGGCTCTTTTTATGATGTGGCAAGAGGATAAAGATAACTTCTGACTTTGTGAACTTAAATATGGATATTTAAACTTTTATGAAAACTAAGAGAATATAGTTTCCAAAGTGACAGAAGAAAAAAAATAGAATTTTGAAAATCCAAGCACATTGGTAATAATCACAACAAGTATAGAAGACATCTAAAACACAGGGACACAGAAAAGTTGAATGTGAAAGGCTGGAAAAAGGTACACCAGGCAAATCCCAACCCAAGGGAAGATGGCAAGCTACATGAATATGACAAGATAGGCTGTAAGTGAAAATGACTTATTTGAAAATAGCGCATCTTCCATGGAAAAGTTTGGTAGCTTCTCAAAAAGTTAAACATGGAATTACCATACGAACCAGCAGTTCCACTCCTAGGTATATACCCAATAGAACTGAAAACAGAACTTGTACACCAATGTTTATATCAGGATTACTTATAACAGGCAAAAGGCGGAAACAACCCAAGTGTCCATCAACGAATGAATAAAGGAAATGTGATATATACACACAATGGAATACTACTGAGTCATAAAAAGGAATGAAGTCCTGATATACTCCAAATCATAGCTGAACCTTGAAAACATAAGCAAAATAAGCCAGACATTAAAGAACAAGTATTATATGATTCCATTTATATAAAATATCTACAATAGGCAAATTCATAGAGACAAAGTAAATTAGAGATTACCAGAGGCTTGAAGGAGGAAAAAATGGGGAGTTATTGCTTTAATAGATACAGAGTTTCCATTTTGGGTGATGAAAACTTTTGAAAATGGATAATGGTGATCATTGCACAACATTGTGAATGTAACTGGTGCCACTGAATTGTACACTGAAGAATGGTTAAAATGGCAAATTTTATGTTATATGTATTTTACCACAATAAAAACAGTTTAAGACTGGATGTGGTGGCTTGTGTCTGTAATCGAAGCACTTTGGGATGCTGAAGCGGGAGGATCACAGGAGTTTATACCAGCCTGGGCCACATAGCGAGTTCCCGTGTCTACAAAACAAACAAAAAACCAAAACCCTTCACTGGGTGTGGTGGTGCATCTGTGGTCCCAGCTACTCAGGAGGCTGAAGTAGAAGGATCACTTGTGTCCACAGTGAGCTATGATTGTACTACTGCACTCCAGCCTGGGTAACAGAGCAAGACCCTGTCTCAAAAAAAAGTTTAAAAACATTACTAGAGACAAACATTGTTACCATCAAATGATAAAAGTTTCAATTCAACAGGTATCACATTTAAAACTTTTGCCAAATGGTGAATATATCTTTGTCTCTCATTATGGTTTTAATTTATATATTTCCTTTTTTTTGTTTGTTTTTGGAGATGAAGTCTCGCTCTGTCACCCAGGCTGGAGTGCAGTGGCACCATCTCGGCTCACTGCAACCTCTGCCTCCCGGGTTCAAGCGATTCTCCTGCCTCAGCCTCCCGAGTAGCTGAGACTACAGGCGAGCGCCACCACACCCAGCTGATAGTTTGTATTTTTAGTAGAGACGGGGTTTCACCATTTTAGCCAGGATGGTCTCGATCTCCTGACCTCGTGATCCGCCCGCCTCAGCCTCCCAAAGTGCTGGGATTACAGGCGTGAGCCACTGCGCCCGGCCTATATTTCCTTGATTGTTAATGATTTGAGCATCTTTTCATACGTGTATTGATTGCTTTTTTGGTGATGAATCTGATCAACTCTTTTTAAAATCAGTTTTTAAAAATTGGATGATTTATTGTTTACTCTTTAACTTGGAGGGTTTTTTTTTTTTTTTACATATTCTGAATTCTAGTTCTTTGTTGTGTATTGCAAATATGTTCTCCCCTTTGTAACCTGTCTTTTCATTCTCTTTTTGGTATTGTATAGAAATTCTTAACTTTAATGTAGTCAAATTGATTACCTATTTTCCCTTCATGATTTGTGCTTTTATGTAACTTGTTCAAGGAATCCTTCCTAGGTCTTAAACATATTCTCCTGTATTGTTTTCTAAAACCCTTATAGCTTTTCCTTTCATCTTTGGATTTTTAGTTCACCTGAAATGGATTTTAAGTTTGATATGACGTAGGAATTCATTTTAACTTCTTTTTTTTTTTTTGGCTGGGCATGGTGGCTCATGCCTGTAATCCCAGCACTTTGGGAGGCCGAGGTGGATAGATCTCTTGAGATCAGGAGTTCGAGACCAGCCTTGCCAACATTGCAAAACCCCGTCTGCATTAAAAATACAAAAATTAGCCAGGCATAGTGGCAGGCGCCGGTAATCTTGGCTACTTGGGAGGCTTAGGCACGAGAATCGCTTGGACCCAGGAGGCAGAGTTTGCAGTGAGCCAAGATCACGCCATTGCACTCCAACCTGGGTGATAGAGCGAGTCAGTCTCAAAAAGAAAAAACAAAAACAACAAAAAAACCCACTTTTTTTTTTAATGAAGATATCCTATTTCCCAGCATGTTTAATCAAAAATCCTATCCTTTCCCAATTTCTCTGCAACGTCACCTCTCATATCAAGTGTTCATATAAGTGGGTTTGTTTTCATGGGCTATTTGTCTCTATACCAATTCAACACTCTCTGCATTATGTAGCTTTATAAGAAGTCTTGATATCTGGTAGGGCAACCCTCCTTTCCTCATTGTTTTTCTTCAAGAATTTCTTGGCTATTCTTTTTCTTCTCAATTTATATAAGGATTTTAGAAGCAGCTTGTCAAGTTACACAACTGCTGAGGTTTTTTACTGGAATTGCCTTAATATTATAGATGAATATGGGGAGAATTGGCAGTTTTACAATGTTGAGCCTTCCGGCTATGCATATGGTTTGAGCACATCTCTGCTTATTTATGTCTCATTAATGACTCTACATTTCTATAATTTTTATCCATAGAGTCTGTAGTAGACTGAATAATGACTTCCAAAGATATCAGGTCCTAACCCTGGGACCTTGTACATGTTACCTTATATGGAAAAGAGTATTTGCAGATGTGATTGAGTTAAGGATCTTGGGATGCGGAGATTTTCCTGGATTATTTGGGTGGGGCCTATAGGTATCATTGTAAGAGGGAGGCAGAAGGAGATTTGACACAAAGAGGAGAAGGCAATTAACCAAGAGGTAGAAACTGGAGGGATGCAGCCACAAGCCAAGGAATGCCAGCGGCCACCAGAAGCTGGAAGGGACAAGAAAGATTTTTCCTATAGAGCCGCCATACCAGCATCCACTCAGTGATACTGACTTTGGACTTCTGGTCTCTGGAACAACTGTGAAAGAATAAATCTCTGTTGTTTTTAGGTCACCAAGTTTGTGGTAACTTGTTTCAGCAGCCACAGGAAACAATTCAGAGGCTTTGCGCA
Organism: Symphalangus syndactylus; assembly: GCF_028878055.3. Classification (NCBI taxonomy): domain Eukaryota; kingdom Metazoa; phylum Chordata; class Mammalia; order Primates; family Hylobatidae; genus Symphalangus; species Symphalangus syndactylus. The sequence goes on from NC_072436.2 coordinate 71,102,096, forward strand.
TCTTTTGTTATATTTATTCCTAGGTATTTGGTATTTTCTGTTGTTCTTAAAATGATATATTTTTAAAAGCTGTTTGTTGCTGTTATGGAAAATCTGGTGAAATTTGCTGTGTTGATTTTTGTTTGCTGCAACTTTGCTAAACTTACTTGTTAATTCTAATGGATTTTTCTATATACTCATATTACCTGTGAATAACAGCACATTTGTTTCTTTTCTTCTAATCTTTACGTATTTTTTAAAAATTGCTCTACAGTGCTGCCTAGCGCATCCATTACAGTTTGAACTGAAATGGTAATGGAAACATCTTTGTTTTGTCCCTGATCTCAAAGGAAAGGTTTCAACATTTTATCATTATATTTACTGTAGACTTTTGTAGATACTCTTTTATCAGGTTAAGAACTTTTTTCTTCTTCTTCATGGTTTGCTAAGAGGTAGGGGGTTTTTTGTTTGTTTTTTTTTGTTTTTGTTTTTGAGTAGGGTCTCACTCTGTCACTCAGTCTGGAGTGCAGTGGCTTGATCTTGGCTCACTGCAACCTCCACCTCCCTCGTTCAAGCAATTCTCATGCCTCAGCTTCCCAAGTACCTGTGATTTCAGGTGCCTGCCACCATGCCTGGCTAATTCTTTTGTATTTTTAGTAGAGACAGGGTTTCACCATGTTGGCCAGGCTGGTCTCGAACTCCTGAGCTCAGGCAGTCTACCCGCCTTGGCCTCCCAAAGTGCTAGGATTACAGGTGTGAGCCACCACGCCCGGCCGAAACATCATCTTTAGATCTCATAGTTTTATTGCATCCATTGTACAACCTCAGGCAAGAGTGTGCAGGAGCCACGACTCTCTGTCTTCCTGGAGGGGGAAATGTTCATTGAAATTTGTTCAGGAACCATTTTCTCTTTATATATGTGGACAGAGCCGCTGAAATCTATTGTTTGAACCTTGGTATGGGAGGGAGCACTGTGTGCTCACGCAGACCTGGATCTCAGTGAAATAATAGGGGCAAAAGTACCTTGTATATGGTTGCTCATATATTTATAACACTTTGAAGAAAGTAATGATGTAAAAGTCCGGATTTATGCTAAAATTTTGTTTAGCTTCTCTTTCCCTGCTCTGAGGATTGGTGCTAGAGCTAAAGAGAGAGGCATCATTTTCTCAGTGTTATGTTTGGATTGAAACACCAGGATAAGCCAGTTCGCCCTTATCTAAAAGTCATTTTGATTCTCATCTACCCTCGGTTGAGTTGGAAATGTGTGAATTGAAGCCTGAGTTGAGGTGTAAAAAAGCAAATGAAGATCTTACACATGTATTCACTGAAAGAATGTCTATCAAAGGGCTTTTAATGCTGTAATATATGTAACAGGTGTAACACCTGTAACATGTGGAAGGTAAAACTCATCAGAAATGTGAATGGGAAGTAGAAAATCGAGAGGCAGAGACAGCATTACTTATTCTCTATTAAATGAAGAACTTTAAAAACGTTGAAAAGTAAGCAAAACTATGGCAAGCCAAGTAAGAGAAGCAGAGAAATATCAAAACTGACCAAACTCAATAAATAACTTTAACTTGGCTTATTGCAACATCACTGTATCTCTGCAGGTCTGGTTCCATATCAGGCCAATGTATCTCTAGGAGAACATTTCAAGTCAAAGACATGCTTTATGCTCAGCCATAAATCTCATGCTTTATACGCTTGAAAATAATAAAAGTTCTAGAGTCCACTTAATTTCACTCCTTTCTATTATTAATGCTCCCATCCTTTTGGAGATTGGAATGTGGAATGCAATGTGGCAAATATTAAAAAGTGGGAAAAGATGTAGGAAAATAATCTGATGTCAATTTACTTTTCCCTTGGAGTGGAGCAATCCTTTTCCCCAGAGCTCGGGTCCAGCTTGGCTTCTCTGCAGCCTCAGGCGGCCACATGGAGAGGGTGGCTCTCCTGCCTGCCTTCTCGAATGGGCTCTCTCAGATGGAGAGGATGGAGAAGGGATCCCACTTGGGGCTAAGTGGAAACAGACGTGCTTGGACATGTTGGAATGGGGTGGCCTGGCCACCCAAAAGACTTCTTGGGGTGAGGGCCTGAGGAGCTTCCTGCAGGGCAGAAATGATGAGTTTGCCCTTCAGCCACAGGAGGAAGCTTAATGTTAAGAAGGGCCACCTGCCACCACCTGGACCGGCCCTGGGATCTGTAGCCGGGATCTTTGGCTGGCAGGGGCATGTGAGTAAACTCTAAGGTCATCTGCTGACAATGCCTGTGAGGCAGTGGGCACAGCGGCCTGGTTTGGGGCGTGTTTCTTGAGTGTAGCACAAAGGGAGGTGACAGGTTCTCAGAGCAGCCTCCTCACCCACTGCCAAGTGCTCTGACTTCCAGGGACAGCACAGAGGTGATGCGGGCCCTATCCGGCCCCGCTGCAGAGACAAGCCGCCCTGTGTCTGGCAGTGGATTTGTTCAGGGCCACATCCAGGCACACGACCCAGAGGACTCAGAGACCTCCTAGGAGGCAAGGCCCTTGCAAGCAAGTGGGAGAAACACCTGGAGCCAATGGGATCTGGGTTCCTGTGGGTCACATGTTAGTGTCATTTCATCGGCCCTGCAGGCTTGGGAGGCCCAAGGAAACTTGGGTTACATAAAAAAGGAAAAGCATACTGTAGTTTGGCAAACAAAATGCGTCTTTGTGTGTGAGAGTGTGTGTGAGAGAAATGAGCTTTCATTTAGAAGCATTGGCAGTGGTTCTAACTGGTTCCCAAGTCCTTTTAAAATGATATTTTCTGAGCCTGGAAACCAAGCAGGCAGATCATGGAATTTTGGCTGGAGATGTTTTTTAAAAAATGTAGGCTAGCAATGAAAAAGGAGGTGGTAATTTGGCTCTGAGGCCTTTACGGGCTGCAGAGCAAACCCAGCAGGGTTACCATGGCGGCACTTCTACTGTTTATATAAACAAAGGTTTCTTTCCTGACAAACATACTTCATATTTAATAATCTTCAATCCACAGGGGCCTCTTCCCTCTCTTTGTGTGTCGCTGGTTCATGCCATTTGGAACTGGGGAGAGTTTTATTATTGCATGTGGTTGTTTTCAGGCACCCAATACACTTCAGAATTAAGTGTTAAGTGCTGGTGTCTTGAAGTGCAGGGTGAGAGGTAGTCAGTGATTGTAAGAGAGATGAACCTGCATGAGAAAATGCAAATGCTTTTCCTGGGTCCAGAGTCTCCTGGGCCAGCCACACCCAGCATTCAGAAGTAGACGCTGCCACAGTAATTCAGTTCACACTCCCAATACAACCTGCACAGCACCTACCACACCTCTCTGAGTGGCACCGCGGCCTTCAGATTACCACTGCCTGAGATGTCCACTTCCTGTTAGCCCATATCTAATTCTGTGTGGAGACTTAACAAATCCTGTATTGTGAGAGGACTCCTCCAGTTATGGGTAACAGAAACCCTACTCTATGGAACTGAAGCACAAAAGGGGACTTATGACTGGATCGTGTCACTGGAAAGGCCGGGGTAACCTGGCTTCAGGAATCACCCACCCAGCTTGTGTGCCTGTATCCCAGATTCTGGCACATCTGACATAATCCCTGTGACCCTCCGCTCCGTAGTTTCCCCATAGTCTCTAGGAAGACTCCGTCTTTTTAGACATGTTGGGTCTGACCTAAGGACTTTGAGTATTCTCAGGCATTTCTCTAGGGACACAGAGTGACCAGAAATGCCAGCCAGCTTGGGCAAAGCCACTTGCCTTTTCCTCCCTCTGGAACATCCAGCCGCGTCTCTAGACCTGCCCAGGAGCTCAGAGCAACCCAGGAGGGCCTCTCAGTTGTTGCCCCCTCACTGCCCTCTGGGGTCTCCAGAGCCAGCAGGGAGTGCTGAGGGTCCCTCCCAGCTGCAAGCTCCAGAATTCTCTACAGATGCCACTGCCAGGGTTACCCTGTGAATAAACTGGTTCTACTCCAAGGGTGTCACACGTGCATGACGTAGGTAGACATGGCATCGGGACTCCAGTGATCCCAGACAGAATCCCCATGACCTCCTGTGACTATCGCCAGCAGCAGCCAAACTGTGGGTCCATATTTTGGCTTAAGTCCCCCAGCTTTGGGGTCCTTCATAACGACAGGACATTGGTGTCCTCCTCCACCACTCCAAATGCCACAGGCATTTCTCAAAGTCCCCGGGAGTTTGCGTGTGTGTTTGGGAACAAGCCCATTAGGTCTTCTGCGGGTCTGGGTTAGCAATCGTCTGCACCTGTTGTGCCCTCTCCTCAGGGCTCATGCCTTGCCCTGCAAGCGGTCACCCCACAGCCGCTGCTCCTGAGGTACTACCAGGCTCAGTTCTTGTGCTGAGTGGGGCTGGGACCACATACCACAGGGTCACTCTCTCATTCACTGCTCCACCCTCTCCTTTCCACTAAACTTTCTTCTGCACTAAAAGATCCTCATATCCCCTGCCATGAACACCACAGGCATATATTTCAACAGGTGACCCCCTGTTAAACAGAGCCACCAGAGAGACCCCCAGGAGCACAGCGCTGGTTGGAGAACACCAGAGCTGGGGTCTAGATGTCCTCATTCTCGGCCTTCTTCTTTTATACCCAAATGATGCTTTCTCTGTTAATATCTGAGAGAACTGTTGCTTAAAAATGTAAAACACTGTGAGATGAATGCAGAGAATAGAAAGAAATTTCACAGAAGTATTCTGTGTTGTTTTAACTTGAAGATATTTCGTTTTTCACCATAGGCCTCAAACATCTCCGAGGCCTACGGTGAAAAACGAAATATCTTCCCACAAAACTACACAGAAGCATTCTGTGAAACTTCTTTCTATTCTGTTCATTCATCTCAAAAAGTGGAACCTTTCTTTTGACTGAGCAGTTTTGAAACACTCTTTTTGTAGAATCTGCAAGTGGACATTTAGAGCGCTTTGAGGTCTATCGTGGAAAAAGGTATATCTTCAAATAAAAACTACACAGAAGCATTCTGTGAAACTAAAAAAAAAAAAAAAAAAAAAAAAAAAAGTAAAACAAAACCACCGTGTAAATGGAGCGGGGTCTTCATTGGAGAGTCTAACCTTGGGGGCCCCTAGTTCATGTAAAGAAACCACTGGCTGTCAGAGGGGAAGGGGGATTTGAGGACAGCCGAGCCAGGGAGCGTGGAGCAGCCAGGCTTTGTGGCAGGACCTTCCACAGGTACATGCTGGAGCTCAGCGCTGAGAGCACTGGGAAGAGAGGGACAGCAATGGGCACCTCAGCCCCTCAGCAGGAGAAGATGGCGACCGCCACAGTGGCCCAGACTCCTGGAATTTCTGAACTACTTGGTAATTGGTTGGAATTTTCGGGGGTCCGCAGAACCCACAGTTCTCCAGGTGGAGCCGAACCAGAAAAATGCTACTTTGTGGTGTTATTGTGACCCCCACCCCCGTGCCGTATCCACCCAGGTGCATTGATTAGGAAGTTGGTTCTGGCTATTCAAAACAGTGCTGAAACAGGTGGGTGTGAGCGGGGGAGCGGAATCACACAAACGGCGCTGGTCACAACAGAGGAGCGCCCTACACGACAGCCTTGCGGAGACGGGCAGCGGCCACACGAGGGCAGCGCTTTCCCAGCCTGAATGAGCACAGACGCGGCGAAGCCCCCGAGAGTCGAGAGGAAGCGCATTAAGAGGCGGCCACGCGTCCCGGCCCTGTGCCCTTCCTTACATTTCTCGCTCTGCGGGGGGCGCCATGCCTGCAAACACAGGGCGTCAATGGTCCTGGGAGGCTGGAATGTGGGGTGTGCAGAATCCATCCAGTGCAGTCTAGGGTAGGACCCAAGGGACACCCTGTGGGGGTGCTCTGGACTGGGTGCCTTCCAAGCCCCTCTGCCCGCTCCCTGATCTCACTCAGATCGGTCCCCTCTCCGTCAGAGAGCGGCCCTTGGGCTTCAGGCACTTTTCTAGGCCCTGGGGGCACAGACGTCCCGGGGCGCCGTCTGGAGGGCAGGGACAGTAGTGTCCCTGCAGCGCCTCCTACCTGCCACCACTTCCACCTGTGCCGGGAGCCCCAGACCCGCCGGCCGAGCCGGGTGCGGAAGAGACTGCAGACGCCCGGGGCCCGGCCTTCGGAAGCAGGGGTCGCAGAGGGGCTCCGGCCTTTCGGTATCTTGTGTTGGCCGCACCCCAGGGTGTGGCTCTGGGACGGGGAGTGGGGAAGCTGCAGCGGCGCGCAGTGATCCCAGGGGGCGTCTGGAGACAACAGAAGGGGCGGTGCTCACGGGAACTGCGTCTTTCCCGGGGGCCACAGTCGGGCCAGCGGGGCATCTCTCCGGACGGCCCCTCTCCGCTCTCTCTGCTCGGAGGTTCACGCTTCCACCTTCAGCGCGGGGCCGCCCTGCCTCCCCCTCCGGAGCCCCCAAGCGGGTGTCAAAGGCAGCCGCACCCACGCGGAAAGCTCAGTTTCCCCTCCTGTCCTTTAGGTTTCTGTGGATTCTTTCTGCCTCCGTAGCTGGAGCCAGGACGTGGCCGTGGTCCGGGAGAGCTGGGCCCAGAGTCCCGGCTTCCTGCGTGAGGGGGAGCGGCTGGGAAGCGGGCTCCTGGTGGCTGGACCACCGCCCCAGGTGGGCGTGCGGACTCAGGGCCTGGATTCGCACGCACAGAGCCCTCCTACAGCTGTGCACGCCCCGCGCCGGCTCCCCTTCCTGGTTTTTGGTGGATACAGCCGGTCCCAGGCCGACCAGTTTAAATGAGTTTAAATCCCCACGCAGCCGACTTTGAAGAGAGAATTCAGGAAGCTGGCACGGCTTCATCTCCAGCCAGAAGGTTTTGTGTCTGACATTTGATTGCAAATTGCAACGTTTCAAGGCTTTATAGCTCAGGGGTTGAAGGCAGGAGAGGGAGCCTATCTGTAAATATCTTTCTCCTTAAAATGTGGTCTCTCTCGCCTCTCTTCCTTTTGGCTCCTTTCCCTTTTTTGGCACAGGAAGATGGCTGAGGTCAGCGAGACTGGGTTGTTTCCCTGTCCACAGCGCATTAGGGACCAGAAAAGAATGTTGGTGTCTCTAAGGTGAGCTGCTGTCGCCTCAGGGTCCCGGGCTGGGGGTGACAAGGGCTAAGCTAAGACGAGGCCCCTAGATGAGTGGATTTTGCATTGATTTGGAAGCTGGTTCAGGCTATTCAAAACAGTGCTGAATTCTTTGGTGTTGAGGTCGCTTTGGACCTCAAGGTCCCACTTAATGCCGGCTTCTTGCTCCAGGAGCGACCGCCCTGGTGGAGAAAGGGAAGCCGTGCAGCCTCTCAGGTGGCCAGGTCTCCCGCTAACCCGCACTGGCAGCTTGTCTGAGGTCTGACTGCAGAGCTGCCCGAAAGGAGCTGGGCCAGGAGATGCCAGTGGGGTGTCCCAGCCACACAAAACTGCAGGCAGAAATGGGTTGACCATGCCTCAGTCTTGACTGCCCCCTCATCGCCCACCCCAGTGCCTGACCAGCTTGCAATTACTTGACCAGTACATGTGACCCTCAGCAGCCACCTGCTAATATAAGCTCCCATTTCAATCCACTTCACATGCCACCTGCCCATGCAGGACCCTCACCTCCAACGCCCCCCGCCCCACCCCTTGCTGCAGCATGCCTCAACTCCCCAGGCCTCGCTCAGCCTGCTGTCTTAGAAGAACTAGTCCTGTGTGGTCCTGGGCTCTGGGATCTGGCCTCTGCATAATGTCAGCATGTGGCTGCCCTGGGCTGGAAGAGGGACACTGCTGTCCCTTCTGGTATTCTGGGCAAGGGGATGAGGGGGCTTTTCTCCAAGGCCCTGTAATGCAGCTGAGATCAGGCTGAAATTTTTAGCAGGACTGTCCTGGAGGCTTGGATGAGTACAGGGCAGTGAGGTGCAGTCCACCTCCCAGGGTGGTGGCTACTAGGGCCATAGGATCATCCTTGGGGAGATGGGGACCCCCTGCAGAGTTGTAGCTGCCATCATCTCTCCCCCAGAGACAGGGCTCTACCTACCTCTCTATATTCAGGAGAGAGGATGAGGACTTCCATTCACCTTTGGGACAGCCTTTACTTTGTCCCCAGGCCCAAAGAGTAGAGGAAATTCCTTTTTCCTGCAGCCCGGAACTCAGATCCTCTCATTTCTGTGCCTTGGTCTGTCTGTGCCTAGGACACTTGACAGTGGGGTTCATCCAGTTGCAGAGAGGGAGAGGGACAGTAGCCCCATCCTCAGCGACAGCAGCCCCACTCTCAGCGACAGCCCCACCCTGGGCCCTGCAGGCTGTGCTCCACAGAGCCACAGCTGCTATCAGCGCACTCGGGTATCAGCCGTGCACGGGGGATGTCGGGAGCGCAGTGCATTCCCTTCCCTCCACCCACCCTCGGATCAGGCAGCATTCATGTCTGCCTGGAACATCTGCGTTCAGATTCCTGGAGGCTTCGCAGTTACCTTCAGGGATAATGTGGGCATTTGCTTCACTCAAGATGGTTTTCCTAGAAAAGGGCAAATCTGACTCTGGGGTGAATTTAGGCATCAACTCATATGGACATAAACTGCTGGATCCTTGAAGTACAGCTTATACAGAATTTAAAAATTCTCCAGGTTTGGGTCCAAGCTACAGCATCACTTTCCATGGCTTTCTCTCCTCTCATCTGTCTCCTGTTCTCCACCCTAGCTATTTGAAAGCTCCCCATTCTTCTCAATTCTCCTACCACCACCTTCCCCAACTGCCTGCCCTCAATTCTGGGTGGCTGCCCTAATTTGGGGTGAAAATGGAAGCCAGCAATCCACCATCCCTCAGCTTCCCATCAACTCACCTACACAAAGAGGCATAGTGGCTCCTGGCCTCTTCTTTTCTCCTGTCACGCTGGAGAAGGCTCACCACCCTGCCAAACCTGGCCCTCCTGCATCTGGGAGGAGGAGGCAGGCAGCAGGAGGCTCTGTAGGCAGCCTCTAAAAAGACCCTGGCTTCCATCTTGCTTGCCCTCTCCTGCTCTTTGACTTGCTCACTCTGCTGGAAGCTGGTTACTGTGTCGTGAGCTGCCCTGCGGAGAAACTCATGAGGCAAGGAGCTGAGTTCTTTGGTTCAATAGCCTGTAAAGAACTGAATTCTGCCAACAACCACATGAAGGGCTTGGAAGTGAGCCCTCCTCCCTCAGGTGAGCCTTCAGATGAGACCACATCCCAGCTGACTGCAGCCTCATCAGAGACCCTGAGCCCAAGGACCCAGCTACACCAGTTCGGATTCTTGACTCACAGGAATTGTGAGAAAATAAATGTTTATTATTTTCAAATAATTTGGGAATAATTTGTTACACAGCTATAGATAATGAATACAATGGTTCTCAGACTTGTTAATTTCTCAGCCCTGAAAATTTTGGAAAAAATTGGGGATTCATATAAATATCCCAGCTTTTTATTTTACAAAATAGGTCTTGAAAAATGACAACCACTCTTTTCTTTCATTATTGTTGTTATAAATCAAGGATAACCATTTCGTTTTAATTATTTTTTATGTAGATATTATTTTCACTTTGGGAGGCCAAAGTAGGAAGATCATTTGAGGCTAAGAGTTGGAGACCAGACTGTGCAACATATTGAAACCCCATCTCCATGAAAAAGGTATTATTTTCATACAATACAATTTGTCTGTTTAAAATCTGAAGGTCAAAAGTAGTTGCTGCAATTTCCCAGCCAACAGGAAGGGAGAGGATTTGTCCATAGCAGATGTCTTCAAGGAAATAGCTTTGAAATTGTACACCTAACTTTTGCTGAGATATCATTGGCTCAAAATAAGTCACATGAGCAACCCAGCTGTATGGCAGGCAGGGAAATATAGACTCTAGTTGGTTGACTAAATGCCCACTTAAAAGCCAGGGTACTCTATTATTATGGAAGGAGACAGTTCTATGTTGTCTTCTAAATTGTCAGCCTTTGCCTCTCTTCTGGATTCTATCCATCAGCATGTCATGAGCTTCTCATTTAAAAAAACACCTCCTTTGACTACACATGCTACACGCTCCTTGTTAGCACGTGACCTTCCTCTTCCTTAAACTCTTTTCCCTTTTTCCTCACTCCCATTCACTCCTCAACCCTAGGCAGTACAGCTATTCCCTGACACTCCTCTGAGAGCAGTGGTCTTTTTTTTGTTGAATTCATTCTTTTCAGAGCCTCCCTTACTGGCTGTCTCTGTAGCTTCCAGCACTGTGACACTCTGTCCTGGAATACTCTGTGTCCTTCATTTATTTGCTTTTATAGCCTCATGTTTTCTACATTAATTGTAGTCACTCATAGTCAGCCCCTGCTATGAATGACTCCTTTTCTGCCTTCTTCTTCCTTTTTTTTTGGAGATGGAGTTTTGCTCTTGTTGGCCAGGCTGGAGTGCAATGGCACGATCTCAGCTCACTGCAACCTCTGCCTCCTGGGTTCAAGCAATTCTTCTGCCTCAGCCTCCTGAGTAGCTGGGATTACAGGCACCCACCACCATGCCCGGCTAATTTTTTTTTTGTATTTTTAGTACAGACAGGATTTCACCATATTGGCCAGGCTGGTCTTGAACTCCTGACCTCAGGTGATCCGCCCACCTCAGCCTCCCAAAGTGCTGGGATTACAGGTGTGAGCCACTGTGCCCGGCCCTTTTCTGCCTTCCATTATCTTTCAGCATTTCCCAGGGCACTCTCATCTTATTGTCTCCTTCCACTCCATATACTTATTCTGAGCAGATCCACTTCTAGGATGAACTAGTTAGGATTGTGTTTAGCTGCATGTAACAGAAACCCAGCAAATAGTGGCCAGCACAAGCAGGGAGTTAATTTCTAATGGACCACGGAGTCTGTGGGCTGCCTAAGTCCAGGGCTCATTAGGCCCCTTCTGTATTCTGCTTTGCCATCTTTAATGTGTGGCTATTTTCCCTATGGTGCAAGTTGGCTGCCACATCCTCAGGCATCACATCTACAGGAAGAAGGAAAAGGGAAAAGGGCAGGATGCAAAGGGAGGGTGCTGACTGAGTCTGTTACATTTTATAAAGGCTATCTCAGGAGGCCTCCCAGTGCCTTCCACCCCCGTTTCACAACCAGGTCCTGTGGCCTGCCCTAGGTACAACAGTGTCATAGGAAATGAGTTATTTAGCTGGGCACAGTGCAGACCAAAACAAAACCAGGGGTCGTGGTGTTAATAAGAAAGAAAGAGAAGATAATAAGTGGGTGGGAAAGCAGCCATGGGTGCAACCCATGACTTTAATTGGCATCTATCTGCTGATAACTCAAAAAAAATCTGTATCTTTTATACAAATGGCCAGTAAGCACGTGAAACAATACAAAACATCACTAATCACTAGGGAAATGCAAATAAAAACCATGATGAGATATCACTTCACAATCCTTAAGATGGCCATTCTTTTAAGTAAACTCAAATGTGTAGATTGTAAGTAAACTCAAATTGTACAGATGTGGAGAATTTGGAATTCTTATGCATTGCTGGTGGGAATGTAAAATGGTGCAGCGTGCATGAAAAACAGTCTGGCGATTCACCCAAAATTGAACATAGAATTACCATAGGATCTGGCAATTCCACTTCTAGGTATATATCCCAAGTAATTGACAGCAGGGATTTGAATAAACATGTGTGCACCCATGTTCATAGAAGCATTATTCATAATAGCCAGAAGGTGGAAACAACCCAAATGTCCATTAAGAGATGAATGGATAAACAAAAGGTGTGTATGCATGCAATGGAACATTATTTAGCCTTAAAAAGCAATAAAGATTATTTATTTATTTATTTTTTGAGATAGAGTTTTTACTCTGTTGCCCAGGCTGGAGTGCAATGGCACCATCTTGGCTCACTGCAACCTCCGCCTTCTGGGTTCAAGCAATTCACCCGCCTCAGCTGGGACTACAGGTGCTCACCACCATGCCTGGCTAATTTTTGTATTTTTAGTAGAGATAGGGTTTCACCATGTTGGCCAGGATGGTATCTAACTATTGACCTCAGGTGATCCTCCTGCCTCAGCCTCCCAAAGTGCTAGGATTATAGGTGTGAGCCATGGCACCTGGCCTAAAAAAGCAATGAAGTTCTGACACATGGTACAACATGGATGACTCTTGAAGACATTAAACTAACTGAAACAAGTCAGACACAAAAGGACAAATATTGTATGATTCCACTTATGCGAGGTACCTGGAATAGGCAAGTTCATAGAGAATAAAGGAGAAGGTAGAATAGAGGTTACCGGGGCTATAGAGATGGGGGAATGGGGAGTTATTGCTTAATGAGTATAGACAGAGTTTTGGTTTTGCAAGATGAAGACTTCTGGAGGTGGATGGTAGTGATGGTTGCACAATAATGTGAATGTACTTAACACTACTGAACTATATACTTAAAATGGTTAAAATGGTATTTTTTTGGAGACAGGGTCTCTGGAATCTCACTATATTGCCCAGGCTGTTCTCAAACTCCTGGGCTTAACCAATCCTCCCGCCTCAGCCTCCTGAGTAGTTGGAACTACCTGCCACTCTGTCTGACTTAAAATGGTAAATTTTATGTTATATGTATGTTACCATAATAAAAAAAAAAACTCCCTGTCTTCAGTTTTGAACCCTCATACTTTCAGGGCTTGTTTATTCAAGCACTGGACATTTGGCTTGGATGTCACCTTAAACTGTATGCCCAGAACTGAACTCATGAAGTCCCACGCTGGGCTCTACGTGTTACCTCTCTGAGGTCACATTCACAAGCTTTGTCACTGGCCTGCAAAGCCTCACACCTTGCCAAGACGGGAGTGCCCAGAGCTCCACCTCCCTCTGGAATGGGAGGGTCTTGGAAGGTTCTGGTCTCAGCCCCAGGTCCAGGGGGCCCAGCCTTCTCCACCACCCTCGGCTTCCTTATCAAGTCCAGATCATCATCCCCCGCCCTTCCAAAAGCAAACAAAACACCTCCTTTCTCTTTCTCTCCCAAGTTCCTTTTCAGAGCCCTTGGTGTCTTTTCCTGCTTTGATCTTGGGGGAAGACCATCCTGTCCATGTTGCCAGATTTGGGATAAGAGGTTGGGCTCTGCCCTTGGGACAAGGGCACGCTGCTCTACCCTTTTCCAGAACACTTCCTGTCAAGGAGTCTCAGGGTGGGGAAAGCCTTGTCAAGCACGCAGAGTTCTATCACACCCTTCCTCAGGACCAGGAGCTTCCCTGGGGGAGGACGTATGAGTCAGCATCCTTCCTGGTCAGCTGTTGTTGACTATGACCCCAGCCTAGGACTGTGAGTGCCTACCCTCTGCACATTTGCAAACAGCTGGTCTGCTGTCTCCTGTGAGGAGAAAGGTATACTCCAAAGGGACTTGTAGTGTCTGCCTACATATGAAAAAGTCTGGTGTGTCCTGTAGAAATTTCTGCTTCACCCGGCACTTTCACAAACAAAATGTAAAGCAATTCTTGGCCAGGCAAGGTGGCTCATGCCTGCAATTCCAGCATTTCAAGAGGCCAAGGCTGGAACATCACTTGAGGCCAGGAATTCAAGACCATCCTGGGCAATATAGTGAGACCCTGTCTCTACAAAAAATATAAACATGAGCCAGGCATGGTAATGTGCGCTTGTGGTCCCAGCTACTCGGGAGGCTGAAGCGAGAGGATCACTTGAGCTCAGGGAGTCAAGGCTGCAGTGAGCCCTGATTGCACTACTGCACTTCAGCCTGGGAGACAGAGCAAGACCCTGTCTCAAATAAAAATAAAAATAAAAAGATAACTCACCAGGAGACATGGTAATTCACAATGAAGACGGGGAAGAGACTGAGATTCGGGGACATTTCTCATCCTATCGGCCATAAGCCATTAGCTCAGGCACACACACGATCTTGTTTATTAGACCCGAAAGGCTGATTGAAAGGTATTTGTTATCTCTTGCTGCAAAACAGATTCCCCTGAAACTTAGTGGTTCAAAATAACATTTATTATCTCACAGTGTCTGTGGGTTAGGAATACAGAATGGCTTGACAGAGTTCTCTGGCTCAGGGTCTCACAATCTGCGATCGAAGCCTCAGCCGGGGCTGCAGTCATCTCAAGGCTCTCCAGGGTAGGATCCTCCTCCAAGTGCACTTGCTGAGTGTTGGTGAGAATCAGCTCATCGCTGGCTGTTGGCCAGAGGCCACCTCAGTTCCTTGCCATGGGGGCCTCTCTGTAGGGCAGCTCACAGTAGCAGCCAGAGTGAGCACACTGGAGGGGCCAGAGAGAGTGTGAGCAGGAGGGTGGTCAGTCTTTTATGCCCCAAGCACGATTTTGCTGTATTCTCTTAATTAGAAGCAGCTCCGTAGGTCTAGCCCCCATGCAAGGGGAGGAGACTAACCAGGGCACAAATACCAGGAGCTGGGGGTTATTGGGAGTCATTTTAAAAGCTTTCCACCACACTTGCCAAACAGCCACTGAGTTCTCTTTTGGCTTTGGATATTTCGTCTTGCAGGGAACTTTGGTCAATCAGTCAAATCAATCAGAGGTTAGGAGGTGGAGAAATAAGCAGACACAGGTCTACGCAGTTCCCCCTGCCTTTCCCGGTAGCTATCTTTCCCACTTGTGTTGATTTCAGCATTTTCAGACACAGATGGTGAAGTTGTGCATGTGTGTGAAGGGCCAGGGTTTGTCCTTGGCCTCTAAAGGAGAAAAACGCAGTGGTTCTTAGGGCTGCCTTCCCTCTCCTTGCTCTGACTCGCCCTGGTGGTTTGGCCTTGCTCTGTGGTTTGTTTACATGGCTGGGCAAGGAAGATGACTTACCCTATCCAGGCTCCTAAGCCACACGGAGCCCTGGCAGGGCTGATTCCAAAGTGAATCATCAGTCAAAATAAGTCCTAACCAATGCCATGAGCAAGCGTCCATGTCCGTGGAGACAGTCTGTCTTTCCTGCAGACGCACATGACAAATCACACTTCTGTGTCTTTGCATGTGCTGTTCCCCATCTGAAAACCCCATCCTACCAGCCCATCCGTCCTTGCAGGTGCCCCTTCATCAACCTTCCTGGCTCTTCCTGCCTGGCTCTTCCCTTTTTTCCTCTGAAGTTCGCGAGCAGACAATGTCTGTGGCACGCAATCTGTTTCCTGGTTCCATCTTGCCTCGTAGGGATCTTCATTGCCCTCGTGTGGGCCTTATGCTCTGCCTGCAGTGAGACGGAAGCCTCACCAGGGAAAGCCTTGTTGCCTAATTCTTTCAGCTCCACTTTGCTGCCCAGTCCTGGGTAGAGCTCACAGATATTTGAGGGCAGAAGCCTGGTCAGGCCTTGTATTTGGAGCCTCCCTCTATCCCTCTCCCAATCCCCTTGCACAGTGTCAGGCCGCAACAGGCTTTGTCTAGGTAGATGTAAATTTGATGTTGGTGTTACAGCATTTGCATTGATGGGACCTGTTACAGAGAAGGCAGATGGAGAGGAGAGGCTGTGGCCTCTTCCTGCAGGCAGCAGTGATGACAGAGCCTGCTTTGACTCACGTCCACCTCTGCTCGTTTCACCTTCTTTGCCCATTCACTCACGGGGCACTGTGATGCTGGCACCTACAGGGTATCTCGGTCAGACCTACCCTCTGTGGGGTGCCCAGGAGGTGCTGCCTGTGCGGCTGTGCTTAGTCTGGGGAAAGGGAGTCCAGATCTTTATTTCCAGGCAAGCAACCCCCACCCTCACCCTACATTCCCGCCTTTTGGAAAGAGAAGCTGTTTTTTCACTTTGAAGGAAGGAGAAGGAAAATGTGTGTGGGATCAGCAGGGAGGGGTTGGGCATCGCTCAGGAGCCTCCCCGCACAGGCACAGCTGGAGCGCTGAACAAGGGAGTTCTGAATGGGGCATTCAAGGGATGCTGCAGACAGAGGAGCCGGCATCTGGAGAGGACCACACCATGTATTCTGTGCTTGGCGCCGCAGTTCCAAACTCCCAGGACAAGGCCTAAAATGTCTGGGTGCTCTGTTTGCCATTGGGAACAGGAGACAATGAGGTCCTTCTGGTGGAACTTGTGTCTCTTGTGCGCACTGGGGATCCTGGGGCTGCCTTGATTGGGTGGGTGCGAGGGCAGCACCTCTCATGCTCTGCTGTAACCAGCATTTAGCAACAGCGTTTCTGGAGCCCTGGCTGTGCTCTGGCCTTGGGGTAGTGGACACTGAAACCACAAAATCAGATGTGGCAGGTCCTTGCCCTGGAGCAACCCTTGCAGTCTAAAGGGAGAAAGACAGGGTGACATCAGAGATTTGTGTCCCCTGCTGTGGGTGCTCAGAGCAGGGGGTACCAGGCTGGAGACATAATGTGTATGGGGGTGTAGAATGGGTTTGGCCCGGCTGTAGTGTGAGAGTTTCAAGCAGGCATGAAACAGTCAGGGTTATATTTTAGAAAGATCACTGTGGCTGGTGTGGAAAGAGGGTTGTGGGGGGACCTGGAGAGCGGTGGCTGTGCTGGGTGGAGGCTCTGCGGCCATCCAGGAGAGTGATTCCAGAGGGCAGGCAGCCCGGCGGGAGACACCAGGGGAAAGCAGCTAGAGTTCCTGCTGTTTTGTGTGTGGTGCATGTGCATGTGGTTTAGACTGTGTACATGCATGTGTATGTGCGTGTTTGTGCTCATGTGTGCGCCTGTGTGCATGCATGTGTGTGTGTGTCCACACATGAGTGTATGTGTATGCATGTGTGTGAGCGTGTGTGTGGGTTGTGGGAGAGTATAAGAATGAACATTTACTGAACTTGGTATTGTAGTCTTCATGTTACATTTGAGTAAACTGAAGCTCAGATATTTTATTTTATTTTTTTGAGATGGAGTCTCACTCTGTTGCTCAGGCTAGAGTACAGTGGCGCAGTCTCTGCTCATTGTAACCTCCACCTCCTGGCTAATTTTTGTATTTTCAGTAGAGACAGGGTTTCACCATGTTGGCCAGGCTGGTCTCGAATGCCTGACCCCAGGTGATCCACCTGTCTTGGCCTCCTAAAGTGCTGGGATTACAGGCGTGAGCCACCGCACCTGACCTCAGATATGTTAAATACCTTCCTTTTTTTATTCAATGAATATTTGAGCATTGTCCATTTGGAGGGCATATTTTACATATTTTGCCACATTTAATCCTTACACTTATAAAGGAGTTACTATCGTCTCCCCATTTTGTAGATGAGGAAACTGACACTTGGACAGATACAAATCCTGACATGATTGAACTGGGTGACATATTTCTACATGGCAAATGGCATCTGAAACATTTTCAAATGATGGGATTCTCATTTTGAATATTCAACATAGTCTTCTATTTTTTACACAAAAAGGGCAATCTAGGTGCCTTTCATGATCCTCCAAGGATAAAGGCAAGAAGGAATGAGGGGATAGGTATGGATTTCGTAAAACAATAAGAAGGCACAAAGTCAAGTCTACGAGCACACCATCCTTAAAACAGCATCGTCTGACAAAGTCCAAAGCAATAAATAAATCCTTATGGAGGATTCCACAAGGCCCCCGTTCATGTAATTCTTTCTTTTTTTTTTTTTTTTTTTTGAGATGGAGTTTTGCTCTTGTTGCCCAGGCTGGAGTGCAATGGTGTGATCTTGGCTCACCGCAACCTCTGCCTGCTGGGTTCAAGCGATTCTCCTGCCTCAGCCTCCCAAGTAACTGGGATTAACAGGCATCCACCACCACGCCCGGCTAATTTTGTATTTTTAGTAGAGATGGGGTTTCTTCATGTTGGTCAGGCTAGTCTCAAACCCCTGACCTCAGATTATCCGCCTGCCTCTGCGTACCAAAGTGTTGGGATTACAGGCGTGAGCCACTGCGCCCGGCACTTCTTTCTGTTTTAATATTAAGCCTCTAACTTTGGCATGTGCTAACACAGTGTGAAAAGGAAAGGCGGAGTGGTTGTGAAATGTACTGTAAACTAGCACTTGCGGATTTTAACATGTGCACGAGCCCCCTGGGTGTGGTATTAGAATGCAGATTCTGATCCAGTAGGTCTGGGTAGGGCCTGAGAGTCCCCATTTCTAACAAGCTCCCAGGAGACGTCTCTACTGCAAGGCTGTCAGGGACGTGAAGAAGTCACAGGTGCCTGCCGTTAATGGAGAGTGGGAACGTGGGCGAGAGTCTGAGGGGAGGAGATGAGTTTTATTTTGAATGTGTTGCATTTGAGGCACTCCGATTTTTCCAGAAGAGTCAGTATGACAAAAACTAAGTGAGAAGAGTCAGTGGGAAGAGTGGGGCGCACTGCTTCCTCCTGTTTGCCTCGAGATCCGCGACCCCCAGCTCTTCTCACTGTGCTCAGCAGCCCAGGAGGAGAACCTTTAGGACTGTCAGCAAAGGCTCTCTCACCTTCTGAACTGTGGTTGGGTTCAAGCCAATGAGGAGCCCTGCAGGAGGGTGTTGGAAGGAGATGAGTGGGTTGGGGTGTGTATTTCCCTGACCCTTACCCTCCAATGCAGGCCCCAGCTTGTTGGGGTGGGGGTTCCTCTCAACATAGCTCACTCTCTCTGGTGCTGGTAGCTTTTCTCTGTTACTGGCGCTGATATACTGCACCATTCCTTGTTAGTGAGGGGACTGTTTATAGAGGTATGGGCTGGTTTGGGCAAAGCAACCAGCTTGTGTGTGCCATCTGCGTTCTGTTTGGCAATGACCAATAGAGAGGACATGGTCGACAATGCTAGATGTTGTAAGAGAAGGAATTGGAACCAGGACATCCACTTTTGCAATTGAGAGTTCTGTGTTCCAAGAGCAATTCTCAAAATATTCCCGATATGATGGGCATAGTGAATTGAGAGATGAATGAGACTTGAGAAAGTGTTAGACGACTCCTCCAAAAAGTTGGACTATGAAGAGAATGAGGGAAGCCAGGCAGTAGCCAGAGTGAACGCTGGGATTGAGGAAAGGGATTTGGGATTGGAGACCCTGGAGTACACTTGCAGGCAGAGAGGAAGACTCTGTCAGAGACGGAGAGATTGAAGATGCAAAAGAGGGAGAGTGGGTGATGGATGAAGAATCCCAGAGGTCCAAGGCCTCGGGGTCAACACTAGACATGGAAGAGTCAGCTTTGGAAAGGAGGAGGCATGTTTTCTTTATAGCAGATGAGAAGGAAAGGATAGTGAGTGATGAAACAAGGACTTGGCACAGGGAAGGGCACCAGCTGATCTCCTCTTGGGTGATCATCTTTTCACTGACAGAGGAGGCAGATCTCCACCTGAGAGTGAAGGGGCAAAGGGCAGGTGTGGTAAGTTTAGCTGTTATAAGGAGGAAAATCAGGAATATCTGGAGAGGCCAGGCATGGTGGTTCATGCCTATAATCCCAGCACTTTAGGAGGTCGAGGCGGGTGGATTTCTTGAGTCCAGGAGCTCAGCCTGGGCAACGTGGTGAAACCCCATTTCTACTAAAAATGCAAAAAGTTAGCTGGGCATGGTGGCGTGCGCCTGTAGTTTCAGCTACTTGGGAGGCTGAGGTAGGAGGACCACCTGAGCCTGGGAGGTCAATGTTGCAAATGAGCTGTGATTGCACCACTGCACTCCAGCCTAGGTGACAGAATGAGAGAGCCTATTTCAAAAATAAAATAAAAAAGAAGTATCTGGAGAAAAATGGAAAGTGAGGTAACAGCCAGGCGGCCTTTTGCATATGCTATGACCTGAATGTTGATGTGCCCCTAAAAATCATGTGTTGGCAGCTACTCTCCAATGTGATAGTATTAACAGGTGGGCCTTTTGGAAAGTGATTAGGTCATGAAGTCAGAGCCCTCATGAATGGAGTTAAGAGGCCTTATAAAAGAGGCTGAAGGGAGCTGCCTCGCCCGTTTCACCACGTGAGGATGCAGCAACAAGGTGCCGTCTTTGACGTGGAGAGCCCTCACCAGAAACTGAGTCTGCTGGTGCCACAGTCTTGGACCTCTCAGCCTTCAGAACTGTGAGCAATACATTTTCTGTTGTTCATAAATAATTACCCCGCCTATGGTATTTTGTTATAGCAGCCCAAACAGACTAAGACACCATGTTACATGGTTCCTAATTGCTCTCACCGTGTGGCTACCCTTCATGCAAATGCTCATTCCCTCTGCCCTCACAACCACTTCTGTGGCGCAGTCAACACCAAATGCATTGTAATTGTGAGGGCCTTTGCCTTTGGTGGGTAATTACTTGTCCTCCGGGATCTCTCTGTTGGCCCTCCTCTGTTCCTACCTGGTATCTGGTGCAGGATGAAGCACATGAATCCTCATGTGGTTTGCCTGCTGGCTCTGGCTGATCTCAGGATGAGGTGCAGCCCACCTTCCCAGGTGTATGGGCATCTGGCTGCACCTTGCATTTGGCTCAGTTCACCATGGCACAGCTCTGGCATGACATGGAATTCCAGATCCAGTGCCTCGCTCCATCTTATCCACGGGGCCTCTCTTTTGAGATGGAGAATCTAAGTGGCTCAGGCCAACCAGTGGATTTGTTTCTCCTGGGCCAGGTCTCCACTCAGGTTTCAGTCGGCTCTGGCCAGAGTGTGGGGTCATGTGTTACCAACATGGGCCCACAGACTCACCCATCAGCAGAAATTGTGGACGGGGTTCCAGCAACTTTATAGAAGCTCTTCGTGAGATTAACACCCTCCTGAGAGTTTAGTACATTGGGATTTGGGCTGATGTGAATGAAACTGTTTGAGGAAAATTCCTTTGGTTGTTTCCCTGGGATGCTGAAAGGTCCCTAAGGGATAGCAAGGAATTCGCTAATGATTCCCTAAAGACATTTTATCATGAAGTAGAAATTCCTTAGAGGAAAGAAGTGACTTGTGGGAGATGTGAATTCAGAGGCTGAGGTGGCAGAAATGGACCCTGGGCATGTTTATTATCACTGCTTGCTCAGAGCAGTCATACCCATAGTCTGAGAAAGCATGAGACTGCAGGCTTGGCTGGACCTCATAGCCCAGTGAAGAGACTCCATCCTGTTCTTCCTAAGGAAAGAACTTGGGATTTGGAGTTGAAGGGTCTTGCTCTGCACCATATAATTTTAGGCAAATCTTTATCTCACTGAGATTATAATCTTCAAAAGACAACATCTTTGGACAAATGATACAGTGGGTTAAATTCACACCAGATGACAGACTACCCAAACTTTTCTTTGGCGCAAGACCATGGAGGGAAGATGTCAGTAAATCTAAAGCCAGGAATTCTATTAAGGAGATTTCTGCACATTTAGCCTTGGGCTGATTAAGCTTAGGCCTGAGTGCATAGGGGTGGTGTTCACTGGCCTTTAAACATTCATGTCTGTGTGGAAGAAAGCCATTACTTAGAGAGTCTGTAAGGTGTGTGTCTCCCTCACAGACTTTAAAATCTGGGCTCTGTTTTCCATGACTCTCCTTTCCTGAGATACTTGCTGACTTTCCTCTTGACTTTGCACACCAACCCTGTTTGAAAGAAACAATTTCAAACACTGCCAGAGTATTCAGCTGTGACTCTTCACCTGCACCCATGTAGGTATGTGTTTCCCTCCACAAAGGGCCAATCCCCCTGGCTTATTGCTACTTTTATTTAAAAGCAGAAACAAATACAAAAAACTGGGAAGCTTCCTACCCAAAACAACAACAACAAAACTCCATTGGGTTTGTTTTTCAAGGAAAGGACCCATAGTTCTTTCAAATATCACATGCCACATGCATTTCTTTTGCAAAAGATCCCCGACTTAATGTCTCTCCAAGGGCCTTGCAAAGATGATCTCATCCCCTGAAATTGGCAGGGAAGAAGCATTCTGGTTCTGTTCCAGCACAAGAACAGAAAGGTAGTTGTTAAGCAGAAATTGTCCAGTTAATAATCAAACAAGCTCAGTCTCTTCTTCCCAGAAAGATTTCAGCCAAATTCTGGAGATACTTTCTGCAGGCGGGGTTTACCCTAGACCCCACAGGCATCTGATTCTGGCTTCTGTCAGAGGTTTTAAGGCCTGATTGGTTTTGAGGCACTCTGTGGATGAAAATGGGGCTGGAGAGGAGCAGACTAATGTGGAACCCTCCTACTCCAAACACACAGAAATGAGGGATGAAAGGAAACCAAATTAGTCCAATTGCTGGGACTGAAGAGGGAATGGAAAAACATAGCTGGAAGGGGTGAGCAGCACCACAGCAGACCTGGGGTGTGGATGTGTCTGTCTGCGCTGTTATTAGGCTGGGGTAAGGTCCATGCAGAGATGAGAATCAGAGGCTTGGGCTAGTGCCATGCACGAGCCTAAACAAGAAAGCAAAACCTGGAGCAATTGCAGGACTGAACTCTTAGGGAAAGAGGGACTAGGACAAAAAATCCACCCACCGAATCGGGAAGATGCCGAGAAAGTTTGCTTGTGCTTAGGTTCTGGGTGAAAAAATAAAATCCTTTTGTGAGAAAGTAAAATCCCAAGTGTATGCTTTGAGAGGTTTGAAGACTGAATTTATACTGTCTGTGAGTTATGAACATCATAAATTAAGAGAGATGCACATGAAGAGTGGGCCTGTGTATGTTACTGCTGAGGATACATGCTGACATAGATGGAAAATCACTCTGGTCATAAAAGATTTCCATTGAAAAATCAAGCTCAGTTGAAGATGAGCGTTTAGTAAAAAATTACAATATATCTGATAGACCCACCATAAACAAGAGTTTTCAGACACTTGTAGGGAGGTCGGCAACCTCAAACCCTAGATCATAGAAAAACAATTTGAAAGAGACCATCAAAGATAGGGATGTTTAAATGATTAAAGAGATATAAAGGCTGGGTGTGGTGGCTCACACCTATAATCCCAGCACTTTGGGAGATCGAGGCAGGAGGCAGGAGGATCAACTGAGCCTAGAAGTTTGAGACCAGTCTGGGTGACATATGGAGGCCCTGTCCCTACAAAAAAATAAAAAACTAGCTGGTGTTGTGGTATACACCTGTAGTCCCAGTTACTCAGTAGGCTGACATGGGAGGGTCGCTTGAGCCCAGGAGGTCAAGGCTGCAAGGAGCTGTGATTGTGCCACTGCACTCCAGCCTGGACAACAGAGCAAGATTCTGTTTCGACAAATAAAAACAAAAAAGCCACAATGAAAGAATAATACATTATGAAAAGGAATGGGAGTAATACTGACAATAAAACATATTTGTGTTTATGTTCAGATTTTAGAAATAAGTAGACTAAAACTGAGGATAACAGGTTGTCATCCAAATAAAACACAAACATACAACACCAACAATTCAACAACACCTCCACTAGTCCCTAAAAAAAGCAACTCAAAGTAAAAAACTCCAAAATACAGGTCTTGGAAAGAGAAAACAGAATGCTTACATCTTGTTCTTGCATATTTCAGCCCACTGAACTTAGTACAGTTTATATACCCTTATAAAATATGCCAGCTGGCATTAGGATTATCATGAAGGAAAAACAATGCAGACACAAAATTGGGTTACCTAGGATACAAAAATAACATTTCTATTATAACAATATGATACTGGAAGGAATAGAGAATACTGTACCAGTAGGGTCCTTGGATGAGCAGCCCCATAAAACCATACAGTGGGAGATAGTGAGTGGAGAATTTGAGTGGAGTCATGGGATGGAAAAAGAACATTACAAGGAAATCATGTAGGGTGTACATTCAAGCATACATGTTTGAGAACTTTGGTACTAAACATGCCTGATGATCAGCCACCATCAACATAACGACTTAGAGTTAGCTTTGCCTCCTGCACTCCAGTGTTGCTATAGAGACTTTAGAGTCCACTTTCTTGTTAGTCCCTCTGAGCTGAGTTGGGATTGTCATGGTTGCAGAAAAAAGAAAAAGCTGAAAAGAAAAAGAATTATCATTATTTGGGATTATTTGATGGCCAAAATAGAACATTTATGAGAACCTACAGGCAAAATATTAGAAATAACAAGAATGTTTAGTAAGGTTACTAGAAACGAGCAATATACAAAATAATCAGTAAAGGCTAGGGGTGGCTCACGTCTGTAATCCCATCACTTTGGGAGGCTGAGGAAAGTGGATTGCTTGAACCCAGGAGTTCAAGACCAGCCAGGACAACATGGTGAAACTCCGTCTCTGCAAAAAAAACCCCACGAAACAAAATTAGCCAGACATGGTAGCATGTGCCTGTGGTCCCAACTACTCAGGGGGCTGGGGTGGGAGGATAGCTTGAGCCCAGGAGATCAAGGCTGCAGTGAGCTATGATTGCACTGCTGCACTCCAGCCTGGGTGACAGAGCGAGACATTGTCTCAAAGCAACAATGACAACAAAACCAAAATAATCAGTAGCAAAATTTAGAAAATTAAAATGCATTTAAAACAATAACAATAAAAACTGAATATGCACATCTATTATATATCAATAAAAAATAAAATAAAAACACTATGAACTTCTAGAAAGAAATATGAGGATAAGACCTTTAAAGAAAGGATGAAAACAATTTTTTGGAAGACATAAAACAAGACCAGGTAGTTGGGAGACAAAATATATTCATGGATAAAAAGTCTTGGTACATATAATGTCAATTTTTGTCCAAATCAAATTAAAGTTAATTCAATTCTAACAAAAATGCCCGAGAGTTTTTCCACAGAACTTGACAAAATAGGTCCAAAAATTCATATAAAAGAGGAAACAGTAATAAATTTCAAAAATCTTAATCATAATGCTGATAATGAGAAATATGCCCTATCAGATTTCAAAAAATGTTACAAGCTATAGAAACTTAAGCAGTGTAATATTGGCATAGAAATAGAAAAAGCTACCAATGGGACAGCCTGGAGAGTGTAGAAAAAGACTTATGTATATTAAGAATTTGGTTTATGACACAAGTAGCATTCAAAGCAGTATGAAGAAAGAATACTTAATAAATTGATCTTGAACAATAAACTACGAAAAAGGAAAAAATAGGATTCCCACCTCACTATACATACACACATGTGTGCACATGCATACATACACAATTCCAGCTGGATTAAAATCTAAGTATAGAATGTAAAATTTTAAAATGTTAAGAAAATATAGACTAATTGTTATAACTTCAGGATATGGAAAATGTTTTAAACTGGACAGCTTAGGCAAAAAAGAAATTTGATAAATTTGACTTCATGAAAATGGGAAGATACTTGCAATATATATAGCTAATAAAAATCATTGTGCAGAATATATTGAAACTTAAAAATTAATGCTAAAGATACAGGCAATCCAATGGGCAATTCAAAGAAAAGATTGAGGGGCTGATAGCCACATGAAAAGCAGCTTACTTTGTTAGTAAGGAGGAAAACGCAAAATAAAAGAAAAAAACATTTCCCACTATCAGACTGACAAAAATTTAAAGTAACAGCTGGGCGCGGTGGCTCATGCCTGTGATCCCAGCACTTTGGGAGGCCGAGGCGGACTGATTGCTTGAGGTCAGGAGTTTGAGACCAGACTGGCCAACATGGTGAAACCCTGTCTCTACTAAAAATACAAAAATTAGCCAGGCATGGTGGCGGGCGCCTGTAATCCCAGCTACTCGGGAGGCTGAGGCAGGAGAATTGCTTGAAGCTGGGAGGTGGAGGTTGCAGTGAGCCGAGATCACACCACTGCACTCCAGCCTGGGCAACAGAGTAAGACTCTGTCTCAAAAATAAATAAATAAATAAATAAATAAATAAATAAATAAATAAATAAATAAAATAAAAGCCAGGCATGGTGGGGCATGCCTGTAATCACAGCTACTTGGGAGGCTGAGGCATGAGAATAGCTTGACACTGGAAGGCAGATGTTGTAGTGAGCTGAGATTGCACCACTGCACTCCAGCCTGGGTGACAGAGCGAGACTCTGTCTCGAAAAAAAAAAAAAAAAAAAAAAAAGGTCAATAGCACTAAGTGATGGTTAAGATGTGGGGAAAAACTTTTTGTCACTGCTGAAGGCAATGTAAATTCATACCCCAATTTCTTGGAAAATTTAATATTTACTACTGTTGAAGAGGTACAAGCTTTAACTCAAATAACTTCACTCTAGGTATGTGTTCTAGAGAAACTTTTGTATTTATGTGCAAGAAAATTCACTGTAGGACATCTTGGAATAGTGAAAATATGTGACATATAAATAATCTAATTATCCATAAATAAGAGAATAAAATATCAAGTAACATGCATATGCTAAAATGAACAAACTAGATCTCCAGGTTCAAAATGGATGTTTCTCAAAATATTAGGAGTGAAAGAATAAGCTGTAAAATAGGATTATAATGGAAAACTATTTTTCATTCAAATTGTTAATTATGGTCCAGACATGGTGGCTCATGCCTGTAACCCTAGCACTTTGGGAGGCCAAGGTGGGCCTATCACCTGAGGTCAGGAGTTTGAGACCAGCCTGGCCAACATGGTGAAACCCTGTCTCTACTAAAAATGCAAAAAATTAGCTGGGCATGGTGGCAGTTGCCTGTAGTCCCAGCAACTCAGGAGGCTGAGGCAGGAGAATCGTTTGAGCCTGGGAGGCAGAGGTTGCAGTGAGCTGAGATCATGCCACTGTACTGCAGCCTGGATGACAGAGTGAGACTCCATCTCAAAAAAAAAAAAAAAAAAAATTATGTGTAGGTTATGAAATCAAATTAGTAGGTTACTGCCAACATCATAAAATAAAATTAGAATAGAATGAAAATATCTGGCCATGTGCGGTGGCTCACGCCTGTAATCCTAGCTACTCCAGAGGTTGAGGCAGGTGGATTGCTTGAGGTCAGGAGTTTGAGACCAGCCTGGACAACATGGTGAAACCCTGTCTTTACTAAAAATACAAAAATTAGCTGGGAGTGGTGGGGTGTGCTAGTAATCCCAGCTACTGGGGAGGCTGAGGCAGGAGAATCGCTTGAGCCCAGGAAGTGGAGGTTGCACTGAGCCGAGATCATGCCACTGCACTCTAGCCTAGGCAACAGAGTGAGACTATCTTAAAGAAATAAAAATAAAAAAAGGGCCGGGCAGGGTGGCTCACGCCTGTAATCCCAGCACTTTGGGAGACTGAGGTGGGCAGATCACGAGGTCAGGAGATCGAGACCATCCTGGCTAACACGGTGAAACCCTGTCTCTACTAAAAATACAAAAAAGCCGGGCATGGTGGTGGGCGCCTGTAGTCCCAGCTACTCGAGAGGCTGAGGCAGGAGAATGGCGTGAACCCGGAAGGCGGAGCTTGCAGTGAGCCGAGATTGGGCCACTGCACTCCAGCCTGGGCGACAGAGCGAGACCCTGTCTCAAAAAAAAAAAAAAAAATAAAATAAAGTGCCGGGCACGGTGGCTCATGCCTGTAATCCCAGCACTTACCCTGGGCAACACAGTGAAACCCCATCTCGGCTAAAATACAAAAAATTAACCGGATATGGTCGTGTGTGCCTGTAGTCCCAGCTACTCGGGAGGGTGAGGCAAGAGAATCACTCCAGCTTGGGCTACAGAGTAAGACTCCGTCTCAAAAAAAAAAAAAATCATAACGTACCACAAGTAGTTAAGACTGTTATTTCATGAAAATTGTTTCAGATTACACATGTGCTCACATACACAGGTATATATGTCTATGTATATGCACACACATGTGTGTGAGTGCATGCATGTTTACAGGGTCAAAGTATAAAATGCTTTTCATGGATTGAGTGTGGTAAAAAGTGTGAAATCCATTGTTTTACTACATTGTCTTACAATATTCTGTGTTTCTAGGTCCAAAAGTATGCATGGGAGAGATAAATAGTGTTAGAACAGTGGTTCCCTTCGGCGTGGGAGGGAAGGGGAAGACTTGGGGTCAGGGTGTGAAGATTTGCTCCATCTATGTTGATATATTACAAAATATATCCAAAACAGAAATGCAAATGATGTTAACATCTGTTGTCTAGGATGTCCTTGGGTGTTCATTACATCTGTGCCTTTTCATATGCTTGAAATATATCATAATTAAAAATAAAAAATTAAAATTTCACCAACAGCATGGCATGTGCCTGTAATCCTGGCTACTCAGGATGCTGATGAGAGAGGATCACTTGAGCCCAGGAGTTTGAGACCAGCCTGGGCAACATAGTGAGACACTGTCTCTAAAACAAAACAAAACAAAACAAAAAATGTAACCAACCATAAAAGGTATGGAGATGTAGGTAGGGAGGGAACAGGGACTCAGATGTCTTCAAGAGGCTTGCAGCTTAGGGGCCAGTTGTGTTGACTTCTCTGTGGCCAGATGTCCCAGTAGCCTCTGCTCCTGTGGGCTGGTGGCTGGTGAGCGACTGCCACATATTGTTGTGGCCTTGTTGCTTCACTCCTGACTGGCATTGCCACTGATTTTATTCTTATCCAGTTAGATCACAAGCCGTCTGAGGGCAGCAATGAGTCAACATTTTCATCACCCTCCAGCTCCTGGCACCTGGCAGGACCAATAGACTTGACACAGGAAAAAGTTGCTGTTGCTGTTTGTTGAACATTCTTTTCCCAGGAACCCTCTGTGCCTCTGGCCCTACAATTCTTATTAGAAAAGTTTTTACATTTTTTTAATTATGAAAAATGTCAGACTTACTAAAAGTTTAGAGAATAGTTTATTTTTTTTAATTTTAATTTTTTTTTGAGACAGAGTCTCGCTCTGTCACCCCGGCTGGAGTGTGGTGGCGCAATCTTGGCTCACTGCAAGCTCCGCCTCCCGAGTTCAGGCCATTCTCCTGCCTCAGCCTCCCGAGCAGCTGGGACCACAGGAGCCTGCCACCACGCCTGGCTAATTTTTTTTTTTTTTTGTAGAGACAGGGTTTCACTGTGTTTGCCAGGATGGTCTTGATCTCCTGACCCTGTGATCCGCCCGCCTCGGCCTCCCAAAGTGCTGGGATTATAGGCATGAGCCACCGCCCCTGGCCTTTTTTTTTTTTTTTTGAGACGGAGTCTCTGTCGCCCAGGCTGGAATGCAGTGGCATAATCTTGGCTCACTGCAAGCTCCGCCTCCTGGGTTCAAGGGATTCTCCTGCCTTAGCCTCCCAAGTAGCTGGGATTACAGGTGCATGCCGCCACGCCCCGCTAATTTTTGTATTTTTAGTAGAGACGGGGTTTCACCATGTTTGTCAGGCTGGTCTCGAATTCCTGACCACAAGTGATCTGCTCGCCTCGGCCTCCCAAAGTGCTGGGATTGCAGGCATAAACCGCTGCACCCAGCCCACAGAATAATTTAATGGATACTGATGCACCCACCATCTAGCTTAAGGAATTAAAAAAATGCATTTTAAACTCCCTGTATCCCCTCCCCATCCCATTACCTGCCCTCCCCTCTAGTTTGAGGTTGGTGTTACCATGTTTCTGTATATATTCATAGATTGATTACATATCCTATTAGCTCTAAACAATATATAACATTGTTTTGTATCTTTGTAAACTTTATATACTGTAAATGATATAATAAATGCCATTTGCTTTTTTAAACTATTATATTTATGATATTTATCCGTGCAGATACCACTATCTCTAGCTCATTTTTATGAGTATGCCACCAATTGTTTATCCGTCTAGGTGTTTTTATTGCTCACTGTTGCGAATAATGCTGCAGGGAATATTGTGATTCATGTCTCCTGGAGGGTTAGGGTGCGCACACCCAGGAGCAGATTGCTCGGTTGAAGGTGATATGGTTTGGCTCTGTGTCCTCACCCAAATCTCATCTCTAATTGTAATCCCCATGTGTGGAAGGAGGGACGTGACTGGATTATGGGGGTGGTTTCTTCTGTGCTGTTCTCCTGAGAGTGAGTGAATTTTCATGAGACCTGATGGTTTTATAAATGGTAGCTTTTCCTGAGCTCTCACACTCTCTCTCTCCCCTGCTGCCATGTAAGACACACCTGCTTCCCCTTTCACCATGATTATAAGTTTCCTGAGGCCTCTCCAGCCAAGTGGAACTGTGAGTCAATTAAAAACCTCTTTCCTTTATAAATTATGCGGTCTTGAGTAGTATCTTTATAGCAGTTTGAAAATGGACTAATACAGAAGCGTAGGCCATATTTCTTGAGAAACAGGATGTGAAATGCAAACCCTCCTGTGATCTTATGGTGGAGGCCTGAACATCTGGACCCAGTTTTTCCTGATAAGCAGTTTTTCTTATTTTTACTGACTTGTAGGAGCTTTAAAAACGTTTTCTGGATACCACTTCTTTGTCGGTTATACTCACTGTGAATGCCAACTCCCAGGCTGCATTTGCCTAGGATGCCTTAGTTACAGTTTCCTCTGCTTAAAAATATTTAAAACATACTATTTGAGTCAAATTTATTTATCTTTTTCTTATTGCTTGTGTCTTTGGGTCCTGTGTGTGAACTTTTGTTAGAATTTCATCAAGCCCTGTTTAATGGAGAGATTTTTCTCTGACTCAATTCCGGTAGTTTATTTTTAGTGGCATAATGGGTTTTAGTTTATATCATTTGTTAGGGTCCTCTAGCCAGACCTAGCTCTATTATAATCCATGTAAACTAGTACTTAGGCCTGCAGAGATCCAAGCAGCTTAAGGCCTGTCAGACCCATTTCATCTCAGGGGTGGGGCCCTCTTCACCTGTCTCTCATCATAATCCTCCAAAAGAACCATCACAATCTAGCTCCTGAGCTCGGCTGGAATTTTTCCAACAAGGGCAGATTTAAATTCTTTTCCTGAATAGAGTTAAAAGGAGATTAATAAATAGAAAATAGGGGTGGTTTAGTTTGGATTTGGAACAAGACAGTTCTTCGGAGCAAGAACTTGCTTTGAAATCCCAGTCGCGTCATTAATTCTGAGTCTTACTTTTTAAAAATCTATAATATAGGAATAATAGGACCTCAATTGAAGAATTTGTGATGAATATTAAATGTATAATTCTGGATATAGAACCACCACAACAAACAATAGTAGCTAAATTTGTTGAGTGCTTAATATGTGCTAGTCACAGTGCTAAACATTTTGCATGAATTATCTCACTTGGTCTTTATGACAGTCCTACTAAGTGACGTACCACTACCATGTAATGTAAGGGTTAAGGTAAAGGTTTTGATCATGTTTAATTCTCAGCTTACCTACTTACTATGTGACCTTAAGTTCTTGCATTTTGTTTTTCTTATCTGTAAATTGGAAATGTAATAACACACATATACATACAGTCGTCCCTCAGTATCTAAGGGGGGATTGGTTCCAGGATCTTCCATGGATATCAAAGTCTATCAGTGCTTACGTCTCTTACATAAAATGGCTTAGGCCAGGCACAGTAGCTCAAGCCTGTAATCCCAACACTTTGGGAGGCTGAGGCAGTTGGATCGATTGAGCCCAGGAGTTCAAGACCAGTCTGGGCAACATGGCAAAACCTCGTCTCTACTAAACGTACAAACATTAGCCAGGTGTGGTGGTGAGCACCTGTAATCCCAGGTACTTGGGAGCCTGAGGCAGGGAGGGTTGCTTGAGCCTAGCGGGTGGAGGTTGCAGTGAGTTGAGATTGTGCCACTACACTCCAGCCTGGGCAACAGAGGAAGTTCTGTCTCAAATTAAAAAAAAAAAGGCTTAGTATTTACTTAGAACCTATGCACATCCTCACTTATACTTTAAATCATTTCCAGATTACTTGTAGTACCTAATACAATGTACATCCTACGTAAGTACTTGCTATACTGTATAGTTTTTCAAATTTGTATTTTTTATTTTGTTTTTCTGAATATTTTTGATTTATAGTTAATTAAATCTGCAAATGTGGAACTGTGGAAATGGAGGGCTGACTGTATATATAGTCACAGGTTGCTTAATAAAGGGGATATGTTTTGAGAAATGTCATTAGGCGGTTTTGCCATTGTATGAACATCAAGGAGTGTACTTACACAAACCTAGGTGGTGGTATAGCCTACTACACGCCTAGGCTATTCGGTATAGTCTATTACGCCTAGGCTACAAACCTATACAACATGTTCCTGTGCTGAATCCTGTAGGCAGTTATAGCACAATGGTAAGTATGTATCCAAACATATCTAAACATAGAAAAGGTACAGTAAAAATATGGTACTGTTTATCTATGGGACCATCGTTGAATATGTGATTTGCATTGATGGAAATGCTGTTATACCATGCATGACTGTACGTATTTGCTAGGGCTACCATAACAAAGTACCACAAACCGAATGGCTTTACCAACAGGAATTTATTGTCTCAGCTCTGCAGACTAGAAGTCCAAGATCAGGGTGTCAGCAGGGTTGTGCTCCCTCTGAAGGCACCAGGGAAAGACCGGTTCCCGGCCTCTCTCCTAGCTTCTGGGAGTTCTTGGCTTATGGCAAAATAGTTTCAATCTTTAAGTGGCATTCTCTCTATGTGTGTGTCTCTGTGTCCAAATTTCCTTTTTTTTTTTTTTAATTTTTTTTTTTTTCTCCTGAGACAGAGTCTTGCTCTGTCGCCCAGGCCGGAGTACAGTGGCATGATCTCAGCTCACTGCAAACTCTGCCTCCCGGGTTCAAGAAATTCTCCTGCCTCAGCCTCCTGAGTAGCTGGGATCACAGGTGCACACCACTACGCCCAGCTAATTTTTGTGTTTTTAGTAGAGACAGGGTTTCACCATGTTGTCCAGGCTGGTCTCAAACTCCTGACCTCATGACCTGCCTGCCTCAGCCTCCCAAAGTGCTGGGATTACAGGCGTGAGCCACTTCGCCCGCCTAAATTTCCTCTTTTTGTAAGAATACCTGTCATGTTGGATTAGGGGCTCATCCTACTCCAGTAAAATGTCATCTTAAATTACCTAATTACTTCCACAACAATCCTATTTCCAAATAAGGCCACATTCTATGATACTGGGGGTTAGGATTTCAACATGTAAATGTTTGGGAAATACCATTCAACCCATAACAATATACATGGTGTGTTTGTCATGAGGTTGAAAAGAGTTGATCGATATAGATGATTTACAACATTGGTACATGGAAAATGATCAGGAAAGTGTTAGCTGTCATCACTACTACCATGAATCAGATGGAGAAACTGAAGCTCAGAGAGGTGGCGTGACTTTCCTAAGGTCACACAGCCACTAAATGGCAGATTCAGGACTTTCAGCCGGATATGGCTGATTTCAAAACTTCTGCACCATGTATCTTTATTGCCTAAGAAGATAGAAGAGAGGGAGGCATTTATAATTCAAGGTGACATTCAGGAGAAGAGGCTCACCTGGGTGTAATTATCTACAAAGAAGGTTCTGAAAATCATCCTCAGTACTTCACTTGCGTATTTATATTCCATATACATTTTCTTATTTCCAAGTAAAATGGCTATCAATGAATGAAACAAAATAAAGAAAAAATGAGCTGTCAGTCATTGCATCATTTTCTTTTTTCTATCGGTTATTTACTGCATTGGATTACTTATGTTCCATTTCCTTCTAGTTATTTCCTCCACTTAGTATTGCCCAAAGCAGGGTCCCACGTTTCCTTATCAGGGCTGCCCTCCATGTAAGGTCTCTTATTGGGTTTTCCCTTCCTCCCAGTCAAAATATACCTCTCCTATGTCCCATTCTCATAACAGAGGTTTATACTCAGTTGTCCTGGTTAAAAAAGTAATGCAGGTCAGGTGCAGTGGCTCATGCCTATAATCCTAGCACTTTGGGAGGTAGAGGTGGGAGGATTGCTTGAGCTCAGGAGTTCGAGACTGGAGTTTGAGACCAGCCTGGGCAACGTAGTGAGACCACGTCTCTACAAAAAATTTAAAAATTAGTTAGGCATGACTTAAATGTTAGACCTAAAACCATAAAAACCCTAGAAGAAAATCTAGGCAATACCATTCAGGACAGAGGCATGGGCAAAGACTTCATGACTAAAACACCAAAGGCAATGGCAACAAAAGCAAAAATAGACAAATGGGATCTCATTAAACTAAAGAGCTTCTGCAGAGCAAAAGAAACTAC
Organism: Symphalangus syndactylus; assembly: GCF_028878055.3. Classification (NCBI taxonomy): domain Eukaryota; kingdom Metazoa; phylum Chordata; class Mammalia; order Primates; family Hylobatidae; genus Symphalangus; species Symphalangus syndactylus. The sequence goes on from NC_072436.2 coordinate 71,135,805, forward strand.
CATCGGAGTGAACAGGCAACCTACAGAATGGAAGAAAATTTTTGCAATCTACCCATCTAACAAAGGGCTAATATCTAGAATCTACAAAGAACTTAAACAAATTTACAAGAAAAAATCAAACAACTCCATCAAAAAGTAGGCAAAGGATATGAACAGACACTTCTTAAAAGAAGACTTTTATGCAGCCAACAGACACATGAAAAAATGCTCATCATCACTGGCCATCAGAGAAATGCAAATCAAAACCACAATGAGGTACCATCTCAAGTGAGTTAGAATGGTGACCATTAAAAAGGAAACAACGGGTGCTGGAAAGGATATGGAGAAATAGGAACACTTTTACACTGTTGGTGGGAGTGTAAACTAGTTCAACCATTGTGGAAGTGTGGCGATTCCTCAACGATCTAGAACTAGAAATACCATCTGACCCAGCGATCCCATTACTGGGTACATACCCAAAGGATTACAAATCATGCTACTATGAAGACACATGCACACATATGTTTATTGTGGCACTATTCACAATAGCAAAGACTTGGAACCAACCCAAATGTCCATCAGTGATAGACTGGATTAAGAAAATGTGGCATATATATACCATGGAATACTATGCAACCATAAAAAAGGATGAGTTCATGTCCTTTGTAGGGACATGGATGAAGCTGGAAACCATCATTCTGAGCAAACTATCGCAAGGACAGAAAACCGAGCACTGCATGTTCTCACTCATAGGTGGGAGTTGAACAATGGGAACACTTGGACACAGGGTGGGGAACATCACACACCAGGGCCTGTCAGGAGGTGAGGGGCTGGGGGAGGGATAGCATTAGGAGATATACCTAATGTAAATGACGAGTTAATGGATGCAGCACGCCAACATGGCACATGTATACATATGTAACAAACTTGCACGTTGTGCACATGTACCCTAGAACTGAAAGTATAATAAAAAATTAAAAGAATGAATGATTGTTAGCCAAAAGGAAAAATTAGTTAGGCATGGTGGTGCATGCCTGTATTCAGCTACTCAGGAGGCTGAGGTGCGAGGATTGAGCCCAGGAGGTTGAGGCTGCAGTGAGCCATGGTTGTGCCACTGTACTCCAGCCTGGGTGACAGAGCGAGTCTCTGTCTCAAAAAACAAAAACAAAACAAAGAAACAAAAACAGACAAGCTTTGCTGGGTGTATTTGTTATACCCCTGGTGGGTTCCTAAAGAGTGTGCCTCTGACAGCCTGGGAACAGGTGGTGATGGGGTTTACACCAGGGACAAGTGAGAGATGGTCATGACTGGGCGGGCCCTGTCAGGGTCTGAAGGTTGAGAACAGTCTTACCATTTCCAACCCCAAGTCCAAGTCTTCAAATTCCTTATTCAGGTTCCAGGGTGGCTGGTCCTATCTCTCCATCAGGACTCCCCAGTGAGGGTCCTCGCCTATGAGATTCATGTCTTCGATCCCATTTGGGAAGCCCTCCTTCAATGTGGTAACCTTTTGGGGATCCACAAAGAGAGGTCCTGCTGTAAATCTGGAGGGCATCAGGCACTGAGGAATTATGATCGCCTTTTCCGGTGTGGTTCATTTTGCAGCGAATTCTCACTGGTTATGCTGAGCGAGGATTCTTTGAGATTTTGGAAGGAAATTTCCTCACATTTTCCATTCCTTTCTTCCCAGAGACATTTTGCTGGCAGAGCAACAGCAACTTCTCTCGGCAGCCAGATGAGAAACAGAGCTTGGAGGCAGAGGCAAGAACAGTGCTGATGTGGCCGGTGCTGTTCCTTGGAATTAAAAAAAGGCAGTCCCACTTGGGGCCATTTTTCTGAAAAGAAGTGAAGGAAAATGTAAAACATAAAACGGACCTAATCTCAAGAAAAGCGGAACCTGCTATGTGGGGAGAGATGGTTCTGGGTGAGATGATGCCACAGTTCTCTTTCTATTAACACTTAGGTCATTGACACTCACCTTTTCATGTCACAAGCCTGGCCTTGGTCTCTGGTCGTGGACATGCCACACTCACGGGTCCTGAGAGTTGGCCCTCTGCCTTATCTTCCCCAAAGACAGACTCACTGGCCCCTGAGCCCCAGGGATCTCCAAAAAGGGGCCTTTGCTGTGGGGACAGCCGCATCGTCCCAGCTGGTAGCCACCTTCCAGCAGGTGTTATGTGGCCATGCCCCAGTTCCCAAGCTGCTGACCTTGTGTGATCTCTTCCCCACCCAATTCTGCTGTGATGCTGGAATGACGACAGTTCCTCAAATCTGCAGAGCACTTTCCACTTCCAAAGGGCTTTGGCAAACACTGCCACTAATTTAATCCCTGACTTTCCATGAAGTTTGTGTTTAAGGAATTGTTATAACTTTTAAAGAAAACTATAAAATCAAAACAGCACACATAAATGGTTTTTAAAGAAGCAGAAAATATTACAGAAAGGCCAACAATGAAAACCTCCATTTCTCATGTCATCGCCAACCACCCCATGTTCTCCTTCCTAGAGGAAACCACTCTTAATGGTTTCTTTCTTCTAATTTAGTTTCATTTTATTTGACCATGCCTTACAAGGCTTGTTATTAAAACAGCAGTATCAGGTTTCTTATCGGGATGATGAAATGATCTAAAATTAGACTATGGTGATGGTTGCACAGCTCTGTGAATATACTAAAACCCATTGAGTTGTACACTTTAAATGGGTGAACTTTACAGTATGTAAATTATATCTCAATACAGAGCTGGACATTTTTCAGCAATGTGAAAAATGTGATGTGGTGATTTCAGTCCTATTAGGCAAATAAAGCAATTTGCGAGGGCTTTGAGAGGACACATAATCCCTAAATGGATAGACATGTGGCGTTAATTATCACAATAGTTACTAACCATATAGTCACTGCTCTTAGAATAACACAGATTACTGTCTTTGGTCTACAAAGTCACATATGCAGAAAAATTGTTTCTTTAGATATTGTCTGTGTTGACATACACTCAAAAATGTTGACGTTCGTTCTTCCACTTTGCTGACATCATATTTTCATTAACTATATGCTGCAGAATACTAAAAAAATTATATCTCAAGCTGTTAGAAAAGGAGGCGGAGGCTGGGCAAGGTGGCTCACACCTGTAATCCCAGCACTTTGGGAGGCCAAGGCGGGTGGATCACCTGAGGTCAGGTGTTTGAGACCAGCTTGGCCAACATGGTGAAACCCTGTCTCTACTAAAGATACGAAAATGAGCCAGGTAAAGATACGAAAATGAGCCGGATACAGATATGAAAATGAGCCTCCCCGCTACTTGAGAGGCTGAGGCAGGAGAATCGCTTGAACCCAGGAGATGGAGGTTATAGTGAGCCGAGATCGCACCAATGCACTCCAGCCTGGGTGACAGAGACTTTGTCTTAAAAAAAAAAAAAAAAAAATCAGTCTCCTGACTCCCCCCTTCCAACCTCCACCACTGTCTCACTTCCTGAAGGCCATTACTTTCAAACAGTGTGATATTTTCTTCCATATTGCTAAATTATTTGTTTGCAATGCTATTTCTTCATTACTTAGTTTTAGGCATTTACTATTGACTTCCCATTAAAAAAAGATGAGGCTTTAACTTTCTTCCCTCTAACTGCCTTGGCCCCCACCATACCAAATATGCACTTCCCACCCCTCATCCTTCTCACAGAGAGTTACAGATATCTTGGTTAACGCAGTGTTTCTGTTTATACTAACATGACAACAAAAACACCACTGGCAGCTGTCCAGTTGTGTGGCGTGGAGGAGGGCATTCGAGGGTTTCACTGATTCTTAGTCAACCTCCTATTTTCCCCTCTCTCTCACTCCTATTTCCCAAGGTCCCTGTATTCCAAATCTTTTGTTTCATCCAAGGTGTGAATGATGCTTCATTGAGGCTTTCTCTACTGTGAGCATGGAATTCAGTTTTTTTTAGGGGGTCTCCGATTATTTATCACTCGTCCATCTGCCATTCAATTTCTGAGGTTTTGTTGCTTTTTCTCATGTCACATTCTTGTGTTTTCTTGAGACAGATTTGTTGACATAATTTATAGACCATACAATTTATTCATTCAAGGTGTACAACTCAGTAGCTTTTAGTATATTCAGAGAGTTGTGCATCTATCACCACAATCAATTTTGGAATATTTTTATCTTTTTATTTTTCTTTCTCCCACCCTTGATATCCTATCATCTCTTTTTCTTTGTGAGTTTATGCCTTTAGACATTCCTTTCAATTTTTTGAATTCCTTAGAATTTCCTTTGAATTCACTTGAGCCCTGGAGTTCGAGACCAGTCTGGGCAACATAGTGAGACTCAATCACTACAAAAATAAACTTGCTGTGTGTGGTGGTGTGCCCCTGTAGTCCTAGCTACTCAGGAGGCTGAGGGGGAGGATCCCTTGAGCCTGGGAGGTGGAGGTTGGAAGTTTAACTTCTTGCATTGGATCTATGGCTTTCTGGGTCCTGTGTCTTATCCTTTCTTTTTTAATTGTCTTATTTTGCTGGACTGTATCATCAAGTATATTCATTAAAAGGTAGTAAATTTTTCATTCCTTCCAGGTCTGAAAATGTCTTTGTCCTAATTTTATACTTGGCAAGGTATAGAATTCTAAGTTGAAACTGATTTTTTTTCTCAGGAGTTTGAAGGCTTTGTTCCACTGCTTTTTAGAATCTACGATTTCTGTTGAGAGGTCTCATACCAATCTAGTTATTGTTCTCCTGTGGACAACTTTTTAAAACCTTTTGGGAAGCTTTTGGCATTTTCTCTTTATCCTTGGGGGGTCTTGAAATTTCATAATATGTCTATCTGTCTATCTGTCTGTCTGTCTAGCTATCAATCTTCCTCTATCTATTCTCTTGTGCAGTGTACTTGGTTGATCCTTCAGTCTAAAGACTTGTGTCTTTCAACTTGGGGATTTTGGGGTACTATTTTAAAAACAGTTCTCCTCCTTCTGTTTTCTATATTCTCTCTTTTTCCTTTGGGACTTTTACCAGTCAGATGATGAACATTTCTGGGTTGGTTCTTTTTGTCATATATATATATATATATATATATATTTTTTTTTTTTTTTTGAGATGCAGTCTTGCTCTGTCGCCCAGGCTGGAGTGCAGTGGCATGATCTTGGCTCACTGCAACCTCCGCCTCCCGGGTTCAAGCGCTTCTCCCGCCTCAGCCTCCTGAGGAGCTGGGATTACAGGTGCCTGCCACCATGCCTGGCTAATTTATTTTTGTATTTTTAGTAGATATGGGGTTTCACCATATTGGCCAGGCTGGTCTCAAACTCCTGACCTTGTGATCTGCCCACCTTGGCCTCCCAAAGTGCTGGGGTTACAGTTATGAGCCACCGCGCCCAGCCCTGTCTTATATATTTTTTTAAAAAATTAAGATTTCCTTTTGTTCTCCCTGATGGAAAATTTCCCAAACATTATTTTCCAATCATTCTGATGATTTTTTCTCTTTTCTTAGATTGCTCCTTAGATTAATAGTCTTTTGTTATTATTTTGTGTGACATTGTCTCAAATCTCTCTGAGTACATTAGTTAGAGATCTCCTTCTCTTCTGCCTTTGAATTACCCATTTCTGGTTGTTTGCATTGGTCTTTTTATTTTACGGTATAGGCTTCCCTCAAGTGTATAATGAGCTTTTAGTTGTTTGGTTATATTTGAGAATGAGGCAATAGGAAAAGGTGATTGTGAATCTGTGCGTGGAAGCGGAGCTTGTCAACAGGTAGGCTTTCCTTTAAGGACAGTGGGCAGGAAGTTGAACCTTAGCAAGAAAACTCCAAATGCCCTACACCAGCTGCTGTAACTTTTCCCAGTTTTACCCCTCCCAAAGAGAAGAACCTTGTGCTTTGTTTGGAGTAGGGAGGTGGTTATTACAGTACACCAGCCTGCTGGGAATTCTGTACATGGTGGAGGTAGGAGATGAGTTGAGGATGACTCCTCTACATGTAGACTTTCATTGATCTCTTTGATTTCAGCCCTTCAGCCCACTCCCACCCTAGCACCTGGCATTTCTTTTTTTTTTTTTTTTTTTGAGACGGAGTCTCGCTCTGTCGCCCAGGCTGGAGTGCAGTGGCGCAATCTCTGCTCACTGCAAGCTCCGCCTCCCGGGTTCACGCCATTCTCCTGCCTCAGCCTCTCCGAGTAGCTGGGACTACAGGCGCCCGCCACCACGCCCGGCTAATTTTTTTGTGTTTTTAATAGAGACGGGGTTTCACCGTGGTCTCGATCTCCTGACCTCGTGATCCGCCCGCCTCAGCCTCCCAAAGTGCTGGGATTACAAGCGTGAGCCACCGCGCCCGGCCAGCACCTGGCATTTCTGAGTTGGGAGTCTCTCTGGGGCTGTTCAGGAAAGAGGGCTTCCTCTGTAGCTGCCCCCTACCCCCACTCATCAGTCTTATAGGCTGCAGCATCCTCTATCTTGTTTCATCTTTTATCAGCCCCTTAAGTATTGTTTTTTATTTTTCAGAAATGTATTGAAATCTATTGTCCCTTGGTGACTACTCCCACTTTCTTCGTGGTGATGGACTTCTAGATATTTTTACTGTCATTTTAATGTGGTCTTGCAAGGCAGTGTGCTATCTTGAATTAGAAACTCTCTGTTAGTTTCAACAGGTGTAGTGGAAAGATCTTGGTTGGGTTCCTTGACAGCTCTGGGTTCTAGTTATATAGTTCAATGCATTTGTATGTCCTGTCATTCTTTCTAGCTGTGGCACTGCTATTATGTGGAAGACTGGAAAAGTATTGAGAAAAGTTAGCTAATCAATTCATATTTTTGAGGCCCAGATTCCCTACTTTTAAGTTATTCATGCTGTTAGCTACCATGATTCTACTATGTATATGGTTTTGTGCAAAATGCTGGAAAAACAAAGATGAATAAGTCATGGTTCCTTCCTGTCAGGAAGGTGGGGGTTGGGTAGAGACTAAAGAATAAGATTTTACTGTGAGTGGTACGATAGAGATATACCAGAATAGGAGAAATCAGGGAAAGTTTCACAGAGAAAGTAATATTTAAGCTTTAAATTAGTTATCCAGGCTTACAAGGGGTAAGGTAGGCATTCCGGGCAAATGGGCCAGCAAGTACCTAAGTGTGCAGTCATGACAGAACTCGGTGATTTTAGGGACAGAGCATAGGGTACTTGTGGAGGAATGGTGAGAAGTGAGACTGGAGAGTTAATAATGGCAGCCAACACATCATACATGTGCAATCAGTATTTATATTTACAGATGGGGAAACTGAGGCACAGACTTATATGACCTTAAGGTCCTTTAGTTTATAAGTCAGGGAGCTGGGATTTGATCCCTGGCAGTCTGGCTTAGAGTTCATTTTTTTTTGTCAGGGGTTAGGTGATACGGTCTAATTTTTATTTTTATTTGACACATAATAGGTACACGTATTTGGGGGCACATGTGATATTTTGATTCATTCATACAATGTTTAATTTTCAAATCAGGGTAATTGGGATATTCATTATCTTAAACATTTATGATTTATTTATGCAAGGAACATTTAAATCATTCTCTTCTAGCTGTTTTGAAATAGTGTTCACACCAGGTCTTATTTCTTCTATCTAACTATATTTTTGTACACATCAATCAACCTCTCTTCATCCCTCTCTACTTCTCTACATTTCTAGGATTCTGGTAACCATCATTCTACTCTCCATCTTCATGAGATTCACTTTTTTAGCTTTCAAATATGAGTGAAAACATGTGATATTTGTCTTTCTGTGCCTGGCTTATGTCATTTAACATAACAACCTCCAGTTCCATCCATGTTGCTGCAAACGTAGCATCTCATGTCCTGTTCATTTTTGTGGATGAATAATACACATTTTCTTTATCCATTCATTTGCTGATGAGCACTTAGGTTGATTCAGTATTTTGGCTATTGTGAGTAGTGCTGCAATAAACATGGGAGTCCAGGTATCTCTTCAATATATTGATTTCCTTTCTTTTGCATATATACCCAGTAGTGAGATTGCTGGATCATATGGTAGTTCTATTTTTAGCTTTTTGAGGAACCTCCATACTGTTTTCCAGAGAGATTGTACTAATCTACATTCCCACCAAGAGTGTATGAGGGTTTCCCTTTCTCCATATTCTTGCCAGCATCTGTTATTCCTTTTTTATGAAATCCATTTTAATTGGGGTGACATGCTACCTCATGGTGGTTTTGATTTGCATTTCTTTGGTGATTAGGGAAAGATAATAAGCATTTTAGTAAGGAGTTTGGGTTTGTTCCTGCACACAGACTTTAAGGCAGGTGAATAAAAGGATCAATGCTGCGTTTTAGAGCCATAACTCTGGAGCCACCATTTGAGAGAGTGTTAGACCAGAGTCTGGGAGTGCAGAGAGCAAGTTAGGGAATGATTATTCTATGTACCAACAATAGATGATGGTTCTTGAATTTAGAAGTGGAAAGGGCTGCAATGGAAGAGGCCATCGAGTTATGTCAGAGGTCAAATCAACAGAACATGGTCGCTGACTAGATGTAGGAGTTAGGAGAAAATTAGGATCAGGATTAGGTGGCTGAGCCACTGGTAGTTTGCTAAATTTGAGAATGCAAGACGAACATGCTTGGAGAGGAGAAAGAGAATGACTCAGTGTTGAGCATGGTGCAATTGAGGTGACTGCACAATATCCAGGTAGTCATGTCCAGAACTGGTTGGGAGGATGTGTCTGGGATGCTGGGAAGACATCTGTGTTGGAGGTACACATTCAGAAGTCACTGGCTCATAAGGAAAATTGAAATAATAGGCGTGGATATGATGAGAATATGTGTTATGGAGAGAGCCAAGCCCAGAGTCCTGGAAAGCATCAGAATGTATGAGTGCTGTGCCTGAGAACTTGGTTGATGGTATCCTTGAGGAGGGGCGGAGGGGCGTGGCTGGGGGAGGAGGTGGGAGGATTCCAGTAGTGCCTCTGGGGCTGTGGAACGTGAGGCTGAGGATTGGGAGGGAGGTCCCTGAAGGGCAGAAGGAGGAGGCCAGTGGTGAGGCAGTGATAGAGACTGGAATCTTCCCAGATATGAGGACTTTAGGGATGACAGAAGAAAGGGGTGGCAGGGAGGGTAGCGTTCAGAAGTGCTGGACTGAAGAGAAGATGCTTGATTGAGTTGAGTGGCCAAAGGTGCTATATAAGGTGGATGAGGAAAAGGCAGGAACCATTCCCGACTGGCCTGTCTTCTCTCAGCAATTTCCGGTCCGCTCAAGCGGACTGTCTGTCCCTGCAGGTGGTGGTCAGCCCGTATAGATCTGCAGGGCGGAATCTGGCTTCCTGAAGTGCTGATGTGCTAGAACCACTGCAAACGTTTACATCCACATATTTTGCTTCCCCTGACCTGTGGACAGATGTGGAAATAGGAAGCCTGGCCAGCCAAAGTAAGCAGAGAGGCTTACAGATCCAAACCCTCCTTCTGTTTTAACTGGAACACCAGGACCCAGCTTCATTCCTCTAATCTGTTCCAGTCTCAAGGAAAATGGACCACCTCTGGCCTCATACTTTAGAGCAAAGCATGCCAACTGCGCACCTCATGTCCCATTGGCTGCTCTGCACCACCACATATCCCTCTGCCTTGGCTGCACCAGAGAGCACCCTCCAGTGGGCTGACTCCCTGAGGGTGTGTTGAATGGTTTGTGGCTGTCTTCTGTGTGTGGCACAGTTCCTTTTCTGAACTTCTCATGACAGCCTGTCTAGTAGGTACTAGATTAGTCCTGTTTGCAACAAGAAGAAAAGGAAGCTCAATATCGTACAAATACTAATGGGGAGAAGTGGAATTTGTTTTATTTAACTTTTCTTTGGTCAGAAAAAATTTTAAACAAACAGTCGAAGAATAATGTAACTGGAGTCGGGCGTGGTAGTGTCTGCCTGTAGTCCCAGCTACTCAGGAGGGTGGGGTGGGAGGATTGCTTGAGCCCATGAGTTTAAGACCAGCCTGGGCAACAGAGTGAGACCCTATCTCTAAAAGAAAAAAAAAAGTAACTGATACCTCTGTACCTTTCAATAGTTCTGTAAGACTATTGTAACATGTAGCCATCCCTGCATCCGATTTTTTAAAGAAAATGAAATATTAACGTACACAGTTGAAGCTCTCTGTGTCTCCCTGCCTGATGCCCTCCCCCCTCTCTCTCTTTAAAGCTCACCACTATTTGAAGTTGGTGTTTATTACCATGCAGGTGTTTTTATTTTTATTGAATATACTGTATTAAAAAACAATCTCTGGTATTGTTTTGCATAATAACATTTTCTAGACTGCATTGCATGCTTTTAAATATTGCATAAACGGTATCAAACTCTGCACTTTTTCAGAGTCTACTTGAGTTTAGGATATCCACTGGAGATTGCAGACAGTGTTAACTTCACCTTGGCATTGAGCAATCAGCCTTGGTCAACTCCAACATGAAGGGATTACAGGCCCTGCAAGTTCAGTGTCTCACAATTCCCTTCCAGTTTATAACTCAAAGCTCTAACTCCTAGAGTTCCTTATTTGGATGTTTAGGTCAATTTCCTCACTTCCTTGGATCCTATTACAGGCTTTGTTGTTAAAAGTTTGTCTTGGTCAAGCCTTATTCTTGCCAAACCATTCTGTGTAATGAATGAAACATGAACAATATTTTCCACAGTGCAGAGATGGGATGGAGGGTGGTGGAAAATGCAGGTCAACCACGAAGTCAAAGTCAGAGGACAGAGGAATTTCGGGAGCTTCTCCACAATGTTTGCAACAATCTGTATGCTCTTTCTACTCCTGTTTTTTGAGGAATCTCTCCCAATTTGGCACCAGGCACTCTCCGGGTATTGAACCCAGCAGGAAGTGGAATGTCTGCGTTTTATTGAGGCTGTTTCTCATGTTATGAGGCTATTTCTTATGTTTTGCCTGATTTTTTTCCCTATGAGTCAAAGACTATAAAATAAAAAAATTACAACTGTCTTCATCAATAATGAGCTCTTTAGCTTCTATAGCAGTGATGTTCAATCTTTTCTGCAGAATTCTAGAATTTCCTGCAAAGATCAAAGTGTTCTATATCCATGCTGTGTACTACAGTAGTCATTAGCTATTAGCCACATGTGGCTACTGAGAACTTGGCTAGTGTGACTGGGAACCAAATTTTACATTTTATATAATTTCACTACAGTAGTCACATATGGCTAGTGATTATTGCATTGAACAGCACAGTTCTAGAGGATTTATACCAATATATGTTGGTAGAACTTTAACAAATCTTAATACATCAAATGAGTTAACATTAAATTGCAGCTGATTTATTTGCTCTTTCTTTTCCCAACTTGAAGTTAATATATGAAACTGGGCAGCTTGGACTGTTATGCTTGCTCAGGCCACTCTATTGTACACAGTATTGTTTCTGCAAGAGCTTCTGTTAATCTATTGTTTATAGTCAGCATATCTTTGTGATTTTGATGACACTGATGACCACCAGCTATTGGTGGGTGCATCCGCCTGCACCCCATCATTGGACATTGTCCCTCACATAACTCACTCAGTCCACAACATCATTCCCCAGCTTCATTGATTCTGCCTCCTTTAAATTCAGGCTGTCTTTCTCCTCCCTCTGCCTCAGCACAGTCTCACTTTGGGACATGAGCCATCATGATGGCTTAAAGAGAAAGCTAATTAGAGGGGATAAATCCATGAATAGGAATATAGAGCTGAAGAAATTTTCCAGAATGCATGCAGAGAGGCAAACAGTAGAAATATGAAAGGTTAAGAGACATGGATGATGGAGTGTGAAGGTCTAACATATATCTGATTGGAGTTCTAGAAGGAAAAGAGAGGAGAGGATCAGCAATTTTTGAATTGATAATGACTGAGAATTTTCCTTAATTGGTGAAACATTTATGCATACTTCAGATTCAGGTAGCCGATGAATTTATAACACCACAAACAAATTCATCCTTCATAGTGAAACCGAAGAACACTAAAATCACGGAAAGGTCTAAAAATAACCAGAGAGTAAAGATGGATTAATACAAAGGAACTACAATACCCAGAGTTCACTTTTCCACAGCAAAATGGTATTCAGTAGACGATGGAATAAAATCTTCAATATTATGAGATAAAATAACTGTCAATCTAGAATTGTAGAAAGACTTTAGGAGAAAATATAGAAGAATTTATTTGCAATCTTGGGGTAGAAAATGATTTTTTAAAAAGAAAACCCATAATTCATATGGGAAAATATTAATACACTCGATTACATTAAAATAAAGAGATTTCATTATCAGAAGTATCTTAAAGACAGTGGAAAGAGAAATTACGGAATAGGAGAAAATATTTGTAGCACTTGTAACAGTGAAAAGATTAGTATCCAGAATATATAAGCTACCTTAAAAATTGATATGAAAATGATGAATAATCCAATAGGAAAATAAGTGGAACAGTTGACAGGCATGGTGGCATAGAAGGGGTACACAGATAACCAATAATCACTCAGATTGTACAACTCATGAGAAACCAGAGAAATGAAAATTTAAACTACAGCTACAATGAATTGTTAATATGTACCCACAAGATTGGTAAAAATCAATGGGTCTGGCGTGTTGACATGGGTATAGAATAACAGGAACTCTTTTTTTTTTTTTTTGAGACAGAATCTTGCTCTGTCTCCCAGGCTGGAGTACAGTGGTGTGATCTCGACTCACTGTAAGCTCCGCCTCCCAGGTTCACACTATTCTCCTGCCTCAGCCTCCCGAGTAACTGGGACTCCAGGTGTGCCCCCCACCACACCCGGCTAATTTTTTGTATTTTTAGTAGAGACGAGGTTTCACCATGTTAGCCAGGATGGTCTCGATCTCCAGACCTCGTGTCCAGCTGCCTCGGCCTCCCAAAGTGCTGGGATTACAGGTGTGAGCCGCCACTGCCCAGCCAATAACAGGAACTCTTTTTTTTTTTTTTTGGTATGCTTTATTTTATTTTTTATTTTTTACTTATTTTTATTTTTTATTTTTTTATTTTTTCTTATTATACTTTAGGTTTTAGGGTACATGTGCACAATGTGCAGGTTTGTTACATATGTATCCATGTGCCATGTTGTTTTGCTGCACCCATTAACTCGTCATTTAGCATTAGGTATATCTCCTAATGCTGTCCCTCCCCCCTCCCCCCACCCCACAACAGTCCCTGGAGTGTGATGTACCCCTTCCTGAGTCCATGTGTTCTCATTGTTCAATTCCCACCTATGAGTGAGAACATGCGGTGTTTGGTTTTTTGTCCTTGCGATAGTTTACTGAGAATGATGTTTTCCAGTTTCATCCATGTCCCTACAAAGGACATGAACTCATCATTTTTTATGGCTGCATAGTATTCCATGGTGTATATGTGCCACATTTTCTTAATCCAGTCTATCCTTGTTGGACATTTGGGTTGGTTCCAACTCTTTGCTATTGTGAATGGTGCCGCAATAAACATACGTGTGCATGTGTCTTTATAGCAGCATGATTTATAGTCCTTTGGGTATATACCCAGTAATGGGATGGCTGGGTCAAATGGTATTTCTAGTTCTAGATCCCTGAGGAATCGCCACACTGACTTCCACAATGGTTGAACTAGTTTACAGTCCCACCAACAGTGTAAAAGTGTTCCTATTTCTCCACATCCTCTCCAGCACCTGTTGTTTCCTGACTTTTTAATGATGGCCATTATAACTGGTGTGAGATAGTATCTCACTGTGGTTTTGATTTGCATTTCTCTGATGGCCAGTGATGATGAGCATTTTTTCATATGTTTTTTGACTGCATAAATGTCTTCTTTTGAGAAGTGTCTGTTCATGTCCTTCACCCACTTTTTGATGGGGTTGTTTGTTTTTTTCTTGTAAATTTGTTTGAGTTCATTGTAGATTCTGGATATTAGCCCTTTGTCAGATGAGTAGTTTGCGGAAATTTTCTCCCATTCTGTAGGTTGCCTGTTCACTCTGATGGTAGTTTCTTTTGCTGTGCAGAAGCTCTTTAGTTTAATTAGATCCCATTTGTCAATTTTGGCTTTTGTTGCCATTGCTTTTGGTGTTTTAGACATGAAGTCCTTGCCCATGCCTATGTCCTGAATGGTATTGCCTAGGTTTTCTTGTAGGATCTTAATGGTTTTAGGTCTAACATTTAAGTCTTTAATCCATCTTGAATTAATTTTTGTATAAGGTGTAAGGAAGGGATCCAGTTTCAGCTTTCTACATATGGCTAGCCAGTTTTCCCAGCACCATTTATTAAATAGGAAATCCTTTCCCCATTGCTTGTTTTTGTCAGGTTTGTCAAAGATCAGATAGTTGTAGATATGCGGCATCATTTCTGAGGACTCTGTTCTGTTCCATTGATCTATGTCTCTGTTGTGGTACCAGTACCATGTTGTTTTGGTTACTGTAGCCTTGTAGTATAGTTTGAAGTCAGGTAGCGTGATGCCTCCAGCTTTGTTCTTTTGGCTTAGGATTGACTTGGCGATGCGGGCTCTTTTTTGATTCCATATGAACTTTAAAGTAGTTTTTTCCAATTCTGTGAAGGAAGTCATTGGTAGCTTGATGGGGATGGCATTGAATCTATAAATTACCTTGGGCAGTATGGCCATTTTCACGATATTGATTCTGCCAACCCATGAGCATGGAATGTTCTTCCATTTGTTTGTATCCTCTTTTATTTCATTGAGCAGTGGTTTGTAGTTCTCCTTGAAGAGGTCCCTCACATCCCTTGTAAGTTGGATTCCTAGGTATTTTATTCTCTTTGAAGCAATTGTGAATGGGAGTTCACTCATGATTTGGAACAGGAACTCTTAAAGGCTTCTGGTCAAAGCGTAAATTGGTACCATAGTTGAAAAAAAAAAAAAGGTCATTATTGACTGATGCTGAAAACGTGCATATCTTATGACCCAGCAGTCCTACTTTTTGGCATATATTCAACTATTATGTTGTGTAATGCAGTAGCCACTAGCCACATGTGGTTACTGAGTCCATGAAATATGTCTAGACTGCATTGACATGTGCTGAAAGTATAAATACTTAGTGCATTTTTAAGGTTACTATGAAAAAATTAAAAATATTTAAATTCATTTAAAAATATTGATTATAAGTTAAAACGATAATATTTTGCATATATTTGTTTAAATAAAATATAGCATCAAAATCAATTTTGTCTCATACTTTTTAATGTAGCTGAAATAAAATTTAAAATTACATATGTGGCTCTCACATGTGGATCACCTTGTTTTTCTTTCAGATAGTACTGCTCTAGAGACATTCTAGGAGACAGGTACAAGACTGCAAACCACAGCATTGTTTGAATTAGAAATAACCCAAATGCTCATTGAGAAGAGAATGCAGGAATAAATTATGTTATATTAATTTAGTAATAATGAATATTCATTCTGTGATAATAAAACATGGCTGTTTCTTATGAATGCTATATTAAGGGGATGAAGCAAGTTGCAAAGAATACTCACAGTGTGATTCCATTCATTGAAATTTCAAATTAAATGCAATATTGAAAAATGTATTACTTAGGGATACGTCCATAAATGGTAAAATCTAGAAGGAAAGGTAGGAAGGTAGAAGGGGAGAGGAAGGGTTGTTACTTTCAAGGTACTAGAATATTCTGTCTTCAGCAATGTGGAGTTTACAAAGCATATTTTTTGTTGTTGTTCTCCAACTTAAATCTATTCAGTGTTGTTTTTTTTCAAACCTGATAACTGGAGTTGAGGGACTGATTTTTGTGGGGGCAGGGAAGAGATTTTGATTACTGATTTAATTTCTTTTAGAGAAAGAGTGCAGTAGTGCGATCTCAGCTCACTGTAGCCTCTGCCTTCGGGGTTCAAGTGATTCTTGTGCCTCAGCCTCCTGAGTAGCTGAGACTACAGGCGCCCGCCATCATGCCCGGCTAATTTTTGTAGTTTTAGTAGAGACAGGTTTCATGATGTTGGCCAGGCTGATCTTGAACTCCTGACCTCAAGTGTTCCACCACCTTGGCCTCCCTAAGTGCTGGGATTACAGGCGTGAGCCACTGTGCCCAGCCTATATTTAATTTATTTAATCGTTTTTTAAAGGTTTCCTATGCAGAGTGATTTTTGCTAATTAATATTTTTATAAGAAAATTTCCCTTTTACCTAAGTATTCAAATTTATTTGCATTGGTTTAAAAATGTTTTTATATAATTAAAAAAAATTCTGCTGTTTCTATAGGTATATCTCCTTTTTAGATCCTAATATTTTTATTTATACATTTTCCTTTTAATTAATGTTTGTTCTTGCTAGATGTTTGACCATTTTAATAATTTTTTTAAAGAACCAGTTTTTGGTTTTTGTGCATGGACTTTATTGTTTTCTTATTCATTAATTTCTGTCTCCGTCTTTATTGTTTTCTTCCTACAACTCTCCTTAGATTTACTCAATTATTTTATTTTTTGAGACAAAGTCTCACTCTGTCACCGAGGCTGGAGTGCAATGGCGTGATCTTGGCTCACTGCAACCTCCACCTCCCAGTCAAGCAATTCTCCTGCCTCAGCCTCTTGAGTAGCTGGGATTATAGGCGGGCACCACTGCACCCGGCTAATTTTTTTTTTGTATTTTCAGTAGAGACAGGGTTTCACCATGTTGGCCAGGCTGGTCTTGAATTCCTGACTTCAGGTAATCCACCCACCTCGGCCTCCCAAAGTGCTAGGATTACAGGCATGAACCACCACGCCCGGCCTGTACTTTCTTAAGTTAAATACTTATTTATTTCTGGTCTTCATTGTTTAGTAATACTTTTTATGCTATTAGTTTATTCATAACAAGTTTATTTTTTCTTTTCATAGATTCTTGACTTGAACGTTTAACTCATTCGTTTTCAATCATTTATGTTTTGTAATAAATGGATTTAATGCTACAAATTCACTTAGTCTCATAAGTTTGGATATGTGGTTCTTTGACAATTTCTCAATACAGTATTTTGTAGTTTCCTCCTCTCATCCTTGAACTATTTAGGAATTTATTTAAATTTTTCCAAGCATAAATTTTAAAAACATTATTTTATTGTTAATTTGTGATTTAATTGCACTATAGCCAGATTGCAGCGTCTGTTATGAAATTGGTTGAAAATTTTTTTGACACCTAGAATGTGGTAGATTTTAATAAATATTCTACATATCTTTGGCCGGGCATGGTGGCTATGCCTGTAATCCCAGTACTTTGGGAGGCAGAGGTGGGCGGATCACAAGGTCAGGAGATCGAGACCACCCTGGCCAACACGGTGAAACTCCGTCTCTACTAAAAATACAAAAAATTAGCCGAGCATGGTGGCGCATGCCTGTAGTCCCAGATACTCAGGAGGCTGAGGCAAGAGAATTGCTTGAACCTGGGAGGTGGAGGCTGCCATGAGCCAAGATTGCACCACTGCCACTCCAGCCTGGGTGACAGAGTGAGACTCTGTCTCAAAACAAAAACAAAACAAAACCAAACCACCTATTCTCTATTTGTTAATTGTGTGATTCCATGAAGCTCTATTAGATCAGGCTTAGTTATTTGTGTTATTTGAAATTTCTATACCCTAAGAATTTTCATATTGCTTATCTATTTCTAATAGGAATAAGTTTAAAATTTCTGATCATTTTGGGTTTGACAATTTCTCCTTGAAATTTTCTGTTTTTGCTGTACGTATTTCAAGTGTATGATATTTAGGTACATTACAAACTTATCATGGCCTTTATATCTTCTTGGAAGCTACTTCCTGTCACGTTTATCAGTTAGGGTTTTGTTAAGGACACTGAGACTGTTCTAGGTGTCTTAGAAACAGCTACAGCACAGGGAATTAGATACTCTAAGATTGTTGGCCTAGCTGAAAGAGTTGGTTCTAGGCATTTTCAAGAATAATTCCTTGAGGAATATAGAACTGACTCAACAGAAGACCAGTATTTCTAAGGCTACCATCTTGGCTGTGCCAAAATCAAGAAGCCATCACTGCTGTACCGGTTTCCTCTCAGGACCCAAGAAACTGGAGAACAGACAGAAAAACTGCTGAAGTCAAGCCTGTCATTGCCACAACTCTGCACATTAGTGAAGACAGCCAACGAGTTTGCAGGAACATGGCCTCTGTCTTACTTCCATCTTCTAACTCTTCAACTGGTATAAACGATGTGTAACCTTACTTGCATGCAAACCTTAGCCTCAGAGGAGATTGGGAAATTCCAGCATCTCCAGCTAGAAATAGTCCATCTTTATTTTTACTACTTCCCTGCCTCTTTTCCTATCTTCTATTAGACTCATAAAATTATCTATATTCCCTTTCTTTTTTTTCTTTGCCAATTCGAAAGCCATAATTATATTGCTATTCTTTTAGTGAGTACCTTAATTTTTAAAGCTAAGTTTAAATTATTTTAATATTTCGAAGTTACTTGGTATTTTATCTTGTCTTTCTAACCAAGGCAAAGACTTTATCATGTTTAATGATGCACTGACCATCCCCTTTCTAATCTTGCTGTTGTTGTAAAGTTTTATTCTTATATTTTAACACAGAAGTTAGCTTTACCGTTATATCTTTGCAGTCAACAGTTAAATAAATTTGTACTGTTTAAAAATGTGTTTTTTTGCTCACCATGGTTTATGGTAAAGTGTACATTTACTGTTCTGTCTACTGAAGTACATCTTTTAGGGCACACACAGAACAAAAAGCTGACATGCTGAGGCTGTTCTAGCAATCCAAAGCATTTGTAACATATACTTACCTTGCAGGCTCATTGTGAAGATTAAATGAAAGAGCAAATGTTAAAAAGTGTGGGACAGTTCCTAGCACATAGCTGGAGATCAGCAAATGTTCACATGTTGGAGAGTGGTAATGAAGTAGGAGGTGGGTCTTGACTCCAGAGGTGGGGTTTGGATGCAGGACCAGATTGAAGACTTGCTAAAACAGGGCTGGGTGGAAGCAGCTTTCTAATCAGACATGCCCACTAGTGTGCCATGGCAACATCTGGGGGTTACCACCCCATTCCATGGCAATGACCTGATGGCCCCAAAATTACCACCCCTTCCCTAGAGAGTTCTGCATAAACTGCTCCTTAATCTGCATGCAATTATAAATATGACTGCAAAACTGCCCTGAGCTGTGACTTTCTGCCTACAGGATATGCCTGCTCAGCAGGAGCAGTCAAGCAGCTGTAACACAGCCTCTTCAAATAAAGCCATTTTCTTCTACTTCAAGCCTGCCCTTGAATTCTCTCCTGGGCAAAGCCAAGAACCCTCACAGGCTAAGCCCCAGGTTAGGGCTTGCTTGCCCTGCATCAGTTATATGCTATCAGAATACATGATTTTTCATAAATATTTTCCCATACTAGGAGCATTTGTCTTCGATTGGGTTCCTCGGAAAGAGAGTGAGTCAGAGAGTTGTATACAGAAGTTTTATTGTGGAGTGGCCTATACACATAAGAAAATAAGGAAGGCAGATTGCAATATAGTTGCAGCAGAGGCCTGAGCTGATCCCACAGGGAGTTATGGAGCTGGAATAGCCCTTCAGAGTAACCCCAAATTGAGGCAAGTGATCAGGTCTTTGTAGCCCTCCAACAACCAGTCTTTGGGCTGGCCCATGGGTGGGGTATGTAACCTCGGCCAAAGCAATCCCCTGTGGCTGAGAGGAATTCTCAGAAGGGATTCAGCTATGAACCACCAACAGCTGATATTCCCAGCAGCTTGAGGATTTGTGTATTGTCCTTGAAGAGGGGCTCTGAGGAGAGCACCACAGTCTTCACCACAGTCCACCCTTTGAGTTGCTCAGATCCACTTGCCACTATGTTTGGGCATGCCTTCTCTAGCATTCTGGTTTGTCTCATTTCCTGAGGAGCTTACAAGAGAAATGTTGCTGGAATAAACTACAGCTGTTGTTGCTGTAGTCGATCTTAAGGCTGAAATGATTATGTATCATGCCCCTCTTTAGCTACCCATTCCAGTATCTCCTCACTTTCAAGTAGCATCTCTACTGGTCTACATGGCTTGCCTGAAGGGGTGACCCAGATCCTCATCCCTGTGGCGTCTGAGCTCTATTTTCTCAGGCCATGACTGCTTTTCTTTCCCATTTACTACCAAAACAGGATACAGAAGCACCAAGGGACACTGGTAGATCACTTGACCCCATCATGGAGAAGAGTCCCACCTCCTTCTGTTGATTGGGAGCAATGACCCTGCCAGGGCAGTGGCTCCTTTCCTTGCCTGCTGGTCTCTTGGCCTGAGGACTCTACAGTGGCTAGTAAGCAGCCATAGCTTCATTTTCAGTGGGATTCCCTTAGCCTTCCCTAGTGGAAGTGTTTGCTCTCTGGGAATCAGGACCTCAAGGATCACAGAGCTTAAGTGGCAGGGATAGGAAGCAAGTGGGCCACTGGCCGTCAGGTAAGTGGGGTCACCTCTGATTCCACCCCTTATTAGATCCATGTATTCTAACTACTTAGGGTGAACATGGTACCTCTCTTTGCAAAGTAGTATTTCCAAGCTGGTGCCTCAGTTGTATCTGTAAGAGGCCATTCCTCTGCCCTACCAGGCTGGTGGCTTCTGAGTAGTGCCGTACCTGATAGGACCAGTGGATTCCATGTGCCATGGTTTCACCACTTTTGCTGTGAAGTGGTCCTTGATTCAAGACAGTGCTATTCAGGATGCAGTGTTGGTGGATCAAACGCCCTTATCACCTTGGATAGTGGATCTGGCTGAGGCCTTGGAGACAGGAAAGGCAAACCTATACCTGAAATATGTGTCAATTCCACATTGATAAATAAATAACTGCTTCTTCCACAGTAAAAGGGGTCCAGTGTGGTCAGCTTGCCATCAAATGGCTGACTAGTCTGGAGGAATGGTGCCAGATTAGAGGCTCAATATTGGCTTCTGTCGCTGACAGGTTGAACTTTTGACAGCAGCAGTAGTTGGATCAGCTTTAGGGAATGGGAGCCCATGTGGCTGGGCCCGTGCATGACCTCCATCCCCACTGGTATTGGATTCTCCACTCATAAGCTAACTGTGCCAGCACCAGGGTAGCTGATGAGAGAGGCCAGCTGGCATGAGCTGGCTGAGTGGTACTGTTTATGTGGTTAATCTCTTCTGCAGTCGAAGTTCTCTGTTGTGTGTTAAAATGAGATATAAGATCTTCATACTTAGTGTCCATTCCTTAGCTCCATCAGTGCCTGTCTTCACCAGATCTCCCTGTCTCCAATTTTCTAATCTTCCTAATTTTGGGCCTCTGACCAACCTGCCAGGCTTTTTGCCAATACTCCTGAATTCATGTATATTCTTACCTATGATCGCTCCTCTCCCTCCACAAAGTAGATGACCATGGGCATGGCCCAGAGCTCTGCTCACTGGGAGGATTTTTCCACACCCTTATCTATCAGGCCACTCCTGAGTGAGGTTATATGATAGTGTCAGTCTATTTTGGCTCATACTGATATGCTAAGCCAATCAATATACAAATCAAGCTTGGACTTTTCTTCAACTGGTCCTAAGAGATTTATCATCAGTCATGGATGTGAGAAAGGGACCCTGGTTCAACATGGGGAAAAACACAGCTTACACATATCCCTTCACCCTGCTTATGCCTGATCCCAGATTCCAGATGCACCGTTTCCATCTTATCATGGATTGTTAGTCCTGCCTGACTTTATGACTGCATCCAGTGAATGGTGAGCAGGATTGGCTACATGATCATCTGATGTCCTGTGAACAGATGCTCTGTCTCCCAGAGCCCAGTAGAACACCAGGAGCTGCATTTCATGGGGCGTATGGTTTTCTACTGCAGATGGCATTGCCTTGCTCCACAACCTCAGGCCCTACATTGTGTTTCTCCTATTGGGGTTTGCCATAAAACCCCATATGGAATCTTTTTACATCATTGATACCGCTAGTGCAACAGGCTCTGATCACTTGTATAGCCCATATGGTGATTTCACTACAGCCTGGGACTTGCTGCAGAGCCCTTTCCTCCTTCAAACCCCTGTCAAAGATAGTGGCATCTTGTGTCACCCAGTAAGTGGGTCAGAACAGAATTCCCAAATGCAGAATATGCTGCCTCCAGAACCAACAGGGGCTACCAAGTATTGTGCTTTCTTCTTAATGGTGGGAGGTGAGAGATGCAGTACTTTGTCTTTTACTTTGAGCGACATAATGGCATGCCCCAAACTACTGGATCCACAGTGGTGATGGGGTAGCCACTGAATCTCTAGAGGATTTATCTCCCACATACCTTACCAAGGTCTCCGATATATTTGCCACTTCTTGCTCAACTGAATCCAGTTGGCATAATGTTATGGATATAGTGGACCAATGAGATGTTTTGCAGGATGTCCAGATGGTTCAGGCTCTTCAGACCATATTAACACAGAGGGCAACATAATTAACAATAGCCCTGGGGTGAGACCATGCATGTATATGATTATTCCTTTTACAAGAATGAGAACTGTTTTTGATCCTCCTTTCTAATAGGTCTGGAAAAGAAAGCATTTGCCAGGTCTATGGCTGTGTGAATCTGCTTTAGTGAAGATCTGCATCTAGTATAGCAGTACAATAGGTGCTACTAATTGGATGAGTTTTAGTAATTCACTGTCATTTCCAAATCCATCTAATTTTTGTAGGGAGCAGATGAATGAATTAAATGGTAATATCAGAGGACCCAACGTCTATTAATTACATGTTTTCCAGTGTAGCACTAATCTTTTCCGTCTCTCTTGGGATGCAATATTATTCTTAATATTACTGTCTTGGCCTGGGATGGGATTTGGAGGAAGCAGTTTCAAAGGCTTCTTCTTGGCTTGTCCCACTTCAGTATCTCTTACCCCAGAAGTCAAAGAATCAATGTAAATGTTTTGCAAACTACTAAGCATGTTCATTGCATTATACATTTGGGATCCAGTCTGTGGACCCAACTAGACCCAGTGTGAACCTGGGTCAAGACTCCATTTACTTAACCTGGCCCCCATATGTCCCTTCTGTAACAAGGGTCTATAACCTGTGATGCCTTGGGTCTCTGGTTATCAATGTCAATTTATACCTCAATTCCAACACTCCTCAAAACGTCTGGAAAACCCTCCTTCCCCATTTTGTGAGTATCAAATAGATGGTCTTTGGGGAAATGTTGAGGAATTATTACTAGATACAGTAGTCATGGTGTGGCAAGACTTATAGGAAATGGTCTCTCCTTCATCAGTGAATTCCTGGTCTGAGAACTTGCTAGATCCAGAAACTGGGCAACAGACTGCGATTTTGTTTATTGGGGTGGCTGTCCTCAAGTTCCTCATCCATCTTTGGTTCCTTTGATTGTCTGGTTCCTTTGAGTGTTCCTTTGTTGGCTGCCCATCTATCTTGCTCCTAGGGACCCTGTGTCCTGTTAACCATCTCTATACCTTTTATGGGTTGGGTCCCCCACTTGTTACTGTGGTCTTGTGACAATTGTACCCATATTGCTTCTGATGTGTAAGTATCTCCATTCAGACTCTAATGTTGGGATTCTATACTTCTCATTGCTATCAGGGATCCTATTTCTACAGCAGCTTCTCTTACCATCAACCCTGGCCTACAGAGCACAGCCCCACTGAACTTCTCAGCAATGCTGGTGTTCCCTTACCAGTGCATTCTTTACTGTTCTGGTCATTGGAGTACCTCTGGCCCTACTAGAGAGCATAGTGAGTCAGTGGGTTTTCCTATCTTACTAGTGTAACATTAAGCTGTGCCTACTTCCCCAAGCATTTTGATCCCTTCTTCCTCCATCTGCCATAGAAATTCTGGCTTTTCTAATTCACTTAGGGTAGGTCATTACTGTTTCCAAGCTTCCAAAATCCATCCTGTATCAGGGGAACCAGCCCCCAGTATTTGAGCATAGGTTCTTTTTATTTTCCCTAAGTGTTGGCCAGTCTGAGAAATAAAGAGAAAGAGTACAAAGAGAGGAATTTTATAGCTGGGCCTCCGGGAGTAACATCACATATCAGTAGGTCCGTGATGTCCTCTGAGCTGCAAAACCAGCAAGTTTTTATTAGAGATTTTAAAAGCAGGGAAGGTGTACCAACAGGGAGTAGGTCACAAAGATCATATGCCTTAAAGGGCAATAAAGATCACAAGGCAAAGGCAAAATTAGAATTACTGATGAGGGTCTATGTCCCACTGTGCACGTATTGTCTTGATAAACATCTTAACAGAAAACAGTTTCGAGAGCAGAGAACCGGTTTGACCAAAATTTACCAGGGTGGAATTTCCCAATCCTAGTAAGCCTGAGGGTACTTCAGGAGACCAGGGTGTATTTCAGTCCTTATCTCAACCGTATAAAACAGACATTCCCAGAGCGGCCGTTTATAGACCTCCCCCCAGGAATGCATTCCTTCCCCAGGATATTCCTTGCTGGGAAAAGAATTCAGCAATATCTCTCTTACTTGCATTTCGTTTATAGGCTCTCTGCAAGAAGAAAAATATGGCTCTATTCTGCCTGACCCTGCAGACAGTCAGACCTTATGGTTATCTTCCCTTGTTCCCTGAAAATTGCTGTTATTCTGTTTTTTTTCAAGGTGCACTAATTTCATATTGTTCAAACCCACGTTTTACAATCAATTTGTACAATAGTGGTCCTGAGGTGACATACATTCTCAGTTTACAAAGATAATGGGATTAAGAGATTAAAGTAAAGACAGGCATATGAAATTATAAGAGTATTATTAGGGAAGAGATAAATGTCCATGAAATCTTCAAAATTTATGTTCAGAGATTGTAGTAAAGACAGGCATAAGAAATTATAAAAGTATTAATTTTGGGAACTGATAAGTGTCCATGAAATCTTCACAATTATGTTCTTCTGCCGTGGTTCCAGCTGGTCTCTCCGTTCGGGGTCCCTGACTTTCCACAACAATCCTGGTGTATTAGTACCTTCTCCCAGGGTCGTTGCCAGAGTGTAAAGTCATTTGTCTCAGGAAAGTGTTCCCACATTGACAAGCTCCTTCATTCAACCTTACGTTCTGCCTACTCCCCCTTGATCCAGGTATCTTGGGGTTCAGATCCAGGCACATGCTCCTGTCTCCTTTTTGAATATGCTAGCCATGTCCTATAGCTTCTCTGGTGTGCTGATTCTTTCTTCCTTTAGCAGCGCTTTGCCAGTTGGACCATGTTGGGATTCTACCCTTGTGATCGGTCTGGTTGTCATGATGGTAGGTGGTGGTTTATCCCAAGAGGGGCAAGCATTGTCTGCAAGGCAACTGCCTCATCTGAGGTTTCTGCATGATTTTCAAGCAGAAAAGGAAGCAGTATCTTTAAAAAAAATTTAAATTTAAAAAAAATTTTAATTTTTGTGGGTACATAGTAGTTACATATATTTATGGAGTACATGAGATATTTTGATACAGGCATATAATGTGTAATAATTACATCAGGGTAAATGGGGTATCCATCACCTCAAGCATTTATCATTCCTTTGTGTTACATACAATCCAATTATACTCTTATTTAAAATATACAATGAATTATTGACCATAGTCACCCTGCTGTGCTATCAAATATTAGATCTTATTCATTCTAACTATATTTTTACACTCAGTAACCCTTCTCACTTACACCCTCCTACCAACTATCCTTCCAAGCCTCTGGTAACCATCTTTCTGCTGTCTCTATGAGTTCAATTGTTTTTGTTTTGTTTTCACCTCCCCAAAATAAGTGAGAACATGTAGTTTGTCTTTTTGTGCCTGGCTTATTTCACTTGACATAATGACTTCCAGTTCCATCCATGTTGTTGCAAATCACAGAATCTCATTCTTTTTTATGGCTGAATAGTATTTCATTGTGTATATGTACCACATTTCTCTTATCCACTTGCTTGTTGATGGACACTTAGGTTGCTTCCAAATCTTGGCTATTGTGAATAGTGCTGCAAAAACATGGGAGTGCACGTATCTCTTTGATATACTAATTTCCTTTCTTTTGGGTAGATACCTAGCAGTGGGATGGCTGGATCTTATGAGAGTTCTATTTTCAGTTTTTTGAGGAACCTCCAAACTGTTCTCCATAGTGGTTGTACTAATTTACATTCCCACCAACAATGTCAATTCCCACCACATCCTTGGCAGCATTTGTTGTCTGTCTTTTGGATAAAAGCCATTTTAACTGGGGTGAGATGACATCTCATTGTAGTTTTGATTTGCATTTCTCTGTTGATCAATGATGTTGAGCACTTTTTCATATGCCTGTTTGCCATTTGTATGTCTTCTTTTGGGAAGTGTCAATTTAGATGTGTTGCTCATTTTTAATTGGATTATTAGATTTTTTCCTATAGAGTTGTTTGAGCTGCTTATATATTCTGATTATTAATCCCTTGTCAGCTGGATGGTTGGCAAATATTTTCTCCCATTCTGTGGATTGTCTCTTCACTTTGCTAATTGTTTCTTTTGCCTTGCAGAAGCTTTTTAACTTGACGTGTTCTCATTTGTCTGTTTTTGCTTTGGTTGCCTGTGCTTGTAGGGGTATTGCTCAAGAAATCTTTGCCCAGTCCAATATTCTGGAGAATTTCCCCAATGTTTCCTTTAGTAGTTTCATAGTTTGCCAACTTAAATTCTTTAATTTATTTTGATTTGATTTTTGTATATGGTGAGGTCTAGTTTCATTCTTCTGCGTATGGAAATCCAGTTTCCCCAGCTCTATTTATAGAAGACTGCCCTTTCCCCAGTGTGTGTTCTTGGTATTATTGTTGAAAATGAGTTCACTGTAGGTGTATGGATTTGTTTCTGGGTTCTCTGTTCTGTTTCATTGGTCTATGTGTCTGTTTTTATGCTAGTACCATGGTGTTTTGGTTACTATAGCTCTATAGTATAATTTGAAGTCAGATAATGTGATTCCTCCAGGTTTGTTCTTTTTGCTCTGGAAAGATTTGGTATTCTGGGTCTTTTGTGCTTCCATATAAATGTTAGGGTTGCTTTTTCCTCTCGTTGTGAAAGATGTCATTGGTATATCAATGGCGATTGCATTCAATCTGTAGATTGTGTTGGTCAGCATGGACATTTTAACAATATTGATTCTTCCAATCCATAAACATGGAATATCTCTCCATTTTTTGGTGCTTTCTTTCATTAATTTCCTTTATTAATGTTTTATAGTTTTCATTGTAGAGATCTTTCACTTGTTTGGTTAATTCCTAGATATTTTATTTGTAGCTAGTGTAAATGGGATTACTTTCTTGATTTCTTTTTCAGATTATTCACTGTTGACATGTAGAAATGCTATGGGTTTTTGTATGTTGATTTTGTATCCTACAACTTTACTGAATTTGTTTATCAGCTCTAATAGTTTTTTGGTGGAGTCTTTAGGTTTCTCCAAACATAAGATCATGTCATCTGCAACAAGGATAATTTGATTTCTTCCTTTCTAATTTGCATGCCCTTTACTTCTTTCCTCTTGTCTGATTGCTCTAGCTAAGACTTCCGAGGCAGTATCTTCTAACAAATGGGAGTGGGCTTCTTTTGTAGTCCCAACAAGCGTAGGGGAATCAGGGTCCCACTGCTTCCTTAGTAGGGCTCTGAATTTGACACAGGAGACTTGCTGGTGTTGGGAATTCAACTATCTCTGAAGCTCCACTACTTTTTTTTTTTTTTTTTTTTGAGATGGAGTCTCACTCTGTTTCCCAGGCTGGAGTACAGTGGTGTGATCTTGGCTCACTGCAAATTCCACCTCCCAGGTTCAAGAGATTCTCCTGCCTCAGCCTCCCGAGTAGCTGGGATTACAGGTGCACACCACCACACCTGGCTAGAGATGGGGTTTCACTATGTTGGCCAGGCTGGTCTCAAACGCCTGACCTCAAATGATCCCCCGCCTCAGCCTCCCAAAGTGCTGGAATTACAGGCATGAGCCACCATGCCTGGCCAGAAGCTCCACTACTGTTATAATGAAGTCCTTAGCTGGATCTCTGCTCTGCTGCCCTCCATCTGTAGCAGGTTGGGGTTTCCTTAAATGCTACCCAAGAGACCTTCTAATTTTCATATTTTTCCTTGAATTGATGATGAATGACCCTGAGTCTGTTGTATCTTTCTTCAATGAATCAAGTCATAGCAATGGCCCTCAAATTCCATAGCCCTTATATTTACCATCTCTTATACCTTTTGAATACCAGATATATTGCACCAGCGAGTGCATCTCCTTCCATTGGTTTCCCATCCCAGCTCACCACCTGTGAAAGTTTTAATAACTGCACCGCCACAGGATTCTATGGGCTATCCATCCCCCACCTACCATAGGTGATGGGGTCCCCATTGCCCAAGTAATTGCTGTAAGTGATCTAGAATTCAATGAAAGAGTCTGCTTCTAAGAACTATTCCTGGTAACAACTGTATTCAATCCCTGGGAACAGACACAGAGTTGGTGAGCTGTATTAGGAAATGCTCTCAAGAGATTAGAATTAAAGAAGGAAAGATTGATTGGAAGGAGAAGCTGATTTGCAATACAGTTACAACGGAAGCCTCAGCTGACCTCTGGAGCTGGCATGGCTCTTCCGAGTATTCCCCAGTTTGGAGAAAGGGGGCCAAGCCTTTGTATTAAGCGCTAGCAGGTCACTGGCCATGGGCCCACCCTGGGAGGGGCATAACCTTGGCTAAGGCCAAGAGTGAGTCCTAGTGAGGGACGCAGCTGTGAGCTGCCAGCAGCTGCTATTCCCAGCAGCTGGGGGTGGGTAGCAGGGGATAATACCTTGAAGAGGGTATCAGAGCAAAATACCTACACTGTCCTTATACATTTTTATAATATTAAGTAAAAAATACAAGGTAGAAACGTATTTATAGTATAATTTCAATTGTTAATATACATAAAAATGACTAGAAGGGAATGAAAATGCTTAAGAGGTTTTGTTTTGGTGCTGGGAAAATAAATGACGTTCATTACTCACCCCTCACCACCTGTATCTTATACGCACATAAAAAACCTTAGATTGAAAACACAAACTTCCCCACTGATTCCTCTCTATGGGCTGTTCAAATCAGTTAGAAAGGCAGCCTTAGTATTCCTTAGTAGATGGCTGGGTGAACAAGCTGTGATACATCCAGATAATTAAGTATTATTCAGTAATTAAAAAAGAAAGAAACGGAATATCAAGCAATGAAAATGCATGGAGGAAATTTGAATGCATACTGCTAAGTGAAAGAAGCCAACCCAATAATCCTATATACTGCATGATTCCAGCTATATGGCATTCTGGAAATCGCCAATTATGGAGACATTAAAGAAAATCATGGAGGCCGATGCAAAAGGATCTCTTAAGCTCAGGAGTTTGAGATCAGTTTGGGCAACATGGCGAGATCCTGTCTCTACAAAAAATGAAAATAAAAAAAATTATCTGGGCGTGGTGGTGTGTGTCTGTGGCTCCAGCTCCTTGGGAGACTGAGGTGGGAGGATTGCTTAAGCCCAGGAGGTTGAGGCTACAGGGAGCCGTGATTGGGCCACTGCACTCCAGCCTGGGTGACAGAGCAAGATCTTGTCTGAAAAAAAAAAGATGAGAGGTTTACAGGGTTTGTGGGTGAGCAGGAGGATGGATGAATAGGTGAAGTGCCGGGGATACTTAGGGCAGTGGAAGTTTTCTGTACGATACGTGGATGTGTGTGCGTATGTCAAAACCCACAGAACTGTACAACACAAAGAATGAACTCTAATGTACTAGACTATGAACGTTGGTAAATAATAATGTGGGCTGGGTGTGGTGGTTCATGCCTGTAATCCCAACACTTTGGGAGGCTGAGGGGGGCAGATTGCTTGAGCCCAAGAGTTCAAGATCAGCCTGGGTAACATGGTGAAACCCCTTCTCTACAAAAAATACAAAAATTAGCCAGGTGTGGTGGTACATGCCTGTAGTCCTAGCTACTTGGGAGGCTGAGGTGGGAGGATGCTTGAGCCCAGGAGGTTGAGGTTACAGTGAGCCATGATTGTGCCACTGCACTCCAGCCTGGGTGACAGAGCAAGACCCTGTCTCAAAAAGAAAAGAAAAGTAAATAATAATGTGTCAGTTTTGATTGATCACTTGTAACAAATGTACCACACCAATGGAAGACGTTAGCAATAGGAAAAACTGTGTGCAGGGAAGAGGGGATATAAGGGAACTCTCTGCATTATGTCCTCAATTTTTCTGTAAACCTAAAACTGTTCTAAAAAATAAAGCACTAATTAAAAAAGAAAAAAGAAAGTGAGCATCAGTTTCTATAATCTACTAGTAATGCCAGCAGTAGTTGTGACTGAATTAACAGATCACATGCTTAGTGGGCAGAAGAGGAGACCTCCTCCTCATAGACTGAACAAAGCCCTTTCTGGCAGTTGTGAAATATCAGAACATAAATCTACAGATCAACAGCTGCCTTGTTTATGGACGCATGAATAGGTATCACAACAGCCTGACTCTTGATTCTGGGATCTTACTGTTTCCTCAATGAGCCATGACCCAACCATTGAGTCTTGCTCTAGGCATTCAAAGAATGGCAGGGGATCCAGTCCTGTGACAGGACACTTGATAAACGGATGAGACAAACTGGAGTTCAGTCTTCTGATGACTGCCAGGGCTGGCACTGCTTTTTCTTCTGGCACCTACCCCAAGTTCTTGGCATCGATTCTTATTTTTCCTCTGAAGCCAAATGCAAAAAGGACTTGACCTCAACGGACATAGATTGTGGAAGAATGTGTATGCATTGAAAGTAATCCAGTAAATTGACAAAGTTAATGAATTTTCAGAGGAATTTATTCAATACCACCCAGTGAGAGTCAGCACTTTGAATATTTCCACAAAGGCAATAGGAAAATGGGAATTTGTTTATTACCTTTGGCTCCTGAAAGAAAACATTGTCCCATACATAGCTTCCATGTCTATTGTTGATTTGCTTAAGCATTTAGAAACAGTGGGATTCTTCATTTATAAGTTTATTTACTCATTAACTACTTATAACTATTGATAGTTTTTTCACTGATTACTATGTGAGTGGCACCCTATGCATGAGATTGTTAGTGGAGAGGTTACGATAATATATGTTCTACTGTAGTATCAGAGTATGGGCATTGGAAGGATACTTTTTCTTTTTTTCTCCTTATTCCTGCCTCAGAGAGAAGACAACTCCTTTCAGCCCTTCCACTTCTCTCTCCACTCTTTTCTGGGAGATGAGATCTGTCTGATTGGCAAGATTAAAAGAAACTTCATTCATAAGACAGTGTTACTAAGGGAACTGTCACTGTTAATTAGAAGCAAGAAAACTTGGCATGCATTTGCTTTTATTTAATCCATTTGGAATTTATTTTTGTATGTAGCAGAGATAGGAATTTCATCTTGTTTTTCCCAATTTCTTAGTCGTTTATTAAAGAATTAGTTTTGGAAATGCTATTATTATGATAAACTAAACTCTCATTTATTTACCGGTCTGTTTCTCAAAACTGTTCTATCACCATATATTAACTGTAGTTGTCCATTTTCTTTTCTAATTAAAACTTAGAATCAGCATTTGAAAGTAAACATCTTACTAGTTTTTTTTTTTTATTGGCACGAGTTGAGTTTGTAGATTGAGAGAGAACTGACTTCTTTTCAATATTAACTCTTTCCATTCAAGAATGTAGGATAGTTCTCCATTTATTCTCTGGGACACATTCAAAGCAGTGTGTAGAGGGAAATTTATAGCACTAAATGCCCACAAGAGAAAGCAGGAAAGATCCAAAATTGACACCCTAACATCACAATTAAAAGAACTAGAAAAGCAAGAGCAAACACATTCAAAACCTAGCAGAAGGCAAGAAATAACTAAAATCAGAGCAGAACTGAAGGAAATAGAGACACAAAAAACCCTTCAAAAAATTAATCCAGGAGCTGGTTTTTTGAAAAGATCAACAAAATTGATAGATTGCTAGAAAGACTAATAAGAAAAGAGAGAAGAATCAAATAGATGCAATAAAAAATGATAAAGGGGATATCACCACCGATCCCACAGAAATACAAACTACCATCAGAGAATACTACAAACACATCTATGCAAATAAACTAGAAAATCTAGAAGAAATGGATAAATTCCTCGACACATACACCCTCCCAAGACTAAACCAGGAGGAAGTTGAATCTCTGAATAGATGAATAACAGGCTCTGAAATTGTGGCAATAATCAATAGCTTACCAACCAAAAAGAGTCCAGGACCAGATGGATTCACAGCCGAATTCTACCAGAGGTACAAGGAGGAACTGGTACCATTCCTTCTGAAACTACTCCAATCAATAGAAAAAGAAGGAATCCTCCCTAACTCATTTTATGAGGCCAGCATCATCCTGATACCAAAGCCGGGAAGAGACACAACTAAAAAAGAGAATTTTAGACCAATATCCTTGATGAACATTGATGCAAAAATCCTCAATAAAATACTGGCAAACCGAATCCAGCAGCACATCAAAAAGCTTATCCACCATGATCAAGTGGGCTTCATCCCTGGGATGCAAGGCTGGTTCAACATACACAAATCAATAAATGTAATCCAGCATATAAACAGAACCAAAGACAAAAACCACATGATTATCTCAATAGATGCAGAAAAGGCCTTTGACAAAATTGAACAACGCTTCATGCTAAAAACTCTCAATAAATTAGGTATTGATGGGATGTATCTCAAAATAATAAGAGCTATCTATGATAAGCCCACAGCCAATATCATACTGAATGGGCAAAAACTGGAAGCATTCCCTTTGAAAACTGGCACAAGACAGGGATGCCCTCTCTCACCACTCCTATTCAACATAGTGTTGGAAGTTCTGGCCAGGGCAATCAGGCAGGAGAAGGAAATAAAGGGTATTCAATTAGGAAAAGAGGAAGTCAAATTGTTCCTGTTTGCAGATGACATGATTGTATATCTAGAAAACCCCATCGTCTCAGCCCAAAATCTCCTTAAGCTGATAAGCAACTTCAGCAAAGTCTCAGGATGCAAAATCAATGTACAAAAATCACAAGCATTCTTATACACCAATAACAGACAAACAGAGAGCCAAATCATGAGTGAACTACCATTCACAATTGCTTCAAAGAGAATAAAATACCTAGGAATCCAACTTACAAGGGATGTGAAGGACCTCTTCAAGGAGAACTACAAACCACTGCTCAATGAAATAAAAGAGGATACAAACAAATGGAAGAACATTCCATGCTCATGGGTTGGAAGAATCAATATCATGAAAATGGCCATACTTCCCAAGGTAATTGATAGATTCAATGCCATCCCCATCAAGCTACCAATGACTTTCTTCACAGAATTGGAAAAAATTACTTTAAAGTTCATGTGGAACCAAAAAAGAGCCCGCATCACCAAGTCAATCCTAAGCCAAAAGAACAAAGCTGGAGGCATCACGCTACCTGACTTCAAACTATACTACAAGGCTACAGTAACCAAAACAGCATGGTACTGGTACCAAAACAGAGATATAGATCAATGGAACAGAACAGAGCACTCAGAAATAACACTGCATATCTACAACTATCTGATCTTTGACAAACCTGACAAAAACAAGCAATGGGGAAAGGATTCCCCATTTAATAAATGGTGCTGGGAAAACTGGCTAGCCATATGTAGAAAGCTGCAACTGGATCCCTTCCTTACACCTTATACAAAAATTAATTCAAGATGGATTAAAGACTTACATGTTAGACCTAAAACCATAAAAACCCTAGAAGAAAACCTAGGCATTACCATTCAGGACATAGGCATGGGCAAGGACTTCATGTCTAAAACACCAAAAGCAATGGCAACAAAAGCCAAAATTGACAAATGGGATCTAATTAAACTAAAGAGCTTCTGCACAGCAAAAGAAACTACCATCAGAGTGAACAGGCAACCTACAGAATGGGAGAAAATTTTCGCAACTTACTCATCTGACAAAGGGCTAATGTCCAGAATCTACAATGAACTCAAACAAATTTACAAGAAAAAAAACCCCATCAAAAAGTGGGCGAAGGACATGAACAGACACTTCTCAAAAGAAGACATTTATGCAGCCAAAAAACACATGAAAAAATGCTCATCATCACTGGCCATCAGAGAAATGCAAATCAAAACCACAATGAGATACCATCTCACACCAGTTATAATGGCCATCATTAAAAAGTCAGGAAACAACAGGTGCTGGAGAGGATGTGGAGAAATAGGAACACTTTTACACTGTTGGTGGGACTGTAAACTAGTTCAACCATTGTGGAAGTCAGTGTGGCGATTCCTCAAGGATCTAGAACTAGAAATACCATTTGACCCAGCCATCCCATTACTGGGTATATACCCAAAGGACTATAAATCATGCTGCTATAAAGACACATGCACACGTATGTTTATTGCGGCACCATTCACAATAGCAAAGAGTTGGAACCAACCCAAATGTCCAACAAGGATAGACTGGATTAAGAAAATGTGGCACATATACACCATGGAATACTATGCGGCCATAAAAAATGATGAGTTCATGTCCTTTGTAGGGACATGGATGAAACTGGAAAACATCATTATCAGTAAACTATCGCAAGGACAAAAAACCAAACACTGCATGTTCTCACTCATAGGTGGGAATTGAACAATAAGAACACATGGACACAGGAAGGGGAACGTTACACTCCAGGGACTGTTGTGGGGTGGGGGGAGGGATAGCATTAGGTAGGAGATACACCTAATGCTAAATGACGAGTTAATGGGTGCAGGACACCAACATGGCACATGGATACATATGTAACAAACCTGCACGTTGTGCACACGTACCCTAAAACTTAAAGTACAATAAAAAGAATATTTCATTGAAGTTTTATAGTTGTGTTTCCGTAAGTTTTGCACATTTTTTTGTTAGGTTTATTTATAGTTAATTTCTGGTTGATTTATACACACACATGCACACATACACATATATATAATTTTTTCTATTATGAATGCATAACTTTTTCTTGTTTCCTAACTGATCATTGATAGTGTTTACCATGTACCTGGACAACTCTCTTATTAGTTCTAATAATTTTTAAGTTGATTCCATGGAATTTTTAGGTAGTAAATTACATTTACTTCAAATCAGTTTTTTTCTTCCTGATAATTATAGTTACTTTTTCATTTTGTTTGTTTTATTGCACTGGCTAGGACCAAAGGTGGACAATAACAGTGATGGTTGGAATCTTTTTCTTTTTGATTTTAAAGGTAATATTTAAAAATATTTTATGTTAAGTATATTTCCTGTAGGTTCATGGTAGATATATTTTATCAAGTTAATGATGTTGCTTTTTTCCTCCGTATTCCTGAATTGCTAAGGAAGTTAAGTTTTTTTAAAAAACTCATCACACTAAGACATAGTGATAAGATCACTTTTTGTTTTTACTAATGGTCCAAGATTAAACAGAGATAATTCTCTTTTAAGGATCTCATAAAAGCAAATATTGAAGGACCCTATAAAAACACTGATCTAAACATTAGAATGCACTGAAAACCAACAGTCACAGAAGTAACATGTAGAGTGGCCAGGGCCTGTTGAGAGTGAGCATTTGTTGAGGTAGCTTTCATGGGGCAAGTGAAAGTGTCTGACAAGTATAGGAGGTGGAATCAAAATCTCCTGGAGCTTTGCAGTCTTATTTCTTGTAGTGATTACATCACTGGGGTCAAATATAACACAGGCACTGACAATGGCCAGAAGTGCTCATAACACTCAATTCTGCCCAGAGTGGCGAAGGCAATCTAGTATATGGCATCAGAAAGGATTATTTGTGGCAAATGCTTACAATGCCCATTTGAAGTAGGAAAAAGAATTTCTCTTCCTGGAGAGATGACTAGGACCTACATCACTCCCCTTAGGGATGGGTTTATTCACCTGAGGTTTGAGACCCACCATCTTGGCCAGCATTTAGAAGAAGAGGAATTGAACAGAGTCCACACCAGCCAGGAGAAGCCCCTTCCTGCAATGTCAGATGAATGTGGGTGCTTCTACCTCATCTTATTTATGAGCCACACTTTGGGTTTGCATGGAATATTTATCTCCACAGGAGCTTGGCTGGAAATGCAGATTATCATTAATTTCACACCAGTCTTTTACATTTACAGGTGTCTTGTAAATAATGTTAAGAGTAAAACTAAGCAAAAAGACATGGACTCAGTATCCTGCAAAGTTGGGGTGGGATTCACAGGGAAGCGAATGCCACACAGTGCTTGTATTTTTTAAAAAATGTGAAGTTAGGGGCTGTATAGGGTTTCCTGGCTACTCTTGGGGGTGCACATTTTTGGAAGGGACTCATCATAGGTGGTTGACAGTTCTCTTGTCTTACAACTTCTTTTTCAGAAGAAAGTGAAATGTTTTCTGCACTCAGCCCTCACAACCAGCATTTCTTGTACTTTAAAAATCCTTTGCAAGAATGTAAACTACTTAACTACCCAAAGGAAAATATATTTTATGAGTTGCATCTATTTTAATGTTTACAAAGAAGTCCCAACTAAAGATGCTGGCTAAAGTACTGAATGTGCACAATTAACTGAATATCTTTTTTTATTTTTATTTTTATTTTATTTTATTATTATTATACTTTAAATTTTAGGGTACATGTGCACAATGTGCAGGTTTGTTACATATGTATACATGTGCCATGTTGGTGTGCTGCACCCATTAACTCGTCATTTGGAATACTACGCAGCCATAAAAAATGATGAGTTCATGTCCTTTGTAGGGACATGGATGAAACTGGAAATCATCATTCTCAGTAAACTATCACAAGGACGAAAAACCAAACACCACATGTTCTCACTCATAGGTGGGAATTGAACAATGAGAACGCATGGACACAGGAAGGGGAACTGAATATCTTTTAACAGACCCTTGCTTTCAGCTCTCAAGTGACTCAGAGAAAATTGTGTTAGCTCAGCGATTGCTTTATAAGTACACTGAAAAATGGCACTTAAAAGGAGATGCATACTTTCAAACTCCAAAAACTAAAATGTCCCAACTTAAGTAGAGAGGGAAGAATCTTTATAACTTAGTGACTACTTGAATTTTGAGGAAAAAAAGAGAAAGGAATCAAAGATCACAGTAGTGGAATCATAAGGCTTCTAATTTGTTTAGATATGATAACCTGGGATGCGGTGTGGTGATTCAAAACAACACAGTACAATTGTAGTCAGCATAAAAATTACAATACAGTTGTAAAGAGAATAAAAATCATGTTTGTCATATGCCAACTCTATACCCTTATACCAAATATATAGTAACTGTTGAGTGATACCTTGTTTATAATGTATTTAGATGGACAAAGTATTATTCTGATTGTTTTATATCTAAGTGATACTCCACAAAACAGATTTATCTGAAGACAGATTAGTGAAAAACGGTGGATCTCAAATTCATGTTCACAGTTAGCACCCGATAAATGATCTTATTCCTGTTATTAATGGTTCCTTTGTTCAACTTAATGCATTGGAGCATTACTCAGGGTTATTTCAAGCAATTTCATGACAAAGTTGATTGATCATGAAAACAATGTGTAGGATTTTAACATTCTTTATACCATACAGAATACTTTTTTCACAATTCTAGTACTTTTCTAGCTTTATTTGTTACACTTAAATTCAGTTAGAATTTATTTTGGTGTAAGGAGTTGAGGTAGGGCTCCAGCTTTTCCTGTTTCTTTTAAAATTTCTAACCCATTATCTCAAAACCATTTACTATTGGGAGTCTGAGGCAGGAGGATCACTTGAGGCCAGGAGTTTGAGACCAGCCTGGGCAACACAGTGAGACCTTATCTCTAAAAACAAACAAAAAATCCACACACACACACATACACACGCCAGGTGTGGTGGAATATGCATATAGTCCCAGCTACTTGGGAAGGTGAAGTGGGAGAACTGCTTGAGCCCCGGGGGTTTGAGGCTGCAGTAAGCCACGATTGCATCACTGCACTCCAGCCTGGGTGACAGAGTAAGGTCCTGTCTCAAAATAACCCCCAAAACACACTTATTAAAGACATAATGTTTAAATGTGTTCATACCCACACCTATTAAAAAGCAAATACTAATGAAAACTTAGAAAAAATTTGTGGCATGACTTTCTGTTTGTGGATGGTTTTATTCCAATTAAGATGTATTCAAGGCTTAATGAGATCTTACAAAGAACTTCAGGAACTAGAAGGAGATGCTCTTCTACCTACAAAATATTTAAATGGAGGAGCCGAATTAAAACTGCTAGGAGGGATAAAAGTGAGTCGTATCAGAAATGCAGAAGCAATACAAGGATTTTGAGATATACATAGAAGGGTATTTATTGCAGCACTGTCCACAGCACTGTCTGGTTCCTGGGTTGCTGCAAATCTCTGGACTCCTTGTAAAATCAATCCTACTTGCCTTTCTGCTACGTTAGCCAAACACAATCCTAACTGATGCAGTATATTTTTCCTGTTTGTTCTGTTTTCACTTTTTATTTATTTTCCCTTAGCATGGATTACATTTTTGATTTGAAATTTGTTATGAGAAATAAAAAATATTTTGAATGTCTGACAGCCAAGGAAGAAATGACAGTAATCCAGACAGTAGAGAAATTAGTGGAAGGCATGAAATCATTTGAGAAATGTAATTTAATGTATAGCACAGCAACCACTGTATTATGATCAGGATATTGAGGACTTGAATATGTTGCAGTTTATTTTTATAACAAACAGACAAGTAACCAGAAAAAAGAGTTGATTAGAGAAATTTATTATTTTTTTAAAAAAAGCAACTTCCAGGGTTGTCATTGTACAGGTTTTGCCCAGTCTCCTATAGCATGGTATAGTGATAACTGATTTTTTATAACAATGACTCAGAGGCATTGAAGATCCATAACTATCTTCTGAATTATCACAGAAAGAAGAAAGAGTTAGAAGAGTTTAATGTTAAGTGTATTAAAAATCATATTCTAATTCTTTTAATTTGGTTATCTGAGTATGATAATATAGCAGAGCTCAGATAACAAGAAAAGGCAATTGGTTAGAACACTCCATTCCCACAGGATGTGCATTAACAGACTTTTTACTGCATATATCTTTATATAGTTTGCAAACGAATTCCACCCTTTTACACAGCATTAATTTTTTTTAACTGGGTTGACTTTGGGCTGAAACATTTGCTTATTATCTTATAATTATTTTTTCCTGTTCTTTAATGGATTTTACCCCCATCTGACATAGTGTTTGGACTTTAGTGTATGTGACACTTCAAGATCATCTCTGCCCATTCTAATGATAGTTACAATGAGATTACCCATGGCCAGATATCCAAGACTATTAATTAATCCACCAGCTCTGTTCTTAACTTTGGTAAAAGAGAGATCTTGTGTCTCACTGGAGGGTGCACCAAGCTTCAGGCAAGAAACTGTGAGCTGGCTGTCAACAGAATATGGTTCTTAACAAGGTTCTTATTAATGCTGTGCAAACAAGAGTCTCGTCATTTCAGTAACTATTTGTACATTTATAAAAGCAATACAGTCATGGGAAAAACCAACAAGCACAGCTTGGTAGAATAACCTGCCATGAAATATCATCGGCTTTATAATAATTTACTACAACTGTTCTTTTTATTCACACTGGATAGGAAATGCTTCCATCTAACACATGGAATACGAATATATACAACACAAATTTGGCTTTAATAAAAAAAAACAGTTCAAAAGGACAATAACACGGGGGCTGAAAACAATAATTTTGTGCAGTTTCCTGATCATAATCACTTGTTTCTTGCCTTTTACAGGGAATGACACAAGTATTGATGGATTTTGTAAACCAGTTATAACATTTTCCTGCCTGTAATAGCCCACTATGAAGATATCACCTTGTTCATACAGTCTTATAGAAGTTTCTCCTCCTTAACTGTAATTCTAAATAACCGGGGATGACACACCGAGTCGGTTTTAAGAACAAATCCTGCTGAGCCTTTTCAAAATCATCATACATTTGCAGTTCCCTATTCCATTAAAACTCTTTGCTGAAACAACATCTTGTAACTGCACTGGGCATATGACTGATGTGCTGAATGGTGCATTTGCACTGATGCTCACCATCTCGTTGCTCAGCAACGTCAGCATCTTGGCTTGAACTTCTGAATGGCCGCGGGAATCACGCGGCAGTGCCATCAGGGGGTGGACTGTTTTAGACTGCCAGCAGTCAAAACAGTTGTGATGGGCTCAATGTCTACACTGTGAGCCTGGGGAACCCATTCTCCTATGGAATGGTTTTCAGGGGTCCAGCAATGTCACTGCAGGTGGCTGAGATATTCTGGCCCCTGCTTATGAGGAACTACATGAAAGAAGAAGCCTAGTGTTCTAAAAAAAATAGACAATGCGGCAGGGTTGGGGAGAGGCTAGGGGGTTGCTTTCATGAGTCTGGAAATCTCTGGTTTTAGCTCTCTGAGAAGGCTGGGAGACTCTGTTGTAGGCAGCTGTGGGAGAAGGCTAGGGTTGGAGGTACACCTGGAGATATGTCAGTTTGGCGTTGGCACTGCAGATTCAGCGCCCGTGGTCCCTGACTAAGGCACTCTGCCTGGATCTATTTTCCCCTGACTGTACCTTTTATGGCCCCTGGCTTTCCCATTCTCCCTGGAAACTCCTGTTTGTTTTTGCTTTCTAAGGTAGAGATAGCAAGTAGGGTTCATTTCTCTCATCTGACTGTTGGGTTCATCTGACTGTTGAGTGGCGGCTCTTTGGAATTGTAATTTGAGAAGGATTGTGAATAAATCAGTGGGCTTAATAGGAAATAGTGCTGTGATTGATTAGCAATGTGTGCCATGGCCACAAAAATTGGTATTGATAAAATAAATGCATCCCAGGCCCTTATATCTCTGTTTTAAGTAAAGTGAGTGAATGAAGCTGGCTTGATGTATTTTTGAAGGATCTTTGGAGACCATAGCCCAAGCCACTAAATTTATATTTATTTTATATTCTGCTTTGTTCCAGAAAAGATTTGAGAATTTGGGGGGCTTGGGACAGGAATTTTAGGACTTGTGGAAAGCTAGGGAGGGAGATAATTTTGAATAGGCTGATGCAGGAGGTCCACGACAACGATCTCTGTTTTTACCCCGGGGTGATGAAGCCCAGTGTTTACCAAGTGATTATAGGGCTTATTGATTAAACAGATCCAGAAAGACCTGGATAAATGGGGTGAGTCCTAGGCATGGTGGAAATTTCAGGCAGAGCATTTCTGTGTTGCAGATCTGATGTATTTCCCCTTGGTTAACAGCTGAGGTTCTATGTTGAAAAGCCAAAGAGAAATATATTTGTATACACACACATGCCTTATGGGGGTTAATCAAAGATCCTTATTATGTCAGGACCATTGTCTTTCAGCTCTACCCAGAAGTCTCTGGTGCATGGCTTTACCAAGAAAAAAACAACAACAAAAAAACTAGTGATATTGTGTGATAGGTCCTAATGATGGTATTTTGGGAAGATCAACTTACGTTTATCTCTGGAAAACAGGATAAACTTCATACCTCAAGTGATTTAAACTGAAGCCAAACCTTGATTTTTAACATGAATCATTAACAGGTTGCTCTTCAACAATGCCATTGTCTGTTGATTTAGGGTCCATGTCTGGCCAAAGCCAGCCACCTCTAGCTGCTGATGGCCTGTGGGTTTTAGAAACTGGCTGATGCTCCCATAAATACGCCCCTGTCTATTGCACACAACTGATTTCACTTACACATCAACATAGCAACATACCTTTTCCATCAGTAAACACCTGCTCCCCTTCTCGCTTGGAAACTGGAAGAATTTGCAAGGAAAAGATGCCATACATTTTTTATATACCTGCAAATCCCAGGAGAACATCCTTTTGCATACCCATCTGATGTTGAGTTTCTTACCATACCAGGGACCCCAGCATTTCCAAAGTTGTAGGCAAAGCTTTCCTCTTTCTTGGGTGGTGCACAGGGGTGAAAGTCCTTAGGCTCCTAGGCCAAGGGTCCAAAGTCCAGGGATGGAGGTGGAGTAGAGGCAGGAAGGCAGCATTTTAGAAACCCAGCAATGTATTTCTTATCCAACTCTGTATTTCACCCTCAGATAAATGATTTTCTTACTGGTCTCCATGAGACATAATCCTGTTGAGAGCATCTTGCAGTTTCACTGTCTCTGGAACCTTCTAGAGGTGATAGATGGCTGGCTATAAATCTGACTGTAGTTGCCTCACCATTTGTTTTCTGGCAATTTAAAATATCTGTTTCTTTCCGCTGATCAAGATTGTTGGTATACTGGCATTGCCAACCAATTTTTAGAATGTGTGAAGGTCAGTGGGCTTTATCACCACTCCTCTTCTCTAACTGGAAAGACTTGTTCTAACACCTCCTGAAGTTTCTGAGAGAGCCCAGAGCAGGAACTTTGGGCTCTAGACAGAAGGCCTTGGAGGAGGGCGGGAGGGAGGAGGTGCCCTGTTGGGAGGTGGAGCCTGGGGAGGAGGGGGAAGGGTGGAAGGTGGGGATGGGATGGGAGGGGTGGGGGCGCTGGGGGGCGGGGGAGGGCAGTGGGGTGCAGGAGGTGGGGGGGTGTAGATGGGGGCAGGAGGCGGCGAGGAGGTGTGGTAGGCGTTGTTGAGTGGGTACTTGGCTGGCTGGTTGTTCTTGACCCTGGTGAAGTTGATGCAGCGCCCCTAGAAGAGAATTGGAGAGAAGGAAACGTGAGCGGACGGCCTCACATTGGGGCCTGTGGTGCTGTGGTGGGCGGCTTGCAAGAAATATGTGGAAAGCCGGCCCCTGTTGGTGACAACTCTCTAGTGGCACATAGTAGAACTTGAGGACAAGTGAGCTCCCCACTTCCTTTTCCCGGACTGTGTTGCAAAACTGTTAAAATTCATCTTTTCCTGGAGTCTAACTCTCTCAAGTGGGATAAAGGGAAGGAGACTGACCTTAACCGGGTGCTGTGTACAGAGGTCATCAAACTGAATCTCCTCAACAGCCCTGCTAACCGGGTATTATTAACTGTTCCATTGCACAGATGAGGAAACAGAGGTTCAGAAAAGTGAAGTTACTTTTTCAAGGCCACACAACTAGGAAGAGGTGGGGTTGGTGATTCTAACCCAAAATAGACTCCAGAATTATTCTTCC
Source organism: Symphalangus syndactylus (assembly GCF_028878055.3). NCBI lineage: Eukaryota > Metazoa > Chordata > Mammalia > Primates > Hylobatidae > Symphalangus > Symphalangus syndactylus. The sequence goes on from NC_072436.2 coordinate 71,178,791, forward strand.
TGCTGCTACTTTGCCTTCTGGAAGGGGTCCTCAAATTTCATAAACAAAAGTAATTTATTTTGATTATTTCAATTACATGCCTGGAAATGGCAGAAGGTTAACACCACGAGCTTCTCCTACATTGTAATTCAAGGATGTAGCTAGAATCTGTGATTGGATTTGTCATGGAGGCCCTGATGCATTTACCTCACCTGTGCCCTCTCAAACACTTGTTCCGGGTAATGAATGAAGGAGGCAGCTATCTCTACTGATGTGATCAATACAGCTTCCTCATCCATGCCTTGCCTTCTCCACAGTGCTAGTAAATAATAAACAGTTTATCCTGCCCTTGTTCTGGCTGTGGGAATCCCTCTTCTACATGCGGCTGCACCTGTGCAGGTACTCTTAGTTGTTGTCACAGGAACTGACAATCTGTGTACCTTAAGCAATACAACCTGGGGACATTCTATTGCCAAGCAGGCATCTACCCTGAATTCGGCTTTTCTCCTACCCTTCTTCGGTACTCAACTGAACAATGCAGAGAAGACCCTGGAACCCCTTACAGCAGCCTCCTGAAAGTCAGCGTCCATAGCCAGCCTTAAGTAGCCCTGTCTCCCCTACAGTGTCTCTGCTCTGCTCTCCAGAGTCACAGGCATGCTTTCTCTGTCCCCCAGTAGATACCCCTAGTCTCATCTGGTACTCAGGAACTTCTGTGCAACACTCAGCTCTGCAACGGAGGGGAGACGGGTTCTCCTGCTCACTGTGTTCCGTGCTGGTGTGAGCTCTCTTCGCTTGGCCACTTGCCTGGGTGGGTAGCCGCCCTCCTGAGGGCTCCTGGCCTCCCTCACTTCCCAAGCCTGTGGGGCATCTTATTGTTCTCTCTCTGGCATGTCTGGATGCCTACAGAATTGCTCCCCACTGCGGCCGGGGTGGGGTTGCTTCTCTCTGAGGCTGCCCTCTATGCTGGGCCTGGGGCTGGGGTGTGGAATTGTTCCTGGCCACGTGCTCCAGGATGGACATTATCCTGTGGTGTCCAGCCTGAACAAGATATGTCCAGAGAGCACAGAGTTTCCCTTTCCAGGCCTTTAGGGATGAGCCTGAATGAGAATGAAGAGAGTGAGGTGTGGAATTTGGGGGACAATTGCTGCTTAAATTAGCTCTAGGACAAGAGGAAAATGAGTGTGTGTTATTAGAGACTTGGGCCACAGCAGGGACGAGCCGCATGCTGAGCAAACCTTCCCTCCCTGTGCACAGCCCCGTGCATCCTTCAAGTCATAAATCATGTCCCTTTTCCTCCACACATTTCCCCCACAGTGACTCCAGCCTCCACTTACCCTTTGCTTCCTTGAGTTCTCTAGTTACAGCCTACACCACACGTTGCAGCCTGCATACTACAGTTATTTCATCTGTCAATGCCTTGCCTCCTTGGCCAGATGAGAAACTTCTGGAAGGCTGCAGCCTTGTTTTGTGCTTTGCTGCTCCACAACTTACAGCCTCACAGGGTGTTCTGCATGGTACAGGGACTCTTGGTAAAAACAGAGTTGTTTGAAGCACTCAGGAAAAGTAGGGGGTGGGAAACCTTCGCAATAAACTGAAAATTAATTCCTAGGACATAGCATTAGTCAGAGGGCATCTTGGTGAGGAAGGGCCAAATTTGATGGCACTGCAATTGGTTTAGGAGTTGCAATGCTATGTTTAGATGCCAGCACCCCTGTTTCTCTGAGCTTGCATTTCATGTGATTAAACCAGGTGCTAAGTGGGGGAGGCTCTGACTGGGGTTCCACTCACTGCAGAAGGAATTTACCCCCTCCTTGCTGCACTGCCCAGAGCTCCCGGTTTATGTCCAGCCTTTCAGGCATGATGCCGATTTTGTAACCCAGTACTGTACATTCCCGGCTGTTCAAGCTGCCCTCTTTTATAGCTTTATAAATCTAAGCCTTGGTTACAGTTTATTTATGATTCTGGATAAAGCTTTCCTTTACGATGTGAGGGCCCTAATGATTACCATCTGTGATGAATTCCCGTGACGACAATTTAGAGCTGGGATTTACTGTGCTATCTGTTCTGCCCTTCGTTCCTAGACATGCTAAGTCAGACAGAGAGGCTCAAGAGATTCACGTCCTTTAAAGATGAAGGGAAACCCTCATCCTGGGGAGGAGCTGCTGGTGCCTGGGGTCGAGTGCTCATCTGGCTTCAGATCTCTTTTAGAGCTGGCCACCAGGCTGGCCAAGAGGGGAGGCTAATTAATTAATAAATCCAGAAGCTCATGTACTTATTCTGTTCAATTGAAATAAGTCACTCTACTGTTTTTACCAGAGGCTGTTTTGTCCAGAGACAAAATCAGGAGCTCCCAGCCTTCTTCTGCCAATATCTCTGTTCGTAACCCACGTTAGGATTCCCAGGGGTTTTCAAAACAGTCGAAAGCATCCACAGACTAAAAGATGGTCTCTCACATCTGTCCCCTGAAGATGGGATGAAAGAGGGCAGTAGGGGCTGTGGGGGAGTGAGGTGGGGAGGAAGACCTGAGGTTAGCACTTCCAGCTGCCGCCGTGGTGTCTTGGCCAGAGCGGCAGAGGGATGGAGATGGGGTGGGGTAAAATGGTGATGGTGGAGGCAGAGAGTCCTCTGGTCAGTAACACCCTAGGGGTGCACCCATGGGTCACCTACTCCACAGCACTGTGCTGTGGTTCATTATAGACCCTCCCCCCGCTCCCCACCACCTGGTCCTTTAGAGCTGAGCACAAAAGCCCAGAGCTGTCATCAAGCAGCCAGAGGGGAGGGGGCAAGCTCACAGCTTCTTCCTGGTCCCCACTGTGGGACACCCCACAGTGTGATGTGAGGTGGGGGTAATCATACCGCCTGTCACTTACAGGTATTAGGAGGACTCCCTTAATCAGTGTTATAAAGGGCTTGGAACAGTGCCTGGTGCATTGTGTTTAGTAAATGGAGTCTAGTGCTGTCTCTCTGCAGGTGGGGAAGCGCAGACAAAATCAGACCCTGTCTGTGGTGGAAAGGCCAGTTGGTGGTGGTATCAGATGTTCCAACTCCTAGTTTAGTGCCTTCTGAGTGAGCTGCAGGCTAGAGCTTCTATACTCCACACCCAGCTTCTATAATAAAACTGGTAAATAGAAAAAAACGTAGCAAAAATGTAGGGAAAAACAAAGCAGCCCCTAGAGCCTGCTCTCTTATGTCTGTTCTCTCCTCCTATTGCCACTAAGTCCTGTAACTTATTTCTTATAGGACCTCCCACAGTGCACTGCACACACATTTAACTGATGTTGAATTTATCTTCCTGAAAAAAGGTGCAGACTCGGCATCAATAAATCCCTGGGGTAATATACAGTAAGACCCACAGTCTTCGTAAGAGGGGTGTGGTTACAATAAGTTCTTAAAACCTGGAGTCAGAGGTGCCAGCACAAACACGGTAACATTTAGACCATATAATTGGCCTAAAGATCAGTTTACACAACATCGTTTTTTGCTTGCAAGAGGATAATAGAAAGGCCAGATGTTCTCAGTGTCATGTAGGCCAGCAAATCTGCACCAGTGTTTGGTTAAGAGGTTGCTAGGACGATTGGAACTCTCACTTCATAACACTGGTCTTTGTGACCCAGTTTTATTTTCTACAGTATTGGTTGTGGGTGGTTTGGTTCAGATCCAAGATTTGGCTTTGACCTCAGTTTACCTCAGCATCCTCATTTACAGGAATGAATGCCAATTATTTTCACACATTAGCAAAAATTTCTCAGATTAAATTCTAAGAAGAAAATGCAACAGTATCTCCAGCTAAATGAAGGCTTAGCAGGATGCCAGCTGGCTTTCCTCCTAGGCTTGAAAGTGCCATTTTGATTTGGCTGTATCTAATGGTGGTGGGAGGACTATTTGAAATGTCCAGGTACATTAGCGTCTTTATTTATCATCAAAACTCTGCCAGTTAAGCATCATTATTTTCATTGTACAGAAAAAAAAACCTAAAGTCTCACACCTATTTAAATAACTTGCTCAAGACTCCACAGCCAGTAAGTGGCAGAGTGGGATTAAAACCTAGCTCTGTTTGCCTCAGAAACTCATCCTCTTCATACTGTATGCCTGAATATAGACTGAAAGTGCAAATGATTTCTTGAAAGACTTGTAGATAGCATCACGCAGTGTAGCACTTGACCACAATCCAGCAGCTCTTGACACAGTCAAGCGATTCTTCCCAAACCTAGGTCTGGTCAATTCACTCTCCAGCTCAAAATTCTTCAGTGATTCCCCATCACCTTTAAAAGAAAAGCCAAACCACCTCCACTGGCATACACAGCCCTTTGGGATCTGGTCTGTGCTTATGTCTTTCAATTGATGTCTTACTCTTTTCTTGCAAGATGTCCAGCCTGGTCCACCCTATGCCCTCCACAAATATTTGTTCAATGAGGATATAATTTGCCATGTGGAACTCTTCTCTAAATGTCTCCCATTAGAAACATTGCTCCTTAACTGGTTGCTGAGCACCTCTGAGGCAGCCTCAAGGGCTTCTCCTCTGGAGCCTAGTGTTGCTCTAAACAGCCCAAGTTCAAGTTCAAGTTGGCACTCAACAAATACTGCTCACACACCAGAGCTCTGAGGTGCAGCAAGTTGTCTTAGAAAGCTCTGATTTTTCCCCTGCAGGTTTAGGCTCTCCAAAGGTCAAGGGTCCATGAACACAGCTATGAGTTTAGGGCTTCTCAGTCACCTCCCCGTGGTCTCCTTGGACATCTCCTAGGTTCTTGGAGAAAGGATGGCAAGAATCCTACGTACTTCCCTTGGCTTCCACACTTGAAAGGTAATGTTACCTCTAAAAATACTTTTTGGGTTACCTTTGATTGCTTTATCAAGGGAAATTGTTCCTCAACAAAAAGCTTTGCCTAAATTGGCGGTGACATATTCTGAAATGGTTACGATGAAATGGTCAGGATGAAAGACCTTGTTGATCAGATTCTGGATTTCCCTGGGTTTGAACTCCAGGCATTGATGGTCTGAGGCGTATAGAGACAGGACACTGGTGCTGGGCACTGTGGTCTGCCTTGTGGGTTGCGGTCAGGAGGCAGAGTTCTACCTCTAGTTCTGCCACTAACATACTCACTGTGAAACCTGGGGCAAGTCACTTTCTCTCTGTGGGCCTCGGTTTCTTCATCTGTCCAATAAAGTTGTACTGGCTAGATGACGTTCAAGGGCCCTTTAGCCCTAATATTCTATAATTCCATCAACATTTTTTTTTTTTTTTGAGATAGAGTCTTACTCTGTGAGAGTGATCTCGGCTCACTACAACCTCCGCCTCCCGGGTTCAAGTGATTCTCCTGCCTCAGCCTCCCAAGTAGCTGGAATTACAGGCATGTGACACCACGCCTGGCTAATTTTTTTGTATTTTTAGTAGAGACGGGGTTTTGCCATGTTGGCCAGGCTGGTCTCAAACACCTGACCTCAGGTGATCCGCCAACTTCAGCCTCCCAAAGTGCTGGGATTATAGGTGTGAGCCACCGCACCTGGCCTCCATCAAAATTTGAATTCCTTTGAAACCTTTTCCTTGGATAATTTCATCTGAATTCTTTTGGGGCAGCCAGTTTGCACATTTCTTTATACTAATTAGTTTGGCTAATGCTTTGTATTGCATATTTTCTGGTTGGTCATTAGATTTTTAAAAATATTAATAAACTGAAACTTCAAAATTGGAGGTCTACCTTCTGCTTTTCTATTATTGTGGTAAGAGTTTGAGCTTGCCTGCAACTTCTGAATTTGGGTTTGTGGGATGACAGGGAGATGTGAGAAGAGGTATGGGCCGATTGTGTGCAAAAGACTTGCCAGTGGTGAGCTCGTGTGTGCTGAGTGTTATGAGACATCTGTTTGGGCATCAGGCACGCTCCGTGGAGAGGGAGCTGGACTTCGGAGATGGTTAAAAATATGCTATGGCTCCCACAGATTAAACCAAATAGTTTCCTATGAACAGAGGTCATCTAAGGAAATTGGATTTCACAGGAAGAACACTAAAATAATTAGATTGTAAAAGTATAACATATATGCCAAGTTTCCTCTGACAAATACCTTTTCTCTCTGGCCTAGTTCTCCCATTGATTATCTTGTTTGGAGGGCTGTAGGTATTTCTCAAGTTACTAATGAATTAGGTTTCCAAAGTCAGTTGTTTGGAATTATGAGCATAGTTTCTAACTTAAATCATTCTTGTGAACTCAGGCTAGACCACAAAACCTCATCGTCATATTGAAGGCAATTGACATAATCCTGCCGAAGGTGGTGCTCTACTGATGAATTAAACACATGAACAATGAATGGATGGCTGGATTGGATGACTTAATAGTTAGCCTTCTACCCTATGATTCTCTTCATTTGTTAATTTATTTACGCATTTATCCTTTTGACAAATGGGTTTTAAGTGCCGGCTATGTCCTCAAAGGTGCTGCAGACAGTATTAAGCAAATGTTGAGGTCCCTGTCCTCATGAAGAATATAGTCTACAGGTGAAGACAGACAGTAGTCAAATGGACCCCAGCAACCACATTTGTGATCTGTGACCCTGAGTTTGGCCACAGTTGATTGGACCAGTTGATTGGACAACTATGCTGAGCTAGACCGATCAGATTCTCTCTCCTGCGAATTTGGAATGACCACTGAGTGACAGGTAGTTAGTTAGTGAGGACTGATCATTTGAATACAGGGAATGTAAAGTGGGAACCTGGGGATAAGGGAGCAGCCATCTTCTGCCACAGTCAGGGAGAAGCAGAGAAAGCTCTGATTCTGTTTCATAAAGACCCTTCATACTCATTCTTCTGCCCTGCCCTCATTGTTGCTCATCTTCTAACGCTTGGCCACCAAGTAAACCAGTCTTCCTGCTTTCAGCCTTTCCCTTTCACTTTGATATTTTGGTTTTCCATGTAAAATTCATACACGTGCACACACACACACACACATATATATAAATAAAAACGTGCATATACATACATACGTATGTCTACATATGTATAGATAGAGGTATGTATAAAATATGTATACCTGTATACATAAAAATGTGTAGATACACAGACACATTCAAAGTTATCTTTCTGGCTAGGTGAGGTGGCTCATGCCTGTAATCTCAGCACTTTAGGAGGCCAACGCAGGCAGATCACTTTAGCCCAGGAGTTAGAGACCAGCCTGGCAACACAGTGAGACCCTGTGTCTACAAAAAATAAAAAAAATTAGCCTGATGTGTGTGCCTTTAGCCCTAGCTACTTGGGAGGCTGAGGCAGAAGGATGCCCAAGAGTTTGAGGCTGCAGTGGGCTATCATGGCACCGCTGTGGTGCATTCCAGCCTGGGCAACAGAGCGAGACCCTGTCTTGCTCCTTCCCTTTCCCCAAAGCTGGAGCCATGGGCAAAGAGAAGGGTGTGTTGTGAGTGGTGATGCTCTGATCCTTCTCGGCTCCCTTTTCTCCACCTCAAACTTGCCCTGCCTATAAATCTCATAATAGCCTGCCTTTTATGTGCTGTTCATGGAAAGGGATCCAAGGTCAACTCTTTTAGTTATTTGATTCATTTTGCTGACACACATACTGGCACGTTCTCCATAATAATGTCTGTGGATGCCAGAACCGAGGGTAAGATGAAAGCACACAGGAAATATTTGGTAACACGAGGAAACTAGAAAAATGAAGGAAAGGGTAGAAATAAAAATGGCATCTCTTTAGTGGGACATGTGTAAATACAAGGTTTGTCAAGAATTAATGTTGAGATATGACTTATTTAACAATAAAATCCCCTTTTTCTATCCGATTACACAGTTCTTTGTTTTCTTTGTTGAAGATTTGAAAAATACACAATGAAAAAAGAAGAGGAAGGGAGAAGGAAATGTTAAATTATAGCATTCAGAATTAATATTTTGTGCTTATCTTTACGGAACACACACACCCAGTGGTGGATTTATTTACGAAAACGGGATCATCCTGTATAAAAGTTTTAAAGTAGTTTACTGTGACCATTTCTCCCCTGTCATTTTCTTTTTTTTTCCTTTTTATTTATTTATTTTTATTTTTTATTTTTATTTTTATTTTTTTTGGATCAATGATAATAACTCAATCCTCTATTTGACAAAGAAGAAGGAGAAGGAAGAGGAAGAAAAAGAAAGTGGGATAAAGGATCAGAAAGGGAGGAAAATAGAAAAAATTAGAGTATGACTCCAAGGTAGACCTGTTTTGTTGTTGCGGGGTTGGTTGGTTGGTTTGTCTGTTGTATTTTTCATATGTTTCGCCATGTTGGCCAGGCTGGCCTCGAACTCCTAGCCTCAAGTGATCAACCCGCCTTGGCCTCCCAGAGTGCTGGGACTACAGGCGTGAGCCACCACGTCCAGCCCCCACATTGCGTCTGGCCTCCGTGGTAGACCTCCCAGACAGGGCAGCCGGGCAGAGGCGCTCCCCACATCCCAGATGATGGGCGGCCGGGCAGAGGCGCTCCTCACATCCCAGATGATGGGCGGCCGGGCAGAGGCGCTCCTCACATCCCAGTCCCCTGTCATTTTCAATGGTTGCATAATCTTCTATCACATGGAAGCACCAAATGCAGTTAAGAATTTCTTTATTGTTGGGTATTAAGAGTGTATCTAATTTGTCTCTATTATAAACAATGCTGTGATAAAACTATTTATCCATAAATATTTTCATACATCTGTCAATTGTTTTAGAACAAATTGTTTGAGGTAGAATTTCTGGGTCAAACTTTATGCACATTTTAACAGTTTTTGATAATATGTTGTCAAACTGTCTTCTAGAAAAAGTGATATTCATTCGTAGTTCCAATACTATTTTATGAGAATTTCTATTTCCCTACACTTCCAATTACAGATTTTTAGAATTAAAAATGTTTGCCAATTTGACTATCTGAAGGAATTGTATTATTGTTTCCATGTTCACTGTCTTATTATTTGTGAGATGAAAGTTTTTAAAATGTGTGTGTATATATATGTGTAAAGATATATGTGTGTATATATATACATATATACACTCACACATACACACATATATACACACACACCCACATATATATATATACACACACACTGCATATATATATATATATATGATTTGTCTGCTCATATACTTTGCCCACTTTTACTGACGTTTTGATCTTTTTTTATTGATTTTTTTATTGATTTGTAAGAGCTCTTTATAGAGTAATGATGAAACTGGTTGATATGGTTAGGTTTTGTGTCCCCACCCAAATCTCATCTTGAATTGTAATCCCCACGTGTTGAGAAAGAGAGGTGATTGGGTTATGGGTGCAGTTTTCCCCATGCTGTTCTGATGATAGTGAATATGTTTCATGAGAGCTGATGGTTTTATAAAGGGCAGTTCCCCTGCACTCGCTCACATGCTTTCTCACCTGTCGCCATGTAAGATATATTTGCTTCCCCTTTTGCCATGATTGTAAATTTCCTGAGGCCTTCCCAGCCATACAGAACTGTGAGTCAATTAAACCTCTTTTCTTTATAAATTACCCGGTCTTGGGTAGTTCTTTATAGTGGTATGAGAGCAGACTAATATACTGGTTATGTAAGCTATTTTTTTGTTTTGGTTTGTGATTTTTAAAATTTTACTGATAGTATTTTTTGATGTACAGAAGTTAAAATAAGTTTATGTGGGTAGCCAATTATATCAATCCATAGAGTCTATTCTTTTTTTTTTTTTTTTTGAGACGGGGTTTCACTCCGTCACCCAGGTTGGAGTGCAGTGGCATAATCTCAGCTCACTGCAACCTCTGCCTCCTGAGTTCAAGTGATCCTCCCACCTCAGCCTCCCAAGTAGCTAGGACTACAGGAATGCACCACCACACCTGGCTAATTGTTTTGTATATTTGGTAGAGACGGGGTTTCACCATGTTGCCCAGGCTGGTCTCAAACTCCTGAGCTCGGATGGTCCACCGGCCTTGGTCTCCCAAAGTGCTGGGATTACAGGCGTGAGCCACTGCCCCTGGCTCATAGAGTCTATTTTTTCATATCCCTTAGAAAGGCCTTCATCAGGGCTGGGCATGGTGGCTCATGCCTGTAATCCCAGCACTTTGGGAGGCCAAGACAGGCAGATTACCTCAGGTCAGGAGTTTGAGACCAGCTGACCAACATGGAGAAACCCCGTCTCTACTAAAAATACAAAATCATCTGGGCATGGTGGCACATGCCTGTAATCCCAACTACTTGGGAGGCTGAGGCAGGAGAATCGCTTGAACCCAGGAGGTGGAGGTTGCGGTGAGCCAAGATTATGCCATTGCACTCCAGCCTGGGCAACAAGAGTGAAACTCCGTCTCAAAAAAAAAGCTTTCATCATTCTTTTTTTTTTTTTTTTTTTAAGTTATGTTATAGCTTCACTTTTCGATGTTTATAGAATGTGGACTAAAGAGCCAAACTGCTAGGATTCAAGAGATCTGGTTCTGCAACTTACTGTGTTATCTTGGACAAATTAATTAACTTCTGTTTTCTTTTCTGTAAAATGGGTTAAATAATTGATCCTAGCTCATGAGATTATTGTAAGGATTAATGAAAATAATAATTTTTTAAATTTTTGAGACGGAGTTTTGCTCTTGTTGCCCAGGCTGGAGTGCAATGGTGCAATCTCAGCTCACTGTAATGTCTGTCTCCCAGGTTCAAGCGATTCTCCTGCCTCAGCCTCCCAAGTAGCTGGGATTACAGGAGTGCACCACCTGGCCAATTTTGTATTTTTAGTAGAGGTGGGTTTTCACCATGTTGGTCAGGCTGGTCTCGAACTCCTGACCTCAGGAGGCCTTGGCTTCCCAAAGGAACTCCTGACTTTGGCCTCCCAAAGTGCTGGGATTACAGGCATGAGTCACCGTGCCCAGCCTATAAATAACTTTCAACAGTGCCTGACATATAAAATTACCCAGTAAATGTTAACTATTATCATCTGGAGTAAATTTTGCTATGAGGTGTGAGGTGCAAATTCAAATTTATTTCATCTTTTTCTAAATCAGCCAATTGTGCTAACTTAGAAATACCATTTGTTAAATAATCTACCACCTTCCAAATAATTTAATGCCAGCCTTATATGGCAGATTCTCACTTGTTCTTTCATTTGTGTTTTCAGATCTCTGTTGCACTTCTCTGATGTGTCTGTCTATATCTGTAGCAGCAGTTTCCACTGTTATAGTTTCACAACATATTGTAATATTGATCTTATAAGTCTGTCTTTATTATTTTTCAAAATTATCTGCACTATTCTCATCTGATTGTTCTTCCAAACAATAATTTAGAATAATGTAATTCATAAATTAAGTTGGAGAAAATAGGCTTTTATATTTTTATGTTTTCTCATCCATCAATAGCACATTCCAAATTTGTGATTTTTGAATGTAAGTTCCAGCCTTCTTTTAAACATTTATTCCTAGATTTATTTTATTGTAAAGTTTAACTTTTCTCTATTTTAGCATCCTACTCTTAGTATATTTATTTTGTATTTAAATATTTTACTGAATTCTCTTACGGTATTTCTGTTGATATAATTTAATATTTTCCATTTCTTATATTTACCTATTATTACATCTTCTTGTTTTATTGCATTGATTAGAAGTGATGTCACGTGCCCTTATCTTATTCTTGTCTTTAGTGGGAATACCCAGTATTTCATAATAGTTTAGATATCCTTACTTCTGTTAAAAATATACTTTAATTCCAGTTTAAGTGTTTAAAAAACTTAAGCAAATATCAAATAACTTTTTGATATAAAGTAAGATAACCCTATTGATAGATATTTTTATTCATGTTAAGGAAATAATTTCCTATTCACAGTTGATAGTTTCAAAAAGTAATATTTTAAATTCTATCAGAATCTTTTGGATATCAAGATCATTATATCATTCCTATATTTTCACCTACTGATAAATATTTTATAAATTTTTTTCTAATAAAAATTATTTGCACATTTCTGAAATAAACTTTTGAAAAGTTCTGAAATTAATTCTCTTTGATTTAGGATTTTTGCACCCAAATTCACAGGTGAATTTGGCCATGTTTCTTTTGTTGTGAGCTACTTTTCATCAAGATTATGTTAACTTCACAAAACAATTTGGGAGGATTTTCATCTTTTTTATGTTCTGTATTTCTGAACTAGCATAAGAACTACTTGTCTTATAACAAGTACATAAGCATGAGATAATTCTCTCAAAAATTTTCTAGACATGCTGTTATTTAAAAGTATAGTTCTTTGATGCCTTTAAAAATTTTTGCCACAGATATTGACTTATTCAGGTTTTGTACTTTTTTTGAGTCAATTTCTGTAATTTATCCTTTCTTAGAAAATCATTCATCAAGATTTTAGAAGCATTTGCATAGATTTGTACTTTGTTCACAGGTCATTCTTACAGGTAAACCTCCTTATTTGTTGTGATAGCCCTTTTGTCTTTCTTAATAATTACATATTTTCATGTTCTAACCTTCTTTTTTGGATTTGTCTTTCAAAGATTCATCGATGATACTGGTAGTTCCAAAGAAATTCTTAAAGACTTATTTCTTGGTTCTACTGATTTTGCTTTGTTTTCATTAATTTGTTCTTTATTCATAGATTCCATGTTTCTGCTGTCTGTAGATTTGTTTCATATTATTTTCTAAGTTTTAACTAATTCTTACCTCATTTGTTTTCATTTTTTCTTGTCTAATAATGAAAGAATTTAAGGCTATGTTTCCAAATCCCACAAGTTTTTATTGAGATGTTCCAATTGTCATTATTTTCTAGGATCCCAGTTAATTGCAGTTTTGATTTCCTCTTGGACTGAATAGTAATTTATAAGACTGCTTTAAAACTTCAGAGTGCTTTTTTTTTTTGAGACAAGCTCTCGGTCTGTCGCCTAGGTAGGGGTGCAGTGGTATCTAAGTGCTTTTTTAAAGCAAGAGTTTAATCCCTTATTGCTAAATTCTAGATTTTTATTTTTATTTTTGGTGGTGTATGTGGACTCTAAAAATTATATGTTCTCTCTTTCTTCAGGTTTTCTTTGTGGCCTAAGTTATAGTTGATTTTTACAAGTTAAGAAAATAATATGAATTATTTATTTGAAGGGTGCTGTTAAATATCCATTAATCTTTTTTGATTCGATTTAATTAAAGCCTCTATATCTTTTATTTACTTTTTCATCTGCTTGCTTTATTGAAGTCCAAGGGTGGTTGTGAGTTTATTAAGTTACTTTTCTCCAATGTTTTACACAATTCTATTTGCACAAACTTTGCTCCTTTAATCAATGGGCCACCCAAGAGTAGCAGGGAGGGTGCTCTTTCAGGGCTCTCTGGGCAGAAGGAAAATCTTCCATCCCAAATAATTCTTGCTTCCTGTTTGTGGTGGTGGTAGCTTATCTGCAAAGGTGGCTGCCATCTTTTCCCCCTGTAGTACACACGTGCTGTGGTGAGGAGGGGTCTATGACTCCCTTGAATCTGGGTTGGCTGTGATTGTTTTGAATATAATGGAAGTGATGTTGTGCTAGCTTTGAGCCTGGCTCTGAGGCCTGACAGTTTCTGCTTCCTGTTTTTGGTGCCCTGAGCCTCCATGTAAGAAATCCTGGCGGGTCTACTGCAGGGAGGCCTGTTGAGGTACAATGAAGGAGGTCAAAGGAGTGAAGAAGCCCTCTGGGATGTCCAATCAACCTTCCAGTGATTCCAGCCCCAGCCGCCATCTGATTGCAACTTCATGAGAGACTCTAAATGAGAACTATCCAGCTGAGCCCAATCGACCCAAAAAATGTGAGGAAAAATAGCAAATTATATCTTAAGTCATTAGGTTTTTGGATGGTTTGTTATGGAACAATATTGAAACAAGAAGCAACTCATCTCCGCCTAGTGGGTCATTCATGGTGTGTGGAAGCTGAATATGAGTTGTAGGTTTCCCTTTTTTTTTTTTTTTCTGGACTCTGAACTTGGCACCCTTCCCAAAGGTGCTGTGAAGGATCCCGATCTGTGCTCTAGTCACTGCCTGATGGACTAGGACTTTATGCCACTGGAACCCAAGGTCCACAGGAGAAAGATGGGATAACTGGATGACAGAAAGATATAACCCCAAAGGTAACCATCACACATTTCCTTTTCTGTCCTCTGGATATTATCCTGCAGTGTTCATTTTGAAATGTAGGTTATAGATTAGGTAAAGAAAATGTGGTACATATACACCATGGAATACTATGCAGCCATAAACAAGAGTGAGATCATGTCTTTTGCAGGAACATGGATGGAGCTGGAGGCCATTATCCTTAGCAAACTAACGCAGGAACAGAAAACCAAATACTGCATGTTCTCACTTATAAGTGGGAGCTAAATAATAAGAACTTATGAACACAAAGACAGAAACAACAGACACTGGAGTCTACTTGAGTGGGGAAGGTAGAAGGAGGGAGAGGAGCAAAAAAGATAACTGTTGGGTACTGGGCTTAATACCTGGGTGATGAAATAATCTGTACAACAAGCCCCCATGACACATGTTTACCTATGTAACAAACCTTCACATGTACCCCCAAACCTAAAATAAAAGTTAAAAGAAATGTAGGTTGTTATGTTGGTGAGAAAGGGCTGAACTCAGGACTGGGAAAGATACTGCAATCTGGAAAGGGGTTTTTGCCTATTTACACACTTGTGCATGCTTACTTGTGTAAGCTGAGCCTGTGACATCCTATCACCTTCTCTCACGCTGCCAGTGGGTAGGTCAAGGTTGAAAAGTCTCTCCCGATTCTGAAGTCAGGCTAAATACATATACTCAAATTGCCATTTTGACTTGAAAATCTTAAAAAATATTAATAAATACTTAGACACAGAGGAAACACAGTAAGACAAAGTAGCCTTGCCATCAAAATAGGGATGAACAAACTCCGTCCTAAGGCTATATGAAATGTTAACTGTCCATGTCTACCCTACGCATAAAGTTACAACTAACTACTTGCCATACAAATGAATGAAATTGTAAGGCCAAGTGGTAAAGGATTCACTCTGATGGCCCCTGAGGAAGGTTGGTAAACCACCGTAGCTAAAAAAGGCAAAAATATACTAGATGACATAAGGAAATAAAACCTCCTTGTCTGATGCTTAAATCCCTTCTTTAAATCTCATAGCACTATATAAAATGGCATGTTATGTTTGCACCTGTTTAGTTCTGACAAATTTCAAAAAATAAAGACAAAATAGGGTTGGAGAAAGGAGATTTAGGAAAAGTGATCAGGTGGCCAAAGTGCTGTCACTAAACAGGGACTGGCTCTGAGAATTCAAACCTTTCAAAGGGGCAAGACAAAGAATTATGCAGGGATACCCTGGGTAGTATATTTTAGAGATGGTAGAGAAAGTTGAAAACATTAAGAGGAAGCAAATCATGCTGAGTGGTGACCCAGTGTGGCACATCCTAAATATTGTTTCTTAACTTTGCTCTTCTTAAAACCAGCCATTGGTACTGACCATCTTTTCTTCATCAATGGCATCAAGTCCAATGCACACTCCTGGGTCCTGCCAAGCAGTGTAGCAATTACTTCTCCAAAGAGCCTGGTTTTAATCAACATTTTGGATGGGTCTCACTAATACTTTAGATTTAATGCACTTTTCTAAGATTAAAAAAAAAACCACCATGGCATGGTCATGCTGAGTGAGTGAAAGTCTGACCCAGGATGAACTAATATTATTTAGAGTCTTCCTTCTTGCCCTTTCTGTCTCCCCTGTTAAGAATCTTGAGGATATTTTTCCTGTCCCCAGTTAAATGACTCTAACTACTTAGAACGACCATTAGTATAGTCTTTCAGTTTATTATTTTATTTATGTTGAGGTATTTGCTTTAAATATTGGTGCCAGAAGATAAACCGACTAAGATTGTTTGGTCAAGAGCATTATTTAGCTTGGATGTGAAAATGTAAAATTATGAAATTACTGATTCATCTGGTGCACAGCGCTAATATAATCCTGCTCCATATATACAAGCTCATAGATGAAGGTTTGTTTTCTTCTTTTGCACCAATGCGAGGAATGCCATCTTCAGGATGAGTTCTTTTCCTATGCCGGTAGCCGTCAACACGTTTTCCCCAAAATGGAATATTAATTTTTTTAAAAAAGAACAAGTTTGCTTCTGTGCTTCCTGTATTGTTGCCAGTGAGTGGCACTGTTATGGACCGAATGTGTGTGTCTCCCCAAATCCAGGTGTTGAAGCCTCAGCCTCCAATGGGATAGTATTTGGGGGTGGGGTCTTTGGGAGGAACTTAAGGTTAGATGAGGTCACGAGGGTGCCTCCCTCATGATGGGGTTGGTCCCCTTAGAAGAAGAGTTTCCACAGGGCTTGTTTTCATTCTACTCACACATGCACCAAGAAGTGGCTATGTGAGCACACAGCCTGGAAGAGGGGCCTCACCAGAACCTGATCACACTGGCACCCTGATCTCAGACCTCCAGTCTCTAGTACTGTGAGAAAATAAATTTCTGTTGTTTAAGGCCCACAGTCCATAGTATTTTGTTATGGCAGCCTGAGCACACTAAGAGAAGCATCCTAAATGGGTAGGTGTCTGCTAGGTTCTCAGCACTTCACACATGGACCTTTTTCCTATCCCACAACATTGTCACACTGGCCAAGCCCCCTACTCATATGTATTCATTTGAGGGACCAGTTGTTTGTTATGGGGTGAAAAGTTTCATACTAATCCCATCTGCCACTCACTGAGTGCTTATGCCGTGCCAGGCTTGGCACTAGCTGCTTTATATTCATCAACTTATTTTCTCCTAAAAGCACCATTGGTTAATATCCCCATTATCCTAATTCAAAAATATAGAAATGGCTCAGAAAGCCTGTATAATTTTCCCAGGCTATCTCTGTAAGTAAGTGACTGAGTGAAGATATAAATCCAGGTCTGTTTAGACTCCATGCTCTTTCTTTTGAGCAACATGTGCTTTTAGATTGGAATGAATCTAGGGCAGAATGAATCAAGAAGCATAGCCATGAAAAGAGTTGGCCACCAGTAATATTACCCATTAGAGAAGTTTCCATGGGTCCCAACACTTACCCAGCCTCCATTGTTCTGTTCCAGCTTTCCATGTCTCTATTTCTTCCTTCTTTACGATTTCAGTGCCCTGCAGCAACCCTTCCTGGAGAAGTGCCTTGTGTATCCCTATCCCTTTTTCCAATCATAATTTACTTGTTCTATGTGCCTCTCCCCTTATAATCTTCTATGCTTTCTAAGGGACAAACCTCTAATCAGATCCACAAGCTGGGTCCACTATAGTGGTTTATTTCTTAATAGGCTCTATCTTTCCATAGACATAAAAATATACTATGACAGAGATTGATAACTGTCTCCCATATGCATTTTCACTTTCTTCCTTTAGTAGTAGAACCCCTGAGTTTCACTGGCCACATGACCAGCCAGCAATGACTACGTTTCCCAGCCTTCCTTGCAAAAGTTGCTTCAAGAGGCAGTAAATGATGCTGAGCTTGACCTAGTGTGGTGCATGGATTGCAGGTGGGTGTGGCCTCCTTTGCATCAAGGTGTGGCCATGTAATCTATGCTCTGGCCAGCTGAATGTGAGCAGAAATTATATGTCCAAATTCTAAGCTGTGCCTTAAAGGGCATACCCTAGCCCTTTTCATTCTTGGACTATGCTGACAAGAACCACACTCTTGGGGTGGTGGAGAAACAAGATGGAAGGAGCGTGGGCACCTGACAGCATGAAGCTGCCATGTTGACACTGGACAGTTTATTCCCAGAGAGTTATATGTGAGAGGGGAAAAAAAGTTTGATGGTTGAAGCTTGTATTATTTTGGGCTTTTGGTAGGTCAGCTGAACTTCTAACCTAAATAATATAATTCAAGAAAGGAATCTTCTGATGACAGTATTTTATTCTAAAGGAGCAGCCCCAGTGCTGGGCATTTGGGGTGCTGTGGTCAGCTCTTGTGGTGATCTTCTGGGATCAGGCTAGGCTTTGGGCAGCCTCTTACTTTTTGACCATGGAGTTGGATGCCTACCTTTAAAGAGGTGAGACCTGCCCAGCTGGCTCCCAGAAGCCTCTGGACTGTTTCCTGGACTTATCTGCTTTTTAGGTAAGGGCTGCCATGATCCTGCCAGGGTGCCTCTCAGATAAAACTAAAGGAAGACAGTAGTCAAAACCCTGAAGTATTCCGGCTGATGTCAGACAGAGAAACAGAAAATTTACAGCACTCAAAATCTGGGATTCATTTAGGAGTAAAAAAAAGCATGAAGTTATCCAACCTCAAAACTGTTTTCAGGCTTCTACTGGGCCCCAATACTCTTCCTAATTGCAAGACCATGTAGAAGTTGGATCTGAAATAAGACCATGAGCCAGTATCAAAATGCCCCATTTTCATGGTGCACGAAATGCTTCACGAATCCAGCCTGCACTAATTAAATGTGATACTTCTCCCCAGGCTGGGCTGAGCTCGTGTTCTGTATGATCTGGGAAGAATTGGTTGTTGGACTCATACTGAGATTGTAAGAGGAATCTTTAAGAGGAAAAAAAAAATACATGCTAAATCTTTTGGAAAGAGGCAGGGTAAAGCTTTGGGGGGATTTTAGCACCTGGATTATAAATAAAGAATGTTGCTAATTACTAATGAATTTTATTTGTTCATTAAAAGTGGACTCAGCAGAAAGCTCCACTTGGAGAGATGACAAACGGTATGACCTCTACTTCATTTCTTCTATTTCAATGGTTCCTCCTAGTTGCACAAACCCTTACCAGGATAACAAGGTCACCCCAAGTACCTGGATGGGCCTCTGACTCCAGAATTCTTCTCAGCCTCCTCTCACTGCTTATGTTGCTGCTCCTGGCTTGCAGCATTTCTTACTTCGCAACCACCCTTTTGGCTCCTAGGCTCTCCCATTTCCTACCGATTGATGAGGCCTTTGGAACTAGCTTGACCTTTGTCTTCCTCCGGCCTCATGACCTGCTCCACATCCTTCCCCAATTGACTGGTCTTTCACTAGATCCCACTCCACAGGGGAAGAGGACTGGGCCCTGGAGGAGCCTCTCTGAGCTAGATCCCAGGGCCTGCTCACAGAGATCAGCCCTGGAGTGAATTCAGCCAGAGAACCCAAATAAACTCTGTGAATCCAGACAGTCCAGGAAAAGAAAGGTGATCTCATGCTTAGTAAGAACAATCTCTGTTCAGTCTCCAAAGACCCTGCAATGAGTGGGGGTGCTCGTGGTTTGGCCCACTCCCCCGAGCTATGGCTACCAACCCCCTCTTGAGGAACAGGATTCTTGAGGCTGAGAGATGTGGCTGGGACTGAGGCAGAGGAATGCAGTGGAGAGGCAGTGTGGGGACACACTGCAGTTCTGAACAGCTCACTTTGATTTTCTGGGAGCCTTAGCTCTGCAGTGGTTGAAATTATGAATAAGCAAAAATCCCAATAGTAACAGCAATACTCCTTGTCCTCTTTCTGGCCATCACAATTCCCACCTGGTCCTTTCCTGCCTTTCAGCCTTCTTTCTTTGAAGGCAGAGACTTTGTCATATTATTTGGTTTTGGTCTAAAAGAAGCTCTGGAATAGCATCCAACATTTGCTAGTGTTCAATCCACAAGCTCCCTGAAGAGGCTAAAGAACTACATTGTGAAGCTGGAGAGGGAGTTTGGGGGTTTGCATCATCAGTTTCTCTAAACTTGTTGCTTTTTCTCAGCTCGCCTCTCTCCTGCATCCTATCTCCCTTGCTTCTCCCCTACCCATGAGGTTAATGAGTGCCTCTGGTAGTGAGCTGAGCAGAACACCAAAATTTCCCTGCCTTGAGGCGTCTTCTTCCTACTCTCTGCACCCCGGACATGTCCAGACTACCACTTGGTCTGATAGATATATATATTTAAATTATTTAATGAAATAAAAAGCAAATTTTTAAATTTACTCTGTTGCCCAGGCTGGAGTGCGGTGCCATGATCATGGCTCACTGCAGCCTCAACCTACTGGGCTCAAGTGATCTCCCACCTTGGCCTCCTGAGTAGCTGCGACTGCGGGCATATGCCACTGTGCCCAGCTCAGTCTGATATTTTCAACATTAGGGATCCCCTGTGGGCATCTCATGGAGACTCCTTTTAAAATGCCAGAGTGTTACCCAGGAGAGAAATTCCCTGGACACTGGCATCCAATAACATGTGGGTTAGCCAGCATAAAGATCTATTCTTTTGAGGCCAGGGAAAGGGTGTTTGGGACTGTGAAATTTGAGTGGTGGTGATCGGGATAAAGGGACACAGGAAGGTCAAAGTTTGAGGGAATAGGGGGAGGCAAAAGGACCAAAGTGTGCAGAGCACTACAGAGAAGGGAAGGGAAGGGCTGGCCGGGAGGTTAGTGCACGAGCTCATTCACACAGGCTAGGAACACCACAGAAAACGGAGGGAGGGTGACACTCAAGATGTCTCCAGGCAGCTTCTGACCTGGAGCTTACCTCCCCAAACTGTGCAGTGAGCCCAAGAGAGACTTGTTTAATCTCCAAGAAGATTTCTCTTCATATGTTAGTCACAGGGTATAATGTGGACTAAGCGCAAATATTAATATTTTAGGAGGAATACTTTTGTAACAGAAAATGGAGTTGAGACTCTTCTGCCTCTTATGTCACTTTCATGGGAAAATTACATTTTCCAAGCTGCCAGGAGCCACAGATTTTCATGTTTGGGGATGGAAGAGCAGCTGTATCTGAAGACTGCTGTGCAGGATCATGCCAGGGTGTCTGCCAATCCTTTATGCTCCGGTCAAGAGAGGGCCTGAGCAACGGTGGGGCCCTGCAGGCTCTTTCCCTAGGGATAGAATGGAATGCAAGCCCATGTTCCGAAACTTGGAAGTAGGGCACTTGCAGGGAGGTAGAGATTTGAGGGCAGGGGAAGGGAATAGGGAGGGAAAAAGGTGATAAAACTAAAGTGAAGAGCAGCAGCAGGACATGGTACTTCCTTCTTCCCATAAACAGAACAATTTTACGGCTGATTACCATCTGGATTACCTTTCGCCCACTTTCAAAGTGTGTTGCCACAATCTTCTGTCAACAAAAACCAACAGTGATCTCAGCCTTCTGTTTCAGAAGGTTGGTAGTTACATGAACATTACTTCTGATTTGAGTCTCTGAAATAATGATCATACACAATCTGACTATTGATGAGGATGGTATGAAGAGGAAAATTCCCAGTCTGTAAGCCTTGAAAGTACTTCTGAGGAGATCCTATTTGTGTTTTTGGCTGGCTTATGCCAAAGATAACCTGGGATCTGTATCAGTACAGGTCACCTCTCAAAGGTTATTGGCACAGTAGCTGGTTTCTTCTATTACCTTAAATGCTACTCAGGGGCCTTGGCCATGCGGTTATAGTAGACAGCATTCAACTTGTCATTGGCAGGACCAGGTGGAGATGAGAACACAGTTTACGTGCCAGAGTTGAAAACTCTAAGGGAAGGGTGGAGGTGTGGTTTTTGATCATTACATACCCAAAGGTTAACTGGAATTGGGTATACACCTACATTCGAGATTAAGCAAATCATCTGCAATTTTTAGCCATTTCCTCCTTTAGGCAATTCATATTTCCTTAAGCAAGGTCTTGCCTGATTTTCTGATGTTCTTAACACCTCAGTTTGATTATTCTGATTTAAAGAATCTAGCACAAAATGAAGATATTAAAACCTTCTTCACTTAAAGCAAACCTCCTCAAAAATTAGAACATTTTTGGGTCATTTTTGTCATTATGACGATGACAATGATGGTGTTGATGACAATGACGTTGGCCCTTGTTTGATCTAAACTTCAACGGTGACCTCCCAGTTTGGATCAACCTTACTGGAGCTAAAGGAGACAATCTTGAGTTGCTTTGCTCATGTACCGAGTGCTATCCTTCCAACAACAACTTTCCTTATTCCTCCATTTATGTAATAAGGAAGTAGGAAAACTCAGGACTTTCATCTCTTCAGGCTGGTAAATTCGTAGGAAAGAAAAGTTACCAAACAAAAGAGAAAAGAGAATGGGAGGAAGACTGCAGGGGACTTGGAGAGTGACACAGGAATTAGTCTATTCTCTAATTCTTTAGAATTTCTCTTCTAAAGAAGAGAAATTTCTCTGAGTAAGAGAAATCTAAAGAAGAGAAATTGGCTCTGAGTAAGGCATGGCATTTCCTTTGGTCTGTTAATGTCCAAGTTATAGGTCACATGAGTCTGTACAGCTTTCCTCCCTATCCATGCACCCTTGGAGCGATCTCAAGTCCTGGGCCATCTTCCAGCCTGCACAGGCCTCCGGGGACCTTCTGAGTAGAGGTGACTTGACGCTGATCAGAGCTACTCCAGGCTGGAGGAGAGCCAGCTCCTTGCTTCTCCACACTGGACCTCAGGGTCCCCAAAAGGTGGGACATGCTGATAGCAAAGAGCCTTTTTCTGAAGGCAAATCATAAAGACATGCATTCTTTAAATAAATAAAAGGATGCCACCTCCCCTCATATCTGAATGCACATTAAAGAGCACAAAAAGCATCAGTTATAAAAAGTGATTACAAAACTGTAATTTGTGCAGAATGGAACCTCACAGAAGGTTCTGGGCCATTCAAAAGTGGTTTATACACCACAAATGTCAGAGTCTCACAGCTTCGGAACATTTCCTTGTGAATGAGAAGAGTCCTCTGAGTTTCTCATCTTGATATGCAAGGGCTGGGGCTGGGTCCCTTCTGCAGGACTCTGAGGCAACCTGGATAAGGATTCCTCCTCCTCCAGCATCTTTTCACTTTCCACCCCTTCTTCACCATCCAGTGACTCCAGGGTCACCCCCAGCCCCCTTCTGGTCTGTTGTTATTCTGCCGGATATTACAGTAGTCTCCTAAACGGTCTCTGGGGAAATGAAATTTTTCTTGGGTTGCCTGTTTGTAACTAGAGAGTTCATTATTACTGTTACAGAGAATGACTAACTACAACTTTGCTGTGGGGACAGAGGGAGACAATGATAGTTCTGTCACTGGAATTAATATCTGGGAAGACATCACTGTCCACTTAAAATCACTGAAGGAATATTGAACACTGGCCTTTTAAGCTCTCAATGTTTTTCACTTTTAAAGGTTCAAATCTTGAGCCAGTCTGCTAGAAAACATTACCTCATCACACTGTCACTGGGTGAAGAAAAAAACTGTAAACTAAATGAAGATTGAATTTCATACCAAAGCTCTGAGTCCAGAAACCTTGGGGATCACTAGACAAGGAGAATGACAAGAAGACAGGAGAGTGATTTTTAACAATGGTGAGCTTGCAAATGAGTGTCCTGGGAGACCTGGGCCACAGAAGTGATGGTGGTGTTGGATGTAATGTCAGCGGAAGTGGCCACTGCAGAGAACCACTGTGTCCTGGTGTGACCAGTCACTCACACCTCCTCACTCAGGCTTTGAATTAATGGGCTGGAACATTTTCCCGAAACCCGCCAAGGAGTCTAGCTCAGATATCATCGATCTGGTTCTAAAGTCATCCCTCAAAGCCCACATCTGCTTCTCTCTCTCTTCTCTTAAATTACCATTTCTTTTATTAAATAAAAGCAATTAAAGGCATTAAAAACTCTATGGAAAAAGAAGAGAAAATCCTGGGCTCACTAACTCAACACAGCCATTGTTATTATTTGCAAAGTACATATTTGTTTCCACATTTCATCATTTTCACATTTCAACGGATCTCCTATTTTGAGGTGATGCAACAGGAATCTTTTTTTTTTTTGTAGTGGGGAAAAATAAGTTTAGGCAAAATTTAATTGACTCACTGAGCATCTCTCTTTGATTGGTTGTTCTATGATCAGAACTCCACCCCTTCTTCACCATCCAGTGACTCCAGGGTCACCCCCAGCCCCCTTCTGTTCTGCTGTTATTCTGCCTGATATTACAGTAGCCTCCTAAATGGTCTCTGGGTCTCAGAACTAAGATGCTACTGAGTCTCTTTTATTTTTACTTTATTCTTAGATCCCCTTTTACTCTCACTCAAATGAAAGCTGAATTATGATATAGGGACAAAATGGGGCTTAATCTGGAGAACTGAAAAGAGATAACCTTTTGTATCAGTATATGAGCTAAGAAGCCCCCCGACTCTGATATCTCCTTATGTGAGATTTTACTGTATTTTAGGTGCATAAAACTGTAAAGATACTCTTTGAAAGGTATTCTTAAATAGATCTCAATGGGAGATGACTATTTTGAGGAACAGCATCCACTGGGCTCTGCTCCTCTGTAATTGGAGAGTCCCTTTACAGCTCTTGGTCAACAGGTAGCTGTTATAAATGTGTAGTGTCATTTAAGAGCCCAATATCGTTTCAAAAAATAAAAACCCTAAACAATGCCTTCCCATATGTTTCCACTTCTCAATGTATAAATGAATATTCATTACATTTTTCTGTGGCATTCCATCCATCTCCTCTATTCCTTAAATGATGTTTTATTTAATAGGCTTTCATTTTATTAAGATGGTGCATACAAGCAGTATTCCTAGGATATATCAAATAAAATCACCCTTTATATTTGAGGTAATAACGAACTTTTTAAGAGTTTCAAGACAATTTGATACATGGAGAGAGATCACTGGAGCATAGGGACTTCCAGGGGTCAACTGTTCCATCCTTTAGTTTCATAGTTAGCTAGGATTGGCCCCCAGCAATCTGCTCAGAGAGAAGACAACTGACCCTGTCTGCATAGAGCAGAGTTGACTTGCTACATAAATTCATTCTAAGAAGTACATTCAACTTAAGCTGAGACACAATATGTTTTGAAATGTTGTTTTAAAGAATAAATAGCAATATATACATACTTGCTTTAAGAAAGATTATCATAATTTATAATTACAGAGTATAAAGAGGCCTTTTATATTCTACATACAAGCTGTAATCTTAGTGTTACACACCCAGAGATTTCAGGGCAATGACTTGTTGCCCCATTGATAACACATGGGAAAACTCTGGAAGTCTTTGTCTATTTACCTACATTTAGACATTTCTCATCACTCCAGGCGGTAATGGTAATGTCTGGTGAATGAGGAAACCCACTTTAAGAGAAAGATACTACAACTGCAACAGTTTAATTTTGGTCAGGAAACTCAAAGTCTAGAATAGCCTTCTCTTAAGGATCCCTTCAGCAGCTCTGTATGAAGAGGAGAGAGCAAAAATCACACTCCCCTAGGTGGAAAATCTGAGCCACAAATAGGAAGGTCAGGGCACAGAACCAATGTTTCTTTGCAGCCATGAGACTGCCTTGGCTTCCTATATTAATATTTCTATTCACTATTTTTTCTTTTGAGTAGGTGGAACCATCAATAACAAAAATGGTAACTAAAATAGACTTCAAGTTACTTGGCCACCCATTGCTTTAAATTATGGCTCTAACTCTGCAGGTTTAATAAAATGCAAAAAGATACTGTCTGCAGTTTGAGACAGTTTCCCTCCAATAAAACTTTCCTTTGAGGGTATTATTTTGCTTTTCAGCAGCTAAAAGCCTGTTCAAAAAAAAAAAAATCAGGAAGGATGGAGATGCTTATGGGAGGGCTCAACATAGTGGGAAAGGGGACCCTCCTGATGGTGGAGGAGTCTGTGGTCAAGTTCAAAGCCGCTGCTTTGGGGAAGCTCCTGTCTCAGATGGACAACAGGGGATATGGGCACTTCCCACCATGTGTGCTGATGACACTTGGCTGGGAGGGATGCCTGATGCATGGGAGGATGGAGTCAGGATGCTGACGAGAATTGGACAAGCTGGAACAATAGGCTAAATTAGACAAGATGGTAGTTAGGATTAAAAACATAAGAAAACCCACTGAAGAGGCACAATGATCTGGCATGGGGGCACCCTGGCCCAGTTCCAGCCTGCATGAAGAGGATCTAGGGGTTTCGGACCATCTGGTCAACGGGGGGCCGCTTCGTAACATGACTGCCCTAGGAAAGCAAATGGGTTATCAGGCCACACTGCGAGGTCAGCGCCCCTTCCTCAGGTTACCAGCCTGCTCCATCCTGCCAGGCATAAGATCATATCTGCTGAGGCACTGTGGGCACTTCAGTTAAGAGGTTTCGGACAAGCTGGGAAGCTTTCTAGGACAATGACCTGATCATAAGCATCCCTTGGGCCGCTTGTTAAAAACAGAGGACAAAACTCCACCCTGTATCTACTGAATCATGATTACTAAGAGAATTGGTCATTTTAATATATGTTGATAACATAACACTTAATAAGTACTGCTTATAATCAGAAAGGCTTGTGATACACAAAGATAATGAACTTGTTTAGCATATAATATAGTGCCTGGCTCATGGTGAAGGACTCAATGCAACTCAATAAGAAATACTCAATATTGCTTATTGTGGCTTATTAGCAATACAAAAAAATGGTGAATGCATAAAAGAACAAGATGTACTCTTAGCCAGTTGGTTAAGGGAGATAGATATCCTAATTTTCATCAGTAGGGGGTGTGTGTGTGTGTGTGTGTGTGTGTGTGTGTGTGTGTGTCCTCCTTCTGGTGGACACTGTGATGTTACCTAGGCTAAAATTCCTTAAGTTAGAGGGATTAACCTTTCTCCTTTTGGGGAATTTCTGGCAGATTGAGGAGATGACTATGCACACAGAAGCCTTTATAGTCACGGCAAGGGCCTACAGCCCATTTTGCTTGTGCATGCTCTAAATCAACCCCAAATCGAATAGTAGGACCACCAGAACCCTGATTAGGGACCTGGAGACTGCCTCCCAAGAAGAGGCTGGCTCTGGGGCAAGCTGCCCTTCTGTGGTGGATGAGGAGGTTGTGACCTTGGGTCTTATCGTGGCTTAATTCTTTTAAGCATTTATTAAGCCCATGAAATGCTAATCATAATAAAATCTCTACATCATAGCCATTGACAGAACTTAGAGTGGGTTTCCCGATATCAAAACGGAGCAGTTATTAAGGCTCCTGGTTTGTTTTAATTGGACCTGGGCCTTTCAGACCAAAGTCGCTCAGGCCTTTGGAACCATTTATACTCCTGCCTTGAGGGTTCCCACCCCAATTAAGTGGTGAGTCCAGGTGGGGCAGGGATATTTAATAGGCCTTTGGTTTTCTGTAAGCCTTTTATTAATGCTGTAAGTTACAGCAGCTACATACTCTGGGCTGGGTTTCACCTTCTGGTGCTGCGTTCCTGGCTGTCATGGTTTTGTTCCCAGTGTGATATTCAAGTTGGTCAGTGTTAAAGCAGGAAGTACTACCCCTCCTAGAACAGCCCAGGTTCACCTAGATGGCATAAGTGCTTTAGGAAGAAGGAAGGTAGCAGACAACCTTGCCCTTTCTGTGGATCTTCCCAGCAGCTCTCTGCTCTTAACCTACCCACGTCACTGTCCAGTGTATTTTCCAGTGAAAAGGGCTAACTACCCCTGCATTTTCCAAGCAGTTTGAATTCCTGGCTATGGCACACTGAGTTGATTACTTTTATACTGACAACACAATAAAATCTCCCTACTGACTTATCCTCAGTATAAAAATATAAAGGGATAGCCATCCCCCACTTTTTTTCCAGAACTGAAAATAAAACTTAAAATTCACAGCTGTCATTTAGTACTATTGCCTTCAGCTTGAGGGCTTTTAAAAGAAATTGGCTTCAGAAAGTGACCCAGACCATCTAAAGCCCACTACAGCTGAATCTTGCCAGCTTAATTTTAATTTACAAAGGCATGGGGTGACTTTTCTGCAGTTTTCACACGAGGGCCAGGAGAATGAACTGTTAGAACCTTTGCCGCTTGGTTGACCTTGTTCATTTGAGGACCTTCCACCTGGCTCCTCTCTGCATCCTTAACAGTTGCTCAAGGAGATGATAGGAATCCCTTGTCCTGAGATCTCTGGGGGTTAGAAGACATGAGATAACCTGTGTGCCCTCTGAAAAGTAGCTTCCTCCAGGAATCAGCCTGGGGCCAGTCCAGTAGGGCCTTGGTTTCACCTGGGGATAGCAAATCCACAAGCCAGGTGACTGAAAGGAGACAGACATTCTCTCATAATTTCTTCTCCATGAAATTCGAGCTCTATAGGGAAGAGGATCTTTTCCATATACCGCCTAGTGCCTAGAAAAAGAATTGAACTGGGTATCTATAAATAGCCCCATCACACACAGGCCCTCCACCCAGGCCTGCTCCTTGTCCCATTCCCACCCCTGACTTGCAGTAGTTAATTAATAAGGGTATTTTCTTTTAATAATAACAATGCTGATATGCACCAGCCACTGTGCTGAGCATTTCATGCACAATATTGCATTTAGTAATCACAACCATGAGCTCCCATGGGCTCATTTTACAAGTTCAGATTGGGTCATTAGTCAAAACCACACAGTGAGTGGTAGGGCTAGGTTTCAAACCTAGCTCTGCTAATTGGAAAGTCTCTATTCTTACACTCTCACCTAGGTGATCTTGAGCCCTGAGTTGATGTTGTTGATACAGAAATAATTACACAAAATTGAACTCTCAGATTCACACTGTGCTCTTGCAATAGGCGAATGGCCCGTCCTCTCCAGTAAAGCCTCATTAGGGACGAGGGGGCCACTTGTGTGAGCTGGACACTGGCCAGCAGCAGGGATGGGACGCCCTGAGGCCCTAAGCACTTTTGGTGGGAACTGCTGACTGGTGAGATGCATGTCAGTCCTTGGCAGGAAGCTAGGACAGATTATTAAACAGATGGCTTATAAGTTCCAAAGACAGGAAACAGTGGTCATCCCTGGGAGCAAAGGTTTGCCGAAAGCGAATTGTGCCAAACCTCATTTTTTTTGCAAGTCTCACTAGATTCATAGATGGGGGCTGACAGATGTAGTTTATCTGCATTTCAGCAGATCAGTTCACACAGTGTCTCAAAGCACATTTAGGTGAAAGATGGAAAGATGTGGGATATTTAACTGCAATTGAGATGGCTCAGAGAAGGTTGAACAGGCAGCACCCAGAGAGTGCTGGTTAACTTCGCAATGACAATGGTCACTTGTTTTGAGTGCCAAACACGGGTCAAGAATGTAGCAAGAACTGAGTAAATATTTGTTGGTCGTATTAAACTCATGGGGGAAGTCTTCAGTGGTCCGGTGAAAGGGCTCTTTCTTTGATTTGGTAAACATTTACAGAATAGATGAAGAGTTTGGGAAGTGGAGGGGACAAGGTCTTCCTCCTTGATCAAGGGGAGGGAGCAGTAGGGTCTAGTGTCTTTCATTTTCTTTTGACCTCTGGAGCCCAGTCTCTGGGACATGGTGATGGGTGAGGATGACTGTGGGTCTTTCATTGTATCTGGACACACTGTGTTTCAGGAGCACTTAGGGATTCTGAGGGGGAGGTTTGAAGACTACTCTGAGAAAATTGTGTGTGTGTGTGTACATGTGTGTATATATGTGTATGCATGTATATATGTATGTGTGTATATACGTGTATGTATGTGTGTATATGTATGTATATGCATGCATGTATATATGTATTAATAGATATGTATGTGTATGTGCGTGTTTGGTTTCCCAGCGCAAACATCTAGAACCCATCTAAAACCACCCATCTAGAACCAGATTATCTCTGCTTACCTGTTTTGCATATTGGCTTTCTGGTAAGATTTCATTGAAAGAAGAAGTTTTCTGGCTCAAAAATGTTTGGAAGCCATGGAATCTGATGATATCAAAGGTTCCTTCTAGCTCTAAAAATTAACTGGTTCTTAAAAATTGTGTAGAAGGAAGCTTGCTAAAGGCAAACTCTAAAAAATACTGGTTTTATCTGCCACTCCCTTTTCACCTCCTGGCACACACGGTCTCCCTGGCAAGCCTCTAAAAGAGCTCCCACCTCTGGGCCTGCCATCTCCTTTCTCGTAAGTGCCTCCTAGCACTCTTCAGGCCCCTGACAGTGTTCCTGTATATTCCTTCTATCAAATTGTCTTCTTAAGTGTAAGTGACTGGCTTCCATTTTCTCAGTGGTGATATCTTTGTTGTTAAAAAAGATCTGAACTGATAGAATATCTGATTAGTAGAGTTTTAAGCAGCGTAGCCAAGTGAAGAATTTGAAGCAGAATGGGAGAGAGGCTCTGGGTCGGTAGAGCCTCCATTAATCTTACCTAGAGAAATGTGGCCTTTTGCCCAGGTTCATTAATTTTTTTTCAAAGCCACTTTTAAAGTACCTACTATGGGCCAGCATTCTACTAGACTCTACTGGGGGCAAATATTGAGTACAAATAATCTCAGTTCCCACTCTCATATGGCTTGCAGGCTGAGGAGGGGAGGCTACTTTACTTAAACATTAATTTGTTAATTCAATAATTATTCATTGAGTGCCTATCATAGCTGGGATGTAGTAGTGAATAAACTAGATGATGTCTATGCCCCATGGGGCATATATTTAAATGGGTGGATAATTAAAATCTGAGATAAGCATGTAATGAATGTTAAAATGGAAGTTTTGACTATGCTCTGAGCTGTAAGATATTCTAATAAGTTGCCTCATAGGGAAACATCTGTAAACTGCCTTCATGATGCTTGGACTCTTCAGCCAGATGAAGGCTATAAAAGGGGCCTGGGTAGGGCGAAGGATGTATGAAGGGATTTCTTGGAGAGAAGAGTTGCTGTTCTGTGAGTCTCCAGAGACCCTTCCAGTAGAGACTTCATCAGGGCTTCCCTGGGCTTCCCCTCCAGTGCAGTGAGGCTGTCCCCATGGGGCTACTTGGAGAGCTTGGAATGGGTTCCCTGAAGATGGTGAATACAGAGTTCTCATGTCTGAGAAAGTGGAGGCAGCCCGTGCAGCAGGATGGAGGGGCTGCAATCGGGTTCGCCCATCCATGCGTCCTATAAGTCTCTCCTGTGGACCAGATGTGGGTCGTGCAGAGGAAGTGCAGAGTGGAGTCATCTTGGATGCTGTCCAAGAGGCTATGTAATAGGACAGAGGGCCTTCAGCACTAAGAAGCTGGAGGTGACTGCTAGACCCAGAGGCTATGGAAGCACCACAAGCAAACACTGGGAATAAAGAAACATCTGCCCACGTTAAGGAAACTACTGGAAGGAAGATCCCAAAAGATCTCCAAGGAGCACCCCAGGGGAAAAAAGAGAGTCAGTGTTAAACACAGGCTGGGCCCACAGAGCACAGGCCAGCTTATAATGGGACCAGTTCAAGGAAGGTCTACTTTTTCTCCTACCTCTGCTCACCTGCCCCTACCTAGGAGGGGTAAGAAATTGGCTAACAGACTTGGGTAGGGACTAGGAGGAGAAGAGCAAAATGGAGAAACAGGGGAGCGACAACCTCATCCTCCCTTTTCACAGGGTGGGGTTGGAGTTTAGCCTAGCTGGGGGAGGAAGGAAGGTTTACCCTGGTTCAAGTTGGAGGTTTCGGTTAGTCTCTCGGATTGTACTTTCTATGGCTGAATTTGGAGTTTGTTTTTGAAGGTGGACCAGCTTATAGCCTAAGAATACACTGAACAGTTACGGGGCCTGCCATGGCTGTATCTGGTGGCAGGAGAAAAATCTCTCTCAGTGAATAAAATCTACAAGGAGTAGAAGGAAATACAGACCAAAGCTTTGTTTTGATCATGTCACTTGTCTTCTTGTCCCACGAACCAGGTACCAGTGCTCAGAAGGAGAGAAACAGTTACCTGGGAGCTGGTCACAGAGGAAGTGATACAGCTTGCAGGCCAGGGAATGGGTTGGTTTTCCTTAACCTGGGGATTCCAGCATCATTTTCTCTTCTTCCTCTTCATAGGCCCCAGAAATGCTCTCCTGGACCAGGCTCTTATGGATGTTCAGGTTCTCACCCACATTCAGCTCTTTTTCTCCTACAGGGCTGGCTGTGACTCAGTGTGGAGGCGCTGCTCTGGCCCTGGCCCCTGTCCTGCCCTGGCTGAGACCGCCTGGCTGTGGGTTGCCCTGGGGGTTGGCAGAGGGACCACAGCAGCTGGGCTGACCCCCTCCCATGCCCCGTACTGGCCCATTATGCTCAGTGCCCCCACATACGTCCCAAGGCTGCTGGCACTGGGGGCATGGTCATTCACTTGCGACTTGTAAAAGTCACAGGGAATGTTGACTGGAACCCAGGCCTCCTGGCGTCCAGGCCCCGGCTCTTTCCATGACCCACATGTGGGAGACTGACTTAGGTGTTGCCCCGACACTCTGAAATGGAATTTCTGCACAAGCATGAAAGAAATACATCTAGGCATTTAACAGTGTGTTAGAGACAGGAGTCTGGCGACCCCACCAAGCTGTGCTTCCACAGGATGAGCTTTTCCAGGGTGGAGCTCTGGCAAGACCGCTGGTCTTTGCAGAAGGTAACTACATCAACAGAACTGGCCTGACAGCTTACAAAGAAGAGGCTTTTTGGGAAGATATCTGTTGCATCTTGTTGACAACATGTGTCATTTTGTTTGGGATGTTTTAAATGTACAGAAAAAATAAAAAGAAGCTCTGGTCCCTTTAGGAAAATAGGTTTGTTAAACCGACTGGCCATTTTTATGTGAGTTAAAAGCAGGAAGCAGATGTGGGAATGTTTCTTGTGTCTCCATCTCAGGCAACTGGCCATCTGGCTGACAAAGAGATTACAGGCTGCCCAGCCATGAGAAGCAGCGCTTCAGATGGTCCATGTAGTGAGTGCACTAGGCCATAGATTTGAGGTTCTAGCCACAGCTCAATCTGCTCTGTGGCTTTTAGGCCCCTCCTCTGTAAAACGAAGGCACTGGCTTTAGCGGTAGGTCTCTTAACAGCGATTGCTTTAGGGTTATATAATTTGCACTTTGTATGTTATTAATTTTGTTTAACAGTAATAGCCAGGTGTGGTGGTGGCTCATGTCTGTCATACCAGCATTCTGATAAGCTGAGGCGGGAGGGCTGCTTGAGACCAGGAGTTTGAGACCAGACTGGACACCATAGTGAGACCCTGTCTCTGCCAAAAAAAAAAAAAAAAAAAAAAAGGTGATGTGCACATGTAGTCTTAGCTACTTAGGAGGCTGAGGTGAGAGGGTCACTTGAGCTCAGGAATTTGAGGCTGCAGTGAGCTATGTTCACCACTGCACTCTGGCCTGGGCAATATAGTGAGACCCCATGTTTAAAAAATGTTAGCTAGGCTTGATGGTGTGCATCTGTGATCCCAGCTACTTGGGAGGCAGAGGTAGGAGGATCACTTGAGTCCCAGAGGTCAAGGCTAGAGTGAGCTGTGATCACTCTACTGCACTCCAGCCTGAGTGATGGAGCAAGACCTTGTCTCAAAAACACCTCAGTACTAACTGGATATTGTATTATGTTGTTTACAAAAAACCCCCAAGAAATGGATACATATGCTGTTTTCTGAATAGTACAAATATAAATATGTATCTATTTTATCATAAAGCATAGGTTAGGTTAACAGGTCACAGTCTGTGCCTGCTCTTAGGTATTGCACTCACTGGTTAGAGCTGACACCCTATGAATGGGCACTGCCCTGCAGCTAAGTGTGGCATGGAGCCAGGAACACCTCCTGGGAGCTGCCTTGGATGGTCGTATATGCAGAACCTCATGGATCTTCTTTTCCACTAAGTACTCAAGGCTGAGCTCCCTGGGCTTTGCCTCTTACCTACACTCAATCAAAGTACCACGTCCAAGATCCTGTGAAATTCTCTTTCCCACTGTCACCTCCCTGGTTTTCTCCTCTCTTTCTCTACTCCTCCCATCCTCCTCCTCCCCTCCCCTACTTCTTTCTTTGTGATTCTCCTCTTTTACCTCCTTCCTATTTTTCTTCTTTAGTAAAGAATTTACTAATTCTACCATATGCAAGGTATTAGAGATAGAGGTAGAAGCCAGCTATCACAAGCTAAATGAGTGTGACATAAAGCAATATTAAGATGGTCTGAGGCACAACGCATCTCCAGTCCTGGTAGGGATGAGCAAAGCTTTCCAGAGAAGAAAGGACTTGGGTTGACTTACAACGAGAGGAGTGGGTTGACTTACAATGAGGAGAGAAGGAACAGCATAATTTGGGCCCGGGATGGTGTGAGCAGAGGTCCACAGGTGGGAATACATATGGCGAGTAGGCTGAAACAGCGCCTTGGGGGCAGTCTGCCTTGTGCAGGACTCCTGAGAAGCAGGCAGCATCTGACTGTGGAGGGCACTAGGGGAAACCCTTCTTAGTCAGTCCCGCATTTCCCAAAGTGCCTTTCACAGACCGTTAGTCCCAAGTGATGCTCTATGAAAACAGAACAGTAATTTACAAGTTTGGGAAATGCTGCATATGTTCCCCCTTTGGAGATTCCTAATGCATGTCGGCTTATTAAAGCATCTTTGAAGTCCTGCAGAGAAAAAGCCCTCTTTAACACTAAGTGCAACAATTTCCAAATGTATTTGACACCTATGAACAGCTGCAGAATAATTATTCCACAAAACACACCTTGTGTGGGCAGGCAGTGGGAGTCAGTGAAGGTGTTTAAGGGAGTGTAGTTCTTTGCTGTGTAGGAGTAAAAATTCCCTCATGTCAGAGAGAGGTGCATGTGGAGTCTACACAGACATGCCCAACACCTGCTGCCATGGTTGATCCCCCTCTGTGTTCTGGGGAAGAGAGTAGTTGTGCTGGTAAGTGAAGAAGGGTGGGTTTGCATTCCTTAGCACTGAGAGCATCTATTGCCCTTGGGAATTAATGAAGCTCAGCATATTTGCCAAGAAAATGTTTTCATTGGCTAGAGAAGAAGTTGCGTATACATATGCATGCATGTGTAAACTTTTGCTGACTGTCAACCCGTTTTGATCTCATACCCTCCCTGTTTCTCCTTGTTAAGCCAGAGCCTGAGCGTATCCTCTAAGGAAAATCTTAGGTAACACCTCCTCTCTGTAGCCTTTTCAGACCAGTCCTTGCCTCTGGCTTGTCACCTCCACCCAAGATCTCTCTCTTCTTTATCTTACTGTCAGTGGCAAACAAATTATCACTTTGTGACAACCATCTGGTTCTTTTTTTTTTTTTTTTTTTTTTTTTTTGAGATGGAGTCTCACTCTGTCACCCAGGCTGGAGTGCAGTGGCACGATCTCGGCTCACTGCAACCTCCATCTCCCACGTTCAAGTGATTCTTGTGCCACAGCCTGCCAAGTAGCTGGGACTATAGTCCTGTGCCACCATACCCGGCTAATTTTTGTATTTTTGTTAGAGACGGGGTTTCGCCATGTTGGCCAGGCTGGTCTCAAACTCCTGACCTCAAGTGATCCACCCCTGTCGGCATCCCAAAATGCTGGGATTACAGGCGTGAGCCACCATACCCAGCCAACATCTGGTTCTTATGTACAATTTTCCTCTCCCATTCCCTACTAAGGAGTGCGTAACTATGCTATGCTGCAGGGTGCTTTGTACATTTGCCGATGACTGCATATATGACATTGCATGCTTCTGGTTTTTTGGTTTTCAAATGGTAGTGTGTCATATGAATATGTGAACAGCTCATCTTCCTGCCAGCCAAAAGGAGAGTGAAAGAATAAAATCATTTTGGTTATTCCCACTGATGCGATTTTGGAATATAGCAAGGCCTCCTTATTCAGCTTGAATGTGTTTCTAAAGGCCAACATGAATAATTAAGAGGCTAACAGCTAGGCAGGACAATGAATTAACAAAGCAAAAAAAGGGGGTGATAAATAATGACAATCTGTCAGTGTTTCATTCTGCCTTCTGGGCATTATTACGGGGTGAACAGAAATTAGATTTCCCTGGGCAGAGTGTTTTTGGATGGACACTGCAGGAGTGAAGAGAGCTGGAGGGACAGTCAGGTGTAAAGAGGGATAAGCCATCCATCGGCCAGTCTCATTGGCGTTATCTCCAAAAACCTTCAGACTCCATCCACTTCTCACCATTTCCACTGGGTCCACACTCATCTACCACCATTACCTCTCATCCGGGACTCCAACCTTGTCACTGATCTCCTGGCTTCACTCTGGCCTCTGTATAACTGATTCTTCCCACTTCATCCCTGGTCATCTTTGTAGAATGTTAATTAGAGGCAGGCAGTATTCAAGTGTGGAGGACGCTAGGGCACTTGTCTCCCCCCTGCTAAGCCCTCCCCTCCATGTTACATCCAGAGTAAAATCCAAGGTTACTAGCCTGCCTACACGGCCATCTCCCCTGCCGTCTCTGACCTTACTGCCCACCCATCACCGCTGGCCTCTGAGTTCCTCCAACATGCCAAGCTCTTTCCAGCCTTGCAGGCCTTGTGCCTGCTGCTGTCCCCTGATCTTAACGTAGCAGCTCCCTCTTGTCATTCAGATCTCATCTTCAATGTCGCCTCTTTAGAGATGGTTTTTCCCACCATGCAGGCTAGATATCCATTGTCTTTCCACTCATCACACTGTTTTGATTCTTAGTAGAGCACTTAACACCTGGGTGCTGTGAATCCTAGGATACAAACTCCATGAAAGGACCATATCCTTGTTTACCAGTGTTTAGCACAACAAATATGTGTTGAAAGAATAAATGCTAGTTCCTCCGTTTATCAGCTGAGGGGCACAGGCACTTGAGCCCTCTGTAAAGATAATTTCCCAGTATGTAAAACAGGAATGGGAACAACTATGTCACAGGGTCAGAATAAATATATTAGAAAATAATTGTAAATTATATGGCTCTCGTCAAACATGAACCATCATTATTGCTCTAGTCAACTCAGGTTCCTTTTAGTAAAGTGAGGATAATATTTGCTTCTCAGGAATTTTTCAAAGATAAAGTAGAACAGATAATCCAATAAATGTACAGATACTTAGAACAAGGTTTTAAAGGATGCAAGTTCTTTCTTCTCTGTGATAATGTTGCAGGGAAGAAGCAGTAGAGAGACCTTGAATGCTTGTTTGCTTTAATAAAACACTCAACATAGTGGCAGGCACCTGGAATCTCAGCTAGTTGGGAGGCTGAGGCAGGAGGATCACTGGAGCCTGAGAGGTTGGGGCTGCAGTGAGCTGTGATAGTGCCACTGCACTCCAGCCTGGGTTAACAGAATGGGATGCCATCTCAAAAGAAAACACCCCAAACACCTAACATGCTGGCTTAGAGCATGCAAGACTTCTGCCTAAAAATAAGAAGTTTGGGATAGGAATTGGCCCAGAAAGGCAAAGTCACAGCTGACCTAATAGAAAACCAGAAAGGGCAGAGATCCATAATTTCTGAAATTCTTACTGTGAATAAGAATCAAAATAGTTGAAGAACTCAGGGCCTGTATGGAAATCGTGTCATTCTCTCTTCTCATAAGCATCTTTCAGACTAGTCCTCTGGACCAGCGTGTCCAACAGACACATAACATGAACCACGTGGGCCTTTTAAGTTTTCTAGTAACCACATTTATAAAACATAAAAAGAGACAGGTGAAATTAATTTTACTAATATATCTTATTTAACCCAATATATGTAGAATGTTATTTCAACTTATAATTAATATAAAAATCACTAAAGAAATATTTCCTAGTCTTTTTTTCATATTACTTCCCTGAAAATCCAGAGTGTATTTTGCATTTATAGCACATGTCATTTCTCACTAGCCACATTCAGGTGCTTAATAGCCACATGTGACTAGTGGCTGCCTTTTTGGATAGTCAGCTCTAGATTTTACTTTTGAGATGTTCAGGATCTAAAAACATCTTTTGCTACTTGTGGGGGTAAGAAGGGAAGCCACAATTTTTAAAAATGTGAGTCCATTTGTAATCTCACTGACAGCAGCAGGGGGCAGACAAATGCCTAGGCAAATAGGGGTGGGTCCCCAGCAAAACCCCACCTTCAAGTCGAAAAGAATTTAAAGCCTGAAAGCCAAGCTACAAGTCAAATCCACAGACCAGATTGAGAACCCCTCTTCCTTTTTGGCACAATTTCCTCTGATTGATCCCACCCTTTACCTATTTTACATATACCTACCCTTTCCTAATTGGTTTTCTACACTGTTGTGCTTACCTTTGAATGTCTTTGCTTTAACCATTTTTGCATACTCACAAACCAATCAGCATGCACTTCCCATTCTGAGTTCATAAAAAGCCTCAGACTCAGCCACACCGGGGGAGACAGAAACCACCTGACTATGTCTCCACTAAGATCTGTTCCGTCGCTCAATAAACTTCTTCTCCACCTTCAAATTGTCAGCATACCTTCATTCTTCTTGGATGTGGGACAAGAGCTTGGGAACCGCTGAATATGGGTACAAGCTATAACACAGGGTGGGGTGTGGGCGGTGTTGCCAGTGGAGGTCCCAGTTGGCAAATTGGCCGAGAAAAATCCTGCTTCACTACCAAGTTGCCTAGTGTTTTTTCTACACATAAAGGAAAAAGCCACGGTCAACTCTTCCACTGGCCAGTGAAGAGCTTAAAAGAAAATTCTCTTAAAATTTTAAGTTCCTGTCATGGAAATACTTTTATCCTCTGATCTCCACAGATGCTTTACTACATGTAAAACTGTATGTGAAACTGCATCTCTCTTTTTTTCTCTCTCTTTGGGAAGTGCTAGGAAGATTACTCACAAAAAATCAAATCGCATCCCCCCCCGCTCCCCAGTGTTGGTGTTTCTGGGGAAGGCTTATGGAAAGCTGTGTTTTTTTCATGGAGGAACAGTTTGTGCCATGGTTTACAAAGCTAAAGAATTTCAGTATTCAAACTGTTGCCATAAAAAAATCAAACTTGGAAATAGAACTAAACATGTTATTAACAGAATGGGATTGAGAGAGCAAGAGAATTCTTTTGGAGTAAAGTTATCCAAAGTCTATGTGTTCTCCTTTGACACATAAATCTATTATCAACCTAGTCTTGGACTTTTTTTTGGACAGAAATTGGATAAGTTTTGCAAAAGACAGGCACAAAGCCTGGCTGTGGATGACACCCTGAGGGTCAGAACATTCATTACAGCATTGGCGTCTACAGAAATTTGAAAGCACAGCAATGTTGCTGGATACAATTGGCATTTTCATATGGGCAGGGTAACCTTTTTGGAAGCCTTCATGTCGCTTAAGAGTGGCCTGCTGTGGGACACAGATGTATGGGTTTCTGACTTGATACAAATTGCTTGTAAGGTCCAGTTTTTGCTAAAAGATTCTATTTTGATCCATTACTAAATATATTACTAAATATATTTGCAACTTGAGGCCCATCAGCAGTGGATCTACTGCAGAACACACTAGTGCAGCTGATGAGGTGCTGTGGGACCATGGGATATGGGCAGTTCTCATGGGCTTATTCCTGATTTTGGGGGGTGTGCTTATCGTTTACAAGCACAGAGGGTGGCCTCAGCTCTGTAGCTTCCTTGGCTATCTCTGGAGGACTGCGTGGCATCCCCTAGGCCTACAGATGTGGTGGGACACTAAAGCAATGGCTTCGGGAACTCTGCTAAGCTTGCTCGCACTACACACTCATCTTTCCATTGCTCTCCACCACCATGCCTAAGACAGCCAACCTTGTTGGTCAGAACTACTTCTGTTGTTAGAGAAAGAAGGAAAATAATTTTCTTGCATAGAAACACAGATGATTCCACAGTGGTCTTTCCATTAGGCCCACTTTTACTAGTTATACCACTAAGGAGAATGCTGCCCATTATTATTTCAATTTTCCAGACTCTGTGACATTTACGGTTTTCCATTACAATTCACCTTTAATAAGCAGGAAAGTAAATGGAAAGGCTTATATAAGATTTATTCCCATTTAAAGCTTGTACTTAAGTCAGGGCCGCAGAGTCCTTGAAACATAGGTGTTGCAGTAACTGAGGCCAGTCAGTGCCTGGGTGCCAGCTGGGGGGGGCACACCATTCAGTGAAGCAACCAAATTCAGACGCTGGGGGCAAACACAGAAATGGACAGAGGTGCTGAATGCTAGAGGAATGGAATGAGCACCCTCACAACTAGCTCTGTCATCACTGTGGATTCTCAACGTGACATTGCTCTCAATGATATCAGCCAAAAAGAAAAAAATGGAAGATCACTAATATTAAATGTTATAGGAACAAATTTGTAAAGTGAGACTGGTAAAGCCTTGGAGAGTTTTTTAAAAATGAATTTTCTATTTTCAAACAAACTTAAAGAAAGTTATTAATAAATGGCAATGACAAAAGTATGAATAGCAATTATAATAAAAGTTTAGTGTTTTAAAGTTTTAATCAGCCTCATTTTATCTGGACATGTCCCTAGAAGACCTTGTGAATTCTCTCTCTCCTTATTAAGAGACAGAGGATTCATTCAGATGTCTCTTTGCCTGTAACTCAAATGCAGTTTCCTATGAAGACACATCATAAAAGTTTGCAAACAGCTGTGGCCTGGAGGTTGCAGAAAAAAACCATACTCTCTGAGACAAGGAAACAAATTGAGCTAGGTCCTCAGTGCTGTGAGGGAAAGTTAAGAAAAAAAAAAAAGCCATGGTTCCTTCCCTCAAATTGCTTACAACTTATTCAGGGAGTGAAAAGTCAGTATTGGTTAAAATTAACTTGGTGCTAAACTTTGTGGCTGTAAGCAGAGGAGGAAGGAAGGGCCAGACAATGAGCTTTGACTGGGAGAAGGTCTTGGGCTTTGGCTGAGTGCTGAGTGCCTGAAGGATTTGGGTGGATAAAGACTGGAGAAGGTGGAGCTTGCAGGTGGGGGCTGCTGCACTCCCTACCCTCCCTGGTTGCAGGTCTGTGTGTCCTCTCTCAGTTCTTCTCCCTTCTGGCCTTTTACACATGCTGTTCCTCCAACTAGAAGGCCCTTCTCTCCCTGCACTGGGAGAGTTTGTCCTTCAGATCTCAGCCAAATAGTCTCTTCTCTTCGGAAGTATGCCCTGATGCCCCAGCCTGGGTTAAATCTTCTGGCTCTGTGCTCCCGGAGAACTCCAAACTCCCCTTCATACCATCTACCATGTGGAGCTGTAATTTAGTGATCTTTTCTGACCACTCCAGTGTACACTCCACAAGGGCAGGGATCTCGCCTTGTTCATGCTAAATCCCCACTGCCTAGCTTGGTGCCTGCTGGAGAGTGGGAGCTCAAGTTGTATTAACTGGATGAATGAAGTTTCTGTCCTAGACACAGTGTTGGTGGTAAAGTGGGAGGCAGTGAGAGGTGGAATCAGGGAGAGCATGAGGTGATACGGGAGCACAGCATCCTGTGCAGGAGAGCAGGCCTGTGTGGGAGGACATCAGTGGGTATGTCATCTTGGGCAGGATATAAAAATGGAAAGGCACTGGGAGGTGGGAAGAGGTAGGAGGACAGGAAGGGAAGAGGTTGGGTGGCATGGACTAACTCTGCCTTCTCCTCAAGAGATAAGGCTGAGTCTGGATGCTTATCCTCCTCTCGTGGCCTGGGGTGAGGACTCAAGGAGAGCCAGGCAGTGTCGAGCTGGTGAGTTTCCAGTCTTGCCACTTCCACCAACACTCTTTGTGACCTTGAAAAGGGCAGAGATCTTATCTGAGCCTCATCTTTCCTATATTAAAAAGAGGATAAAGTAAGGAGGTGATGGGGAACAGATGAGATAATGGACCTGGGAGGGCTCGGGAATCTCTCCAGACCACCTTTCCAGACCTCAGCTTTGGTGCCTCTAAAATGAAGGGTCTGGGATTATGAGGAACTGCCAGTTCAACTCCAAGACTGAGGGTCAGGTTGAGTTGGGGTGGTCATGGAGATGCTGAACGAAGATGGGTGTGTGTGGATGTTTTATAGCAGGCTGGCTCTTCCCCACACTGTTCAAAAGCCTATCTCCTAGGTCAGATTTTGCCATCTATAATCTAACCCAATACTTTCTGGCCAGAACAGAACTTCCCACCAGCATGGATTCTGATGATTCTTAATTGCGGCCCATCACAGAGATGCTGAATGTCCCTCGAGATGATCTTTTCTGGTGCCATCAGCTGGAGGAGCAGGCCCGCAGAAGCCAAGTGGCTAGACATGATCATCATGCTTAGACAAAGTAGCCAACCTCCTAAAATATTATACACTTGGGTAAAATTCTGACCCTAGAGCTAAGCCCTACTTCCCTCAACCTGATTTTGTTTGGAAAGGAAAAACTGAGGTCAGAGAATTTGAACAGGGTTGCTTTATTCCCATCCCTGTCTGGTTCAGCCTTAGCATTTACTTCTCCTCTGTTTGCTATTTGCAACCTGATTCCAGGACTTGACCTTCTGTTGTTGCAGCTGTTTGGGAGATGAGGCAATCTGAAGTTGAAAGTCCTACAAGTTGAAATTGAAAGAAGCTACAAAATGATGATGATGATGATGATGATGATGGTGATAATAAGGAGGAGGAGGAATGTGTGTGAATGTGATTGTGTAATGCTTGTGGAAAAAGGGGTATCAGATTGTGAGGATTGGAAGAGGGGGAGAGGGAGGGGGAAAGAGAGAGGGAGAGGGAGATAGCTCAACCACAGCAATTGCTTTCATACGTATTTACTCAGAGACACTTCCTACCATGGGAGAAGGAAGTTGGCGCAAAAAAATTCCCAAGATGCTATATTTTGCAGCATCAACTTTCGGTTTAACATCTCTGAAGAAAGTTAACTTTGCAGGTTTTGGGTACAGTTGGTTTTTGCTGTGGACAGAGAGTGTTTTGAACTTTTTATTCCTTAAATTCAGCTAACTCAGCCAAAAATTCTAAGTACTCATGTCCCCCTCCAATGAGACAGCAAAGGAGAGGCTTCCAAGGGTGAGAACTGAATGAATACTACAGAGAATTCAAACATCCAGGGAAGACGGCTGTGCCAGAATAAATCACACCCTCTAGGAACATTTCCTATAATTTGCTCTTTTTTCTTCCTTTTTCTTAAAATGATCAGTTTCTTACAAAAATTTATTAAAGGTCAGGAGACTTTCCCTCCAGATCTGTTGGGACCTTACACCTGGTGTCAGATAGGAATTCTGAAGATGTCCATTTACTCAACGTAAAGAGCTAATGTAAACTTAATTGTTTATTGTGCAAGAAAAAC
This sequence comes from Symphalangus syndactylus, assembly GCF_028878055.3. NCBI lineage: Eukaryota > Metazoa > Chordata > Mammalia > Primates > Hylobatidae > Symphalangus > Symphalangus syndactylus. The sequence goes on from NC_072436.2 coordinate 71,221,529, forward strand.
GACTTTCATGTAAGACTTCAATATGTAGATAACTTGGTTCTTTTGGTCATTGCTGGTTTGAACATAAAATAATTCTGAGAAAAAGTTTTTCCTACAGGTTAAGAGGTAACTAAAATTCTCTGAAATCAATGGCAGTTTTCAGGGGGAAGGAAGGGAAGAAAATAAACTCCCATCTTTTCAAATTATTTATATCTATCATTTTATTTAATCCTGAGACATTCACTCTGGAATGTGGAGAAGTGCTGCCAGCACAGGAGCAATGGGGTTCCCAAGGTGTGGCTGTTTCCAGGAGCTCCAGTTCCAGCTGCTCCACTCCTCCAGCCACATCACAGGGAGAACAGAGCGCATCACTTCCCACAGGGATGTCCTCACTTCCTGCCCTCTCACTCATACCTGGGCTCTACAACCCATGTCACTAAGGAGGACTGGCACTTCCTCCTAAGCCCTCCAACCCTTTCTCCTAAGAGTTCCTGCAGTCTAACAGTGAGTTCTTGTCTTCAACCCCTTCCTCTACTGGATCTCTGCCATATGCTCTTCATCATGCTCAAGTCTTACTAAGACAAAGAACTCTTTCCAACTCTAGATTTCCTCCAGCTACTGCCTTGGCTCTCCCTCCCATTGTTTGTTAAGCTTTGCTCCCATCCCCATCATCCCACAGAGCTCAGGTCACTAAGGGCACCAAAACCTCCTTACTGCTAATCTTATTAGATGATCGCTCTCAGTTTGCATCTTAATTTCCCATCATTTGACACTCCACCCTCCTCCATAATGTATTATCTTCCCTTGGCTTCCATGACCCCAGACTTTCCTCTTGCAACTTCTCTTTCTCTTGGCTGGTCCTTCTTAGTCGTCGTCTTGCTCTATTTCTTTTCTCCACCCTGACTTAAAGGATGTGATCCTCAGGATTCAGTGCTTAACTTCTCTCTACCCCTCTCCCTGGTTTCCCCTCTATTCACATGGGTCTCAACTGCCATGGCCAATGACTCTCAGATCTTTGCCTGCAGCCAAAACTCTCACTGGAGCAAAACTGCCCCCTGACTAGGGTGAGGCACGCGAGGTGTCTAGGGCACAAAATTTAAGGAGGCATGTACTCGCAGGTCCCTGCTTTCACACAACCCTGACAGTGAGCAACCCAGAGGGTTCCTGCCCTAGATACCTTCATGCTTCCCCCGCTCCTGACCTGCTGCAGGTCCTTTTTGCTTGGATGTCCCACAGGCACTGCGAACTTCACAAGTTAAAAAGCGACGTCCTCATCTTCCCTCCCAAAGCTCTCCTGATCCTGGTGAATAGCAGGCAGCACAGTCAGCAATGTTGCTTGGGCCAAATCCTGGAGGTCCTCCTTCACACCTTCCACTCTCTCATCCTCCACACCCAGACAGTTACCAAATCTGTGATTATTTGCTCAACATCGTGTGAATCCAAGCTGTCTTCTTTGCCCACCACTCTGCACCTCAGGGTGCCAGCCTCTCTCACTGCCGCTATGTCCACACTGCAGCCAGTGTGACCTTTCTAAAATGCACATCCGATTGCACCTCTGCTTAAAACGCTTGCAGTAAGTCTCCACTGTCCTCAGGGTGGAGTCCAGCCTCATCAGGCTGGCAGACCAGGCTCCCACGGCCGGCAACCCAGGTTCCTCTTCACCACAGTCCCTCCTCTCAGTGCCTCCCACTCTTTCCTCCTCTGTACCCTGCTCCTTGTGTCTCCCTGAAGGAGCCACAGTCTCAACTGCAGATCTGTATGCAAGCATCCCTGTCACTAGAATATTCTGTGCTCCCCAACTCCATTCCCCCTTCTTGTCTCAGCTTAAATGTCCATTCAAGAAGGCATTTGGACTCCAAGGCTGGTGAGATGCCCTTCCTGGGTATAGCTCCCACACCTCATGTGCTCAGCTCCATCACAGAGCCTTTCACACCAGGCAGTTTTTGGGAGCTTCCTGCTTGTCCCTGTTCCTTGAGGGCAGGGACAGTGCTCATTCATTCATCCTGAATACCAAGCACTAACACAGTGCTCATTGGCTCCTAGAAGACGTCTAACAAGTATCTGTTGAATGCATGAAGGAGTTCAGGAATCCCTAGTGTTGACTTTCAAGTCTGAAAGTCCTAAATTCAAGCCCCAGACCTCCTTACCAGCTGTGTGTCCTTGGAAAAGTTAGTAATTTTCCCTGAGCCTCAATTTCTGTTCTTTAAAATGGAGATCATCATTACCCCAAGTTATTGTGAGTGGGTTTATGCTTCTGTAAGCATTTGCAGTTCATACAGTGCATGACACTCTCTTCTCTTGCACACCATACATACATACATGAACTCCTGGAAGCCAGAGTTTAGTCCTCTGCTGATGGATATCCCTAGTGCCCAGCCCAGAAATGGATTCTTAGTGGGAGTGCAATTGGTTTTTGTTGAGGGAAAGCAGCCATGGCAGGCCTAGAAATTGGCAGTGAACAGGGAAAAGAAAAAAAGGAAAGGGGTTAGAAGAAAGAGGGAATGCAGGAAATGTGAAGGAGAGGGAAGACACGAGAGAGAATGCAAGAGTGCAGACACCTTCTCTGAGGCCTGCTACAGGAGGCTTATCTGCTTTGGAAGGACCGGGCGGAGGATGACCTCTCTCCTGGGGGATAACCTGCCTAGGCTATTCTCGACTCTGCGACAGTAGGGAGACGTGGTGCCCATGAGACTGGCCTCACGCCCTTATTGGAAACAGCTGGGGAGGATTTCACAACCTTTGAGGCTTTACTTCAGATGAGTTTCAAACATTGTTTATGTACATTTACGTGTGTGTTTCCCTGGGTCTCTTCTGGTTGCAAGGAGATCCAGGCTTGCAAAACAAGCCCTGAGTGAGTTTAGTATTTTGTTCTTGCAGATAGTAATGGAATGTACCAGCCTCCTGATGCCAGATCTGAAAACAGATGACATCCAAACCCAGTGGGTTCTCCGGGAGCACGTGAAGTGGGGTGGAGTTCGATTTGGAGTAAAAGTGACTGGGGACGGCTCAGGCTGGTCGGTAGATGATTGAATTCCATCCAGAAAAGACATATGAGGCTGAGTTCTATTTTCTCTTTTCCATCTTCTTTACTCAAGCAGTAGCAATGATATGGCAGCCTCAGTCTAGGTTAACCATCTTCCTGATAGGAAACGGACTGTTAAAAGCACATGAAGAGTGTGATCAGCTTATCTTACTCTTAGGGTTTCTGAAGGAATGTGGAGAGTTGCCTTTAAATTGTTTCAAAAAGGAAAGAGAAGATGCTGCCCTGAGTGAAAAAGAGGGAATTGGACCACCTCACTGCTTCTCAACCTTAGATGCCCGTTAGAATCACCTGGGGGAGAATTTGTGATTCCCAGGTGATTCTATAAGTGCCCAGATCTCATCCCAGAACAATGAAACAGAACCGTTAGGGTGGGACCTTTAAAGCTCTCTAGGTGATAACAATGTGCAAACAAATTGAAAACCACTGGAGTCCACGCTCTGAATTCCCTTACATTTCTGTGTTTGAAATTAGTAATCTAGGAACAGGATATGTGAAGATGGGAAGGACTTCTTTGCAACTCACTGAGGCTTAATATTTAGATTTAAGGTAGGCTAGTTATTCCCCAGTTGTGTCAATAGGTGCTCTATGGAGAAACATAGAAAAGGGGTGGCTTGGTGGTCAAATCAGTATAGAAATATTGCTTAGGACCCCAAACTCTCAGGGTGAGAGGTACTCTGAAGTTTGCTTAGCTCCTTATCTTGCTGGTTTTCAAAGTGTAATCCCCAGACCAGCAGCATCAGTGTCACCTGGGAGTTTGTTAGAAATGCTAATTCCCAGGCTCACCCCAGAACTTCTGAATCAGAAACTCCGAGCATGGGTTCGGCAAGCTGTGCTTTAACAAACCTTCTAGGTGATTCTGATGCTCAAGTTTGAGAACCATTGATCTGCTACAGGAATCCCCTATGTCCTGGCCTAGTGGTTAATTTGTCTTATCCGTCTTTGGTACATTAGTTACCTGGAACTTTAGTCTCTGGGGCAGCCCATTGTGTTGTTGAAACTTGCATCCTTCAATTCTTTCTGATGAAATTTGTTTCACTGTTGTTTCTACCTGTGGTGCTAGCTCTGTTCAATGGGATGGCCCAGAGTAAATCCAAGTCACTTTCTATTAATACATCCACTTCGAGGCATTTAAGATAATTTTCTAGGACTTCTCGTTTAATATAACATACGGCCCATAGCTTCCAAAGGAGGCTTTCCCAAATCTACACTAAAATACTCAGGAAGATACAGAAAAGGTGACAATTCTCATTACCATCAAAAACAGACCGAAGGGGTAGAAGTGTAGAAGAAAATTTTTGTGAAAATGTGTGTTCTCTTGAAGTAGGGGCGGCTTCTCTAAATTTGAAACAAAAGGCAGGAATCATAAATATTTATAGATTTGACTGTAAAATTGTAGAAAACTTCAATATATTTCTAAAAAGTTAAAAGGCAAATGGCAAACTAGAAAAAACTTTGGACATATATTACATGGTTAGACTTTAAATGTCATAAGGATTAATAAGTACCACATACTTAATGCAAGCACAGGATCTGATACATAGTAGGCTTTCAAAACATTTGATTAATATATGAATGAAGATGGGTTAAGAAAATGATCACAGGAAACCAACACTAAAATATCCGGTGGAAAAATGAGCCAAGTCAAACCAATTGACAAAGGAGAAAATAAACATTAAAAAAATCGTTCTGCCTCAGTAATAATAAAAAATACAAATTAGCACCTATCAATGAAATAGGTACGTTAATAATATTGAGGAGCATCTGGGGAGATGGCTGTTTCATAGGGGCGAATGTGAGGGTTAATTTGTACAATCTTTTGAAGGGCAATTTGGCCATTTGTATCAAAGCTTTAACAATTTGCACACTATTTGATCCAGTAGAAAGTTGGACTTTTATTCTAAGGAAACATTTGTGAATGTGCACAATGATTTGGCAATAAGGATACTGACTGCAGCTTCATTTATAACAATAGATACTTGAAAATCAATCTCCAAAAAGGGAAGATAATGCAATGGAATATGACATGGTCTTAAAATGATATTATTCAAGGATATGTAGTGACATATAAAGATTATTCCTAGACAATGGTGACGTGATAAGAAACAGCTTGCAAAGCGGAATGACACACCATATCATCATGGACCAAGTAAGTTAAAAAGCTCTCATGACCCCTTGAAGCGTTCTTTCTCAGAACATTCTGAAGTCCTTCAACCATTTGCCCTTGAAAGATTAGCAAATTTTCTGAACTCAAAGAGTGGCCAAGCTGTGTAGGAAGCCTTGGGGACAATCCTGGACCATCCTGGGACAAAGGTTCTGACTTCCAAACCTTCTCACCCAGGCTCTGTCAAATGTGTTCTGCTTGGGCAATGCCCCCTTTCAAGCATGAGTCTGGCCAGCAACTTTTTGTACTTACAGGAAACTGTGGGAACAATGAACAATATTACCAAGCTAGGTTCACTCGGTAGAGAGGATGGGAAAGGCATTCCAAGCAGAGAAACCTAGCAAAGGTACAGAGACACAAAATGTCCTGGCATGTTCAGGGCATGGCCAGCAATTAATTCCATGTGCTCAGAACCTATTTGGAGGTGATGAAGGAATCTGGGGTAAGTAGCGTATGAAATGGAAAGGCATGCCTTTCTAAATCAAGCTAAGGATTCTGGGTTTTCCCACAGTTTTTGCAAGTCTGAAGTGGAGGCATGGTGTGTTGAGGTTTGGTTTTACAAGGAGCACTGTGGTGGCTACATACTGGGAGCAGGGGACACCATGTGCTTAGTAAACTTTAACAGTCTTAGAATCAGATGTGCTACTGGTTTGCTATTTAGGTGGTTTCCTTTGGCACTTTCTCTTTTATGTTGGCCCAAGCATTTCCTGGTGGGCTCCAAGTAACAATGGGACCATGAGCCCACCGCAGGCAAAAAGAGGGAGATGGGTGATGGCAGATGGAAAACATTCGTGTTCCCTGCTGCCACCCCTGACCTGGGGCTTGGATGGCTCTGAGGAGGTGGGTGCCAATCCCAGGGAGGGGCGGTGGCTCTAGGCTCTGGCTCCCTGAGGCCCTGCTCTGTGCTGAGCTGGAGGCCTTTCAGCAGCCTCAGAGGCTCTGTTGGTGGGCTTGTGTCTGCATCTGGAGGGCTGGGGTGGAGTAGCTGAGGGGAGGATGAAGGAGACAGGAACTGAAGAGGAAAATTTGCCAGGTTTCTGTGAGGTCAACATGTGTTTGAAGCAACTTAGAATGTAACCGAGAATGCAATTAGGTGATTTTTGTTTTTGTTTTGTTTTAAAGAAAAAAATCAGAACCTGTGACTCTTGTTCATGAGCACATGCCTGGATGGAGTCATTTTGAGTTTATGGAAAATGTGGTCAGCTCCATAAATCAGTGCTAAAGAATTCTTACAGACTCACCACCATGCAAGCAAGGCAGGCCTCTCCAGTGAGTCTCCTAAGATTATGCAAAACAAAACAGAAGAAGCATGTAGACAAAGCTACAATATTGCCCCCCAACACCGCCTCCCCTGGAATTCTTTCCCGAGTAGCCATAGGCAGCTCTGAATTCTGGTTCTTACTTCATCTGTGACCTTTCTTGTGTAACTCCATGTGTACATTGTGTGGCTGTTGCCATGGCAACAAGGACACAATTTTCTGTATCAATTTCTCTCATGTATCTTATTTTAGCAAGACTTCCATAAAGAAAGGGCACTTAAAAATAAACTGGATAATCATAATTTGTAACAGTGTTGAGAGTATGTTCAAATGTATCCAAATTCTTAAGCTTCTTATATCTCACATCTATTATTTTGCATGGCTGGAGAATAAAAGTTCAAGGTGTATTATGTCTCTCAAAAACATATGGAACATCTTCAGCTGTTAATACAAACTTTCATTCAGAATTGGTAAATAAGAGATTCAATTTAAGTGTGATTCATTAGAGGAAGTTCCATTTATTTTCATTCCATTGTTCTTGGATTTATATAACCAGCCTTTTGCTCCCAAACAGCATTGATTCTTCTGTCTTATAAATAATCATATTTCTTTCTATCCAGCCTCTTTCCTATAACCCTCCCACTTCTTAGGTTGACCCAGTTTATGAATTGGTTTCTGCCAAACTGGTCAGTGGAAAATGGAATGTTAACATATTTTAGTGGAGATGTTTTTCAATTGCTCTGAAAAAAAAAAATGGGGTCATACACTGTATCGGCATCTTGTCACAAAAAAATAGTACTACTGAACCTTAGTTTAGGGATCTTATTATTATTTTTTCTCAATCTGTCAGAGGAGTCTCACGCATGCTAAAAAAATTTCTTCATTTCCCATAGAAAGCAAATGTATACTTTATAAGACCAAACGCCTCCCAGAGTACTAACTTTATGGCCTATGCTTGTTTCTCCTAACTGTAGAGTTTGTATTTAAAATTTCATATAGAAATTTGGTCTTGTTGACTGTCACAGACAAAAGCTCAAATTCCACATGCGATGAGGGCCAAGTCAACCCAGCATTTATATGAGCTGGTTTCACGTTTTTACTTGCCTGCCGTCCTAGTCACAACAGGAGCAGCTAATTGGGTGGTGGCTCACATAAACTATGAAACTTTAGACCAAATCTCCTCAGCTACAAACCACCCACTGTCACCAGGTGCAAGGGGAGGGGGTAGCGGGGCCTGCCTATCGGGCTCTGCTCTAGTGTTCTCTAGTGTTAGCTGTGTCATGCTGGACAGTCAGGAGACCATACACACCAACTGCAACATGGCTTGAAGTTCTGTATCAACCATCCCCAGACAGCAGAACAGCACAAAGTAAATAACCATAAGGATATCTGTCATTGATTGAGCATTTTTTTTTCTTTTTTTTTTTTTTGAGACAGAGTCTTGCTCTGTTGCCAGGCTGGAGTGCAGTGGTGCAATTTCCGTTCACTGCAAGCTCTGCCTCCTGGGTTCAAGTGATTCTCTTGCCTCAGCCTCCCAAGTAGCTGGGATTACAGGTGCCCACCACCATGCCCAGCTAAGTTTTGTATTTTTAGTAGAGACGGGATTTCACTATGTTGGCCAGGATGGTCTCGATCTCTTGACCTTGTGATCCACCCGCCTTGGCCTCCCAAAGTGCTGGGATTACCGGTGTGAGACACTACGCCTGGCCCGAGCATTTCTTTCTTAACAAAACATTTTTATTTTTTGAGACAGAGTCTCGTTCTGTTGCCCAGGCTGGAGTGCAGTGGTACGATCTTGGCTCACTGCAACCTCCACCTCCTGGGTTCGAGCAATTCTCCTGCTTCAGTCTCCTGAATAGCTGGGATTACAGGCATGTGCCACCATACTTAGCTAATTTTTGTATTTTTAGTAGAGATGGGGTTTAACCATATTGGCCAGGCTGGTCTTGAACTCCTGACCTCAAGTGATATACCTGCCTTTGCCTCCCAAAGTGCTGGGATTACAGGTATGAGCCACCGTGCCCATCCTGACTGAGCATTTCCATGTGTTCAAACAGTGGGCCAAATGCTTTACAAACATCACCTTCTCCAACCAGCCACAGTAGGAAGAAGTCCGTGCCCTCTACTTTATAAGGATGAAGTTCAGAGAGGTCAGGTGATTTGCCTGGAGCTTTCCAGCCAGGAAGGAAAGGCGGTTCAAACCCAAGTCTGCTTGATTCGAAAGGAGATCTAAATGAGATACTTTTATTTTGCTTTTGGATTAATGTGCCTGATTCCCAAAGAAGTGGATGGAAGATGCAGGTTGCTGGTAGTTGAGGGAAAACTTGGTCCTGAGTTTTGATCTGTAAAACTTGAGGAAGAGAGACTAGCTCTTACATGAAGAAATAGTGATAGTGTTGTTTCGGCAGAACTGAGGTTGTTTCCAGTGTAAGTTACTTGTTATTTACTGTTTGAAACAGAACAAGCTATTCAACTTCTCTTGTTTTTCGGAGAATGCAATTAGGTGATTTTTGTTTTTGTTTGTTTTTCTTTCTTCATTTACAAAATGAAGCCATGGGCTGGATGGTTTCTAAGGTCTCTGCTGGCTCTATCTTTCAAGACTGCTCTTGACTAGAGATATTCCAAGCTTAGCCTTGACAGTGCCAAGACAAATCCTCACCTGGGGTGAAAGATCCCTCTGTGGTCCTGGGCTAGCCGGGCCCAACACCTACTGGGAAGATGGTAGGCGTTTTCTGTGGCCCCTTCCTTGCCCTCACCCCATCCTTGCAGTGCTGGTACTCTGTGGTGCACCACTGGCTTGTGTGGCCAGTGGCCAGCAGAGCTCCCTCCTGAAACTGCCCCAAGTAGGGGCCAGTCCTGCTTTATTCTCTCACTGTGCCTATACATTGAGAAGCTCAAATTCTAGGAAGTTAAACCCAACATATTACTGTCAAAATCCTTTTCAGAAAAGCAAATCAAAACTCAAGATCTTATAATAACCAACATTTTGAAAATCGATGTCTGATTTGTTGCAACATGAAATAATAGCTGGATTTGTAAATCTGGAGTTATTCTAGCTCTGTTTTAGAATCCAAAGTTATCTTTTTTTTTTTTTTTTTTTTTTGAGACGGAGTCTCGCTCTGTCGCCCAGGATGGAGTGCAGTGGCGCAATCTCGGCTCACGGCAAGCTCCGCCTCTGGGGTTCACGCCATTCTCCTGCCTCAGCCTCTCCGAGTAGCTGGGACTACAGGCGCCCGCCACCACGCCCGGCTAATTTTTTGTATTTTTAGTAGAGACGGGGTTTCACTGTGGTCTCGATCTCCTGACCTCGTGATCCGCCCACCTCGGCCTCCCAAAGTGCTGGGTTTACAAGCGTGAGCCACCGCGCCCGGCCCAAAGTTATCTTAGCTCTACAAAGATGGAGAGAGAAAAAGAATGTGTGTGTGTGTGTGTGTGTGTATGTGTGTGAGAGAGAGAGAGAAAGAGAGACACCATTAATGAATTAATGAGTCCTACCGTGTCTCCTGGCTGTGGACGCATCACAGACACACGATCATATCCTTTCCTCAGTAGGACCCACAAGGCATCGAGTTTTCCCTGAAATAAAACAAATGCACCAAGATTACACATGAAACCAGACCTGTGGCTAGCCACCGTAGGCTCACAGAACTTTCCGTGCTTCTTCAGTCATGTGAACAACACAACACTGTCAATATGGTCATGATGGGATTAGTGACTCTGCAGTCCCTTAATTCAAAACTGGAGCTTCATGAATGGAGGAGAAGAAGAGACACACAGAAGACTCTGATGCTTGTGAAGGACGCACCCTGAGGTCTGAGTGCAGCCCCAAGTTTGCAAACATAACTTCATTCAAGCTTTGGGCTTTTGTCTTTATCACATTTCTGGGCATATCCTCATACCACAAGTCAATCTTTCCAAATTTCACTAAAGTTTTTTCTTCCCACTTGGTGCCCAGAGCTCATTAGTAAAGACACTAATGACAAATTCTGGAAAATTACTAAACGTTAAGTGTCCAACAGGGCAAGACCAATTAAAGGCCCCTGGAACGCATGTCCCTGGCTGTCTGCTAGGCTCACTCAGTAGCTATAACTTGCTCTGAAGCCTGGGCTTGAGAGACGAATTACCAAGCATTACAGATGACCAAAAACCACAACCCCTTTGAGGTTGTATGTAATTGGCTGAAACAGAGAAGAGTGAGTATGTCAGCACCAAGGCTTTCACAACTGATGACCAAGAACACCCCTACAGGTGACTCTTATTTATATTCCCTGGAACCTGTGAATGTGTTACCTTACATGGCAGTAAGGACTTTGCAAATGTGATTAAGGTAAGAATGTTGAGATGGGGGAGAGTATCCTGGACTATCCAGTGGGCTCAGTCTAACAGCATGGTTCCTTCCTAGAAGACCCATGGTGGTTTTTGGCGGGAGGGTCAAATCCAGAGAAGGAGATGTGCGGATAGAAGCTGAGTCACAGTGATTAGGAGTGAGACGGACTCAACCCAATGTTGCTGACTTTGGAAATGGAGGGTGGCTATAAACCAGTGGGTGTGGGCAGCCTCTAGCACCTATAAAAGACAAGGAGATAAATTCTCTTCTGGAGTCTCCAAAAGGAAAACAGCTCTGCCAACACCTTGATTTTAATCTAGTGAGACCCGTTTGGGGCTTATGACATCTGGAACTGTAAGATAATAGATTTGTGTTGATGAAACCTTTAAGTTTGTGGTAATTCATTACAGCGACAAGAGGAAACTAATACAGTCCTTCTCACTCCCTGATATATTCTACGTTAATTTGCTGATTGTCTGTGCCCCCTTGAATGCCAGCTCCATGAAAGCAGGGGTATTGATGGTTTTGTTCACTTCTATCTGCCTATCCCTTAGGACAACATCTGGTGCTCAATATATATATATTTGTTGGAGGAATGAATGTTCCTAAGTGGTAGGTGCTTCCATGAGTGTCCTCTAATTGAATTGTCCCAGCAGTCCCAGAGGGCTGTGGAGAGGAAATGGAGGGTCAAAGAGAGATCAAGTAACTTGCCCAAAGGCAGATGGTTTATAAACCGGAGAGTTGAGATTGGAATCCATGGCTGTCTAATTCCAAATCACATATGCTTTCTATTACACCAATTGCAGATTCTTCCTCATCAGATCTTCTGGCGAGAGCGCTTTAATTTAGATCCTTTAGAACATAGGGTTTCTCAGCTGTGGGTTGCAACCCTTTAAGCCCTCATGAAATCAATTTTGTATGGGACCAGAACTTTTAAGAAATAGAATAGAAGAGAAAATAGTAATTGCACATGGTGAGGATAAGTATTATTTTGTGAAAAATTTATCTCAGTTAAATATGTATGGGTGTGTGTATGACTGTGTGTGCACACATGTGTGGGCATAAACTGGGCCAAAATGTAAAATGTATTTCCTACCCAAGCCTTAGGAACGTTTGAAAATCCTGATCTTGCAGGGGTCTTTGAATGACAGTGCTGGGAAGGCTGGAGGAGTCTAAAGAGTTTAAGTTCCTGGATCACAAAGCATTTATATAGGGGCAGTGTTAAGCATCTCAAATATTTCATGTTCTGAAATGATTTTCTGGTGGATTATATACACATATAAAATTGTGTTCTTTAATCTTTATAAACTGTTGTTTGAGTTCTTGTGGGTTAAACTTTGTCTTGTGGGTTAAACTTTGTCTTGCCAAGTGTAGTGTTTCTCATCTATTTTGGCAAGGAATTTACAAACGCCTTGAAAAATATTTTGAAATGATTTTAGAATGCTGGATAGAACTGCTGCTGTGTGCAGCATGGTTTTCTGTATTAAGCCGTTTCAATCACCAGCTAAATGTTTTCCTTTAAGGTTCTTTTGGATAAGCATTTATATTTCAGGATGTAACCAGGTGGGTTTCCTGGATGAATGCCTCTTTTTTCTTTCCCCCTTTTTTTTCAGGAGAGGGCTCCCAGCATTTGGCTTTGTAAATCAGCCCACCCACAGAGCTGTGTGTGCTAATCACTCAACTCTGTGACAAATGAGCAATGAGATGGGGCAGAAAGAAGAACACTGGGCTGCTGAAGGAACACATTAATTAACTCAGCAGAAATTTAAAGTTACATGCATAGCAAAAGAGCAGAAACCACCTAGATGTATAATACCAGGAGAATGAGCAGAAAATGATGTTTCTTTGTGGCAACAGATCACCCTACGGTGTAGTGTTTAAGCACAAAGTGACCGAAGCCAGGCTGCCCCAGTTAGTACTGTGGGTCTCCTTTTCACCAGCTCTATGGGTTAGATGAGTAGTTCCATCTTCCTAAGCCTTACTTTTCTCATATTTAAAGTGGAGATAATAGTACTGTCTACTCTACCAACTTGCTGTAAGACTTAAAATTAAATATTGACGTTAGGTACTTGTCTCATAAAAGGTATTCATTAAATGTTACCTATGATCATAGTAAAGTCATTAAAATGATCATTTGGGAGGCTCTGTAGAGAGATGGAAAAGAATGTAACACAGAGTGTAGGAATCCAGCAATTTCAACTTTCTAAGCACGCATGTGTGCATCTTCTGTGCTCCTCCAAGCCTATTTTCCTCTTACCCCCAAGCCACAGTTTTTATTCCTTCTGCCCTAATCACTCCACCCAAATTGCTCTTGCTAAGGCCACCCATGGCATCCCGACTGCCAAATGCCTTGACACTCATTTCATTTGGTTCTTTGGGGAGATCCGCTGTGCTGGGCCTCTCCTCTGCACACTCTCCCTCAGCCTCTGTGCCACGAGCTTCTACCTGCTCCCTCCGACCTCTCTGCCAAGTCCTTTTCAGCTTCTTCTGCTCCTCGCCCTCTGCCTACACTTGGTGGCCTTCATTTGGCACCTCTATTCTCATCTCTCAGCTGAGTGCTCTCATCCAGTCTCATGGGTCCAGCTTCGACCTATCTGCCGGCGACTCACAAATTCTACACTCAGCCCAGTCCTCTCTTGAGCTCCAGATCTGGGTATCTATTTACCTATTAAATCTTAATTGTAATGTGGATGTATCACATCACATCACAGGTATCAAAAAGTCAAACTTTACGAACTGAACTAACTCTTCTCCCCAAACCTGCTCCTCCTTTTGCACACCCTGCCTTGATTCATGGCACCACCAATCTATCCAGATGGGCATACTGGGTACCAGGAATCATTCTAACCTCCCTTCTCTCTGCAACCTGCTCATGTCCAACATCAACCGTGTCTTGTGAATGTTCTCTCTGTAGCAGCTCTGCTGCTGCCTCTTCCCATCCACCCCTGACCCACCACCTCCACAGCTCCTGCCTGGGCCCAGGCCCTCATCATCTGTCACTCATTCTGTGAATAGTTTCCTGATTGGCCTTTCATCTCCAGAGTTCCTGTCCTCTCTCCTGTTGATTAATAAAGAATTTTATTGTGAGCCCAAATGGATGCACTGCAGTCAATAAAATGAACCATGAAACATCTTAGTAGCCAGTGTGAATTTGGGCAAGTTACCTAACCTCTCTGTGCTCTGGTTTTCCATTTGTCATTTCTACTGATCTGGGTATCTATTTACCGATGGATAAGTAGTTTCTATTTTCAAGAGCTGTTATAAATAATAAAGGCATTAGTGCATAGAAAGCGCTGCTCGACTTGCAGGGTGTGCTTGATCTGGGTGAGCTGTTGTCCTTGGGCTCTTCTGGCCAAGGCGAGATTAGCTAGTTCCAGGTGTATCCTTAGCATTCTGAGTTCTGATTGTCCCACAAATGAACCTAAACTCTCCGGTCTGTGGCATAGAAAACAATCCAGGCAATCAATCAATCAACACAACCTATAACCTCTTTCTATTCCTACAACAGGTAGTTTTTATGCAAGAGCTTTAGAAAAACAGTGTTTGCAACCAAGAAGTAAGCTTTAGAAAAAACAATGTTTACAACCAAAATGAGAATAAAAAATAACTCTCAAAATTCAATGAGCACTGCATGACAAAGGCTCTTGGAAACTTGATTTTTCTGAATGTAGGCAGAAGTCTGTCATTTAAAGACGGTAGCAGTGGGCTCGTTAATAACAAGCTTTTGGGGCTAGATGTGCCACAGAAGAGTCTTCTAAACAGTCTCTGGGCTTCACCTAAAGTCTTAGAGGATCCTTCTGAGTTGCGTCCGCTTTATCTGTCTCAGACTTGGATGTCTGTCATGCACAAAACTCTCCACAGCATACACTTAAGACACTGGTCCTCACTCCCTGGTAAAATGCCCAACTGCTTCTGTGAAGCTAGGACAAAGATTTATCCACAAGCCTCAAGCCCTCTGGCAGATTGTATTAGCTGACACTTATAAATAGCTGTCTTTTATTTGAAGTTGACAAATTTTGACTATAAAATGAGAAATTTACCAATTCCATGCTCCGAAACTGTATCTTAGCCACAGACAATACCTGCCAATTCACAAAGGCAAAGTGGAAGTTCTATGTAAACTCTAGCTTTGGTTTCTTTCTAAGCAATAAGACTGTGCTGGGAATGATTATGCAGCCAGCATTCATAGCACTCTGGAGGTAGGGGGCTGGGCATGCCTATAATCCCAACACTCTGAGAGGCTGAGGTGGGAGGATCACTTGAGAGCAGCTTGGACAACATAGTGAGACCCCCATGTTTACAAAAAATTAAAAAAATTAGCACGTGTGATGGCTTATATCTGTAGTCCCAGCTACTTGGGAGACTGAGGTAGGAGAATCCCTCGAACCTAGTTTGATGCTACAGTGAGCTATATGATCGCACCACTGCACTACAGCCTGGGCGACAAAACAAGACCCTGTTTTTAAAACAAGCAAACAAAAAACCTAAAGCACCCTGGGTCATCAGCTTTTGTGGTGGGGTTTCCTCTTTTTTTTTTTTTTTTTTTTTTGCCAGGCAGCAGTTGTATCTTTTCTTCTGGTTTGTCTGCCTTAGCCAACTGGAAGACAGTCAGAGATTGAGAATTCTGAGAGTAGTTCAACTTATAAGGCCACTATAAACTGACACCTGACTTTTTACACTTTGAAATACATGGTAGGCCAGGTGTGGTGGCTTATGCCTGTAATCCTAGCACTATGGGCGGCTGAGGTGGTCGGATCAAGAGGTCAAGAGATTGAGACCATCCTGGCCAACATGGTGAAACCCCGTCTGTACCAAAAAAATACAAAAATTATCTGGGCGTGGTGGCAAGTGCCTGTAGGGCCAGCTACTCGGGAGGCTGAGGCAGGAGAATCACTTGAACCTGGGAGGTGGAGGTTGCAGTGAGCCGAGATCGTGCCACTGCACTCCAGCCCGGTGACACAGTGAGACTCCGTTTCAAAAAAAAAAAAAAAAAAAAAAAGAGAAATACATGGTAAATAGTGTGACCCAGGCTTTCCCTCAAAGGAAATAAATTAATGGATTTAATGGATAATGCCAGAAACTTTCCCTACACACAGACACACACGCACTCATGAGTGTGTGCATGCCATGCACAGGGTAATTTTTGTTGTGCTTTTTTTTTTCTTCTTTTGGTTTTTAAGAAAAAAGTTTGCCCATATAGCTGGGCATGACTTCACTTGTCTGAAATGGTCAGCCCCAATTTAATGAGAAGCACGGGGTATTGTAAATCCGGGGGTGAAAACCAAGCAAAGGAAAATGCAGGCTAAATATCAGGGAAAATTTCCCGATCATGAGTCTGGAATGAGGAAGGGGGGAGGTGTGGTCGGTGTGGTTGGTGCCTTAAATTAGATGGGGAGATGGTGGGTGGAGAAGAGCCCACTGTGGACTTCTTCCTTCCGTGTGTTCTCTCTGGGTTTGCTTGGCAAATGTGCTCACCTGCTTCTCAAAAACTCCATTTCATGTAAAGCAATGAGTCTAATGCAATGCAATTCAATAAGTATATGATTCTGGCTCCTTTCACTGGGGAGCCAGGAGTCTTTCCAATACCTGCTGACAGTTTTGTGTGAGGTGGAGCTGTTGTTCTCCTTGCTTATAGTGGAGGTAGAAGGCAGGCAGCGAGTGGACGGGTCACTCTCCCTGACCTGCCGGCCCCCATCCATTCTCTGCCTGCCTTCCCCATGCCTTGGAAGCCTGCCTCTGGATCACCTAGCTGCCCTTTGGTCTTAGACTGTAAAGAGCCAAGGATTTGAAGGGCAAGAGGCAACATTATATAGGTACTTACATAACCATTTAAAAATGTAAAAACCATTCTTTGTTTGCAGATCATATAAAAACAGGTGGTGGGGTGGATTTAGATTGTCAACTAAAGAAACAGTTCCTGTCGAGTAGTCTCTTTGCAGGGCTGCAGCTCTTTCTGGAACCCAGTAACACCATTTCCCCACGTGCCCTTCAGGTGTAACAGCTCTCGCTGTTGCCAGCCCCTGGTTGCCCCACCATCCCTGGGGATTCCCTTCACTCTGCCTATACCTCTGTTAGTTCAACTCTTTTCAGTGTGCTTTCTGTTTCCTATCAAGACCACAGTGAGTTCAGGAAAGGGAAGCAGAGTTTATGGTACCACATAAGGCTAAATGTTTTGTCTAAGGCTGAGCAAATGTCCTTAGGCATTGTGGCTAGCACGGGACTCATTGTGGATCGAACATCATGTAAAATAGGATGAACCCTGAGATTCTGGAAGCAAGCCTGCCTTACTTCTGGACAGAGAGCACACATGATTACTTTTGAATTTCTTTCTGTGCTTCTATCCTTCTTGTTGCACCTAAAACAACCTCTTTTTCTCTTCTCTCCTCAGAGAGATGGCATAAAGAATGTCACTTTTCTGGAGAGAGTATGCCAAAGTGGTCTGTGTGGTTTGACTGGCAGGATGCTCTGGGGAGTGGTTTCGTAATTACCGTTCATGCCTCAGCTCTTTAATAAGGGATGAGCCAGGTACAACACTGTTTACTGGGGATTCAAAGCGTAGCTGGTGCCTGCAGGGGGTCAAATCTAGTGGAGAGAAGGCTCATAAACATGAGTAATCACACCAACGGCTATGTATGCATTTCCTCTACGGTAGAAGGAGCTGAGTAAGCATTGGCATTGGCTGTTCCACCAGGCAAAAGGAGGATTCATGCTCTGCACGTCCTAACGAGGGAGTCCTGCCAAGGAGCTCTTCAAGTCCACTGGCATCCTAGGTCATTTCCATCTGGCCTTTTAGTTGACTCCTAAGACACTCAGATTCCCAACTACTTAACATTAATTCAGCAGTTGTGTTTGTGGTAAAAATGGACCCAGTGTGAACATTAATGTGGCTCTCCTTGCTGAGATGCCTGGAAAATCACCGCAGTGCAATCATGGCCTGTTTGCCTATTTTAACAATCCAGGCACCACAGTTCCTGCCCTCCAAGGACTTCCTATGGAATGCTGGCTGGGACCTTTGGTGACAACTTCTTCTTTTTTTTTTTTTTTCTTTTTTTATTTGAGATGGAGTCTCGCCCTGTTGCCCAGGCTGGAGTGCAATGGCACAATCTCAGCTCACTGCAACCTCTGCTTCCTGGATTCAAACCATTCTCCTGCCTCAGCCTCCTGAGTATTTGGGATTACAGGCACCCGCCACCACGCCCAGCTAATTTTTGTATTTTTAGTAGAGACGGGGTTTCACCATGTTGGCCAGGGCTGGTCTTGAACTTCTGACCTTGTGATCCACCGTCCTCGACCTCCCAAAGTGCTGGGATTACAGGCATGAGCCACTGTGCCCAGCTGGTGACAACTTCTTAACTCAGCTTGTTAAAACCCAGATGGCTGGGCCCCACTTCCAGAGTTTTTGATTTAGTAGATCTTAGGTGGGGCCCAAGAATGTCTAACAAGTTCTGGGGTGATGCTGTTGCTGCTGGTCCAGGGACCACCTCTGAGGGCCAGTGCTTTACTACAGAGACTAAGAAGAAGCTCAAGAGTCAGGACTGATGAAGTGATAATTGGGGCAACAGAGGCCTGTCGCTCAGGGAGTCTGGAAGTGAAATTAGAGAAGGGAGGCATTGTGAACAAAAGGAGTTTCACTTGATAGGAAAAGATGGGCGAATGCTGAGAGTGTGCTTTCGGAGGCCTTTTGTGAGATTCTGAGTCACTGGACCTGGGAATCTGTATTTTTTAAAGCACTCTCAGGTGATTCTGACACTCAGCTGGGTTTGAAGCCTCTGTATATTCAACATCCTACAGTGCCTGGCACACAGTAGCTGCACAATGAATACTCACTGAATTGATACTAATTCCAAGTGGGTGTTGGGAATGTTTTTAGATTTCTAAATGTATTGGCCCATATACTTATTTATCTCATCAAATTCAGTCCTAAACCGCCAGTCAATAGAGGAATAATATGCTCTCAAGTAGAAACTGGAGTTTTCAAACAGAATTAATGTTCTCTCAGTGTCCAAGATTACAGAAACAAAAACCTGGCTATAACCAACGATGTGGCGTTAGTCACAAGGTACAGATTCCTGAGAACGGCATAACAGAAAATCCCCTTTCTTCTTCACGGCTGAGAATCTGCTTGGCTCCTTCCTGTCTGCACATGCATGCACGCCACTGCATGTTCTTCATTAGAAAATAATTAGAAGCAAACAGCTGTTAGTCAAGCAAGCTGCATTTTGTCCACATCTTTCCAGAGTTTAATCCATTACCCCAGGGGGCAGGCTTATCCTAAAAAAAGAATCTCACTGCTTCAAACATGGCAAACCAAAACAGAAATGCGTGGCAATTCAGGTGAGCTTGAGCTAGCTCAGCTGAGGAAAGGTGACCACCAATAACGTTTCGCTACACTGCCTGAAATGGTACTTCTTTTGATTTGTTGGAGAAAGCCTGATCCAAAATTAGCAAATTAACTCAGTGAATGATGAAAATAATCTTTGTTGCTATTGGAAGGGGGGTAAGGCTGTGTGTGTGTGTGTGTGTGTGTGTGTGTATGGGTGGTGATGGGAGCTGGCTCTATCGAGTCTTTGACTTGAGGCTTTGGAGTTGGTTCAGTTCTGTTTGCAGCATGAAACTGGAGTCTGTAGCCCTGAGTTGGGGGCCTTGGGTTCCAGACCTCAGCAGAACAAGGACTTTGCCTATCTCAGTATGAAATCAGAGAGTGGGGACAGATTATGTCTAGAGTCTTTTCAGCTATAATTTTCCAGTGCTCTCTGACAAGTGGCATAGTGCAGATGTTTATGGGCATGGCTAAAGAGTGAAGGTGTTAACTGAATCATGTAAATTCAAAGCCATTTGGACCAAGAAGAATAGAAAAGAGGCCTTCAGGCTGGGCATGGTGGCCCATGCCTGTAATCTTAGCACTTTGGGAGGCCGAGGTGGGCAGACTGCTTTAGCTCAGGAGTGCAAGACAGGCCTGGGCAACATGGCGAAATCCTGTCTCTCAAAAAAAAAAAAATACGAAAATTAGCTGGGTGTGGTGGTACATGCCTGTAGTCCCAGCTACTTGGGGGCTGAGGTGGGAGGATGGCTTGAGCCTGGGAGGTCGAGGTTGCAGTGAGCAGAGATCACACAACTGCACTCCAGCCTGGGTGACAGAGTGAGAACCTGTCTCAAAAAATAAATAAGTAAAATAAAATAAAAAAGAGGCCTTTAGGAAGCATTAACTGCCTCCAATGGCTAACACTTCCCAATAAACCAAAGAGGATTTTAAGCTCTGGAGGTGTGGAGGAAAGAGAGATGGTGGAGAAAAAAGATTTGCTCACAACCAGGAAGAGTGAGTCCTAGATCCATGGCCAATGAGATTTGCTGGTGGGCCCTGATACACTGGCAGGAAGCTCAAATAAAAGGGCTTATATTATGGCAAAAGGAGAATGCTGCCATTTTTCTTAGATAGTAGATTGTCTGCTAAGTGAAGTTATGAGATGCTACAGAACTTTATAGTCACTCTCTGGGGTTGCCACCCAAGTTACTTGACTCATTGTCCATGCTTTTTCCACTAGCTTGCCATGGTGATTTTTTTTTTTTTTTTTTTTAATATGGAACACTTCACGAATTTGCATGTCATCCTTGCCCAGGGGTCATGCTAATCTTCTCTATATTGTTCCAGTTTTAGTATATGTGCTGCAGAAGTGAGCACCATGGTGATTTTTAAAAAGCCTAGTTTTCAACCCAGATTATGTGGAAATTGACAAAGTAACTACTTGTACTTTCAAGTCCATAATTTTAGATAATTGTTCCCCTGTGATAAGCTGGGTTTTAGGCTGAGATTTTATCATGTGGAAAGATTTTGATTCTTCACTATGTAAGTGTTTTATCAGGACTGACGATAGATTTTTGAGTAGAGAGACACACCTTGATTGGAGAGTACCACTTCCGGGGGGAAGAAGGCCGACGCATATTGTTGTTGAGATTTCGTGGCTCAGGGAATTCATATTCCTGCTCCGGCATCTTGACTCTTGCATTCTTTGCCTTTTCCAACTTAGCACCTTCTTCTGTGGAGCCCTTTTCTCCCCAACGAACCTAAAATAAACAAAATACAATGAAACGAAATGACAAAATATACTGCCCCTCGAGAATGAGAATGACAAATACATGCAGGAGTTGCAATGTGAATGCTACCCAACCCTGGATTCCTTTGGGTTTTGAGGGCCAGGGAAGAGGGAAACTGTGGAGAAAGAGAAAAGGGGAGGACCAAAGGAGCAGAGAGTGTGAGCCACATGGGTGGATATTTAGGGAGGAATTGTCCAGGCAGCGGGGACAGCACGTGCAAAGACCTTGCAGGTTCAGGTACGAACTTTGGATTTTATTCCCGTGAGAAAAGAAATCACGACGACGTTTGAGCCGATGTGTGACCTGCTCTGACTCACGGTGGGCAAGACATGGAAGCGCACAGTGAAAGGCTATCCCTCCTCTCTCCATCTGTCTGCCTTACAATCCATATCCCCACCAGACCTCAAGCAGGTTTTCAGCAATTTGCTTCGGGTTTCTGACATTGAGTCATCAGTGTGGTCTACGGCCATACCGCCCTGGGCATGCCTGATATCTAGAGGTTAAGCAGGGTCAGGCCCGGCTGGTACCCGGATGGGAGTAGTCAGCACATAGATAAGTGTATCTTAAGCTGTCCTCTTACCTCCATTCTTTTAATGCCTCCAACACCTCTCCCACCATAATAAGAGGCGTCTACCGTTGGCCACTTTTTCTTAGGCAGACCATCATCATCTTCTTCCTGCAGAGAAATTGTGGCACATGAAGGAAGCAAAACAGCACTGCAGTGTGGACCTGCCTACTATGGCCAAGTGATTAGGAGTAGAGCTTGTAGGGTCAGACTGCCTGGGTGCAATCCCAGTGCTACTGTTTCCTAGGGCCTTGGGCCAATCACTGAAACCACCTAGGCTTGTTTTCCTTATCTGTAGAGTGGGAATGTAAGCAGTGCTACCTGGTAAGTTTGTGGTACAGTCCTGTTCTCTTGTTCTCTTCTACAGCTCTACTCCTTTGTGGGAATCGCATCGAACCCCACCTACATGCTGATGACTTGTGACTTTATATCTTCAGCCCTGATGCCTCTGAACTCCAACTGCTCACTTGACATTCACATTATTTGGGGG
This sequence comes from Symphalangus syndactylus, assembly GCF_028878055.3. Classification (NCBI taxonomy): domain Eukaryota; kingdom Metazoa; phylum Chordata; class Mammalia; order Primates; family Hylobatidae; genus Symphalangus; species Symphalangus syndactylus. The sequence continues at coordinate 71,243,445 of NC_072436.2, forward strand.
CTACAGAACATCTCAACAATATCACAGCAGAGATGTCCTGATTTCCCTACCCTAAACATGCTCCTCCTGCAGTCTTCCCCACTGCCTCTCTCTTCTTTACTGCCTTTCCCCCACTTGTCCCAACTTGCCAGCTAGTTCTGTTACTACTACTTAAAGATCGAAAATCTGTTGACTTCTCCACCCCCACCACCACCACCCTGGGCCCACATCCCCATGCACTTGCTCCTGGACACTGTGGTAGCTTCCCAACTGGCCTCCTGCTGCCCTAAGACTCACCTATGATCTGTTCTCCACAAAGCAGCAGAATAAGTGCAAACACCAGCTCTGCCCTGTGTGTTCTGGCCTTTGCTCACCTTTCTGGCCTTCTCCCTTATCACGTGCCCCCCTCCTCCTGAGCTCCAGCCTGCCTGCCCTCTCTCAGATACTCTGGGCAAATTCCTGTCTTGGGGCCTGTGCACAGTGTCCCCTTGTCCCCTTGTCTAGGAAAGCACTTTCTCCACCCCATCTTCTGATGGATGGATTTTCATATCACTCCTCAGAGAAACCTCCCCTGGAAATTTCTTCTAAAGTAGTTGCGGTCTCTCCATCCCATCCATCTGTTTTATTTTTAGTTAAGGATCTCATCATGGCTTGATATTTACTTAATATTTGTCTCTCCACACTAGAACATACGTTCCACAGAGGCTTTTGTTTGTCATGCTTACAATTGTATTCCCAGTTTTTAGAATAGCACTATGTAGTATGTGGTGGGTGCCCAAGAATTATCTGTTGAATTTACAAATAAGTTAAATAAGATGACACAAATAAAGCAGTTAATTCAGTGTCTGCAACTTAGCTCAGTGACAAGAAGTTAGTGTTTATATTTTTTAAGATGAAGAAAGAAGACAAGAGGAACTTGTAACTTTATGGAAGGAAAAAGGGAGGAGATGTAGCAACTGCTCTTCATCTTGGCACTGTAATTATTCTTGTTTACACTGTTTACAGTCATGGATGGATTATAAGGAAGTGGCACGATTTCTCTCCTGGGTAGAGAAAGGAAGCTGGAAAAGGGGTTGATAAAGCAGACGAATGAACAAAAGAGGGAGAAATTGCTCACATTGCCGAAGCCTGCTTCTCACAGCCTTGTTTTGGTGACATTTGGGTGAAGTCCTATGCAGGGCACCACTGTGTGGGATGGGGCACCCCATGTACCCCATGGGGTACAAAAAAGCAAAGGCAGGAGAGGTCAGGACAAAAGGTGACAAAGCAAAGCAGAAACATGTTGGCACATTAAGACTCCCTGAGTTACATGTTGTGCTTGGGATGGGCAGTCTTCTTTAAAATGATTTTTTAAAAATTTAATACATCTTAAAGGACAGAGAGGTCATAGCAGACTAGGATGTACGACGTTCTGACAGCTAACACTTGGGTGTCTCTCTCTCTCTCTCTCTCACTTGGTTGCTCTCTCTCAGATTCTGCTGACCCTTGTATTCTAAGTGCAAAGTAGGTGCTCAATAAACACATATTGCATTCATGATAACGCACCATTGAATTTATGCAGCCTTTCCCATGTTATGTGCCAGTCACTCTTTTAAGTGCTTTAAATGTATTATTAATCCTTTAATCTTGCAACCATCCAGGAAGGTACATGGTGTTATTATTCCTATTTTAGAGAATGAGAATAGAGAGGTTAAACGACTTAGGCCACCCAGCTCGTACGTGACAGAGCTGGATTTGAACTCATGCAACCTCATTCTCGTTTGATTGTTTCTCAGCGTTGGCCAGTCTGGATTTTGTTCTATTGTGGTTTGCTTTTCCAATCATTTGATGGCAACAAATACATGCTCATTTTTGACTTCTCCTTGTACCTGCTAATTTTGATAATTTTTTTTTTTTTGGAGACAGGGTCTCACTCTGTCACCCAGGCTGGAGTGCAGCCCCAACTAACACAGCTCAAGCAATTCTCTCACCTCAGCCTGCCTGAGTAGCTGGGACTACAGACACATATCAATGCACCCGGCTAATTTTTCTATTTTTTGTAAAGATGGGGTTTTGCCATATTGCCCAGGCTGGTCACAAACTCTTGGGCTCAAGTGATCCTCCCACCTCAGCCTCCCAATGTGCTGGAATTACAGGTGTGAGCCACCGCACCTGGACTTAATTTTGATAATTTATAACTGCAAAATATAACAAAATAAAGTCCCCAGCACAATAAAATATTATAGTTCATATTACTTTACCTTATAATTTCAGAGGTTTCTTTCACCTTATGATGTGAAAGCAGGAATCTTATATGTCCTATATGTGGTTAAACTTTACATTGGAGGTGGATGTATGTTTCTGTGTATGTGGCTGTGAACATAGATATACAAAATATGGCTCTGAAAGCCTGGGCATTCCCAGTCTGGGGCAGTTTTCCAAAGGAGATAACAGAAATTCTATCCCCTAAAGCTGAACACAGCAGCACCACGAACGTTAAGAAACTCCAAGATTAAAGCCGCTTTATTCCATAGGGGACCCAACTAGGTTCATGAGCCTCTTAATTTTTTAGGAGCTCATCTAATTAAGCCTTTTCACGGCACAAAAGAGGAGTCAGATCTAGAGAAATGAAGTGACTCCTAAAGGTGAAGCTCTGGGCTCTGGTGTGGTTTTCTGATGCCTTGTCCAGGGATTTTTCTCCCCCTATATTTTACGAAAAGAACTTAAAAGAAGGATTTACAACTGGCTTTCTCTAATTCGCAACCCCGCTGAGTGCCCAGGATATAGTAAGAAAGCCGGTTTCCACCGCTTTCCAGGTTCCACTTGCACACCGGGGCAGCCCTCCCTCTAGTCCCTGACCCCGCCCTCTTGTCCCTGGCCCCGCCCTCTAGTCCTTGGTCCCGCCCTCTTGTCCCTGGCCCCTCCCTCTTGTCCCTGGCTCCTCCCTCTAGTCCCTGGCTCCTCCCTCTTGTCCCTGGCCTGGGGAAGGAGGCGCCGCCCTCGTGCTCAAGGGCAGGGCCTGGCCTTCTCGCAACAGGAAATGCCTAGGGCTTGGGCAATCTCCACACGCTGCCGCGCCACCGAGCCCGTCGCTTAATCCCCTGACCGGAGCTGGCCTGCCAAGCTCAGACAACAGCACCAGGCAGCACAAAGGCCCAGGGGCTGACGGACGGGAGAGTCAGAGATTCCCCTGCAGTTAGCATGGGTCTGTTTACACATTCTGGAGACAGAAGGGTTTTGCAATCCCCAGGAAGAGAAGGGAGTCTTTGATGTGTCTTTCCATTTGGCCAAAAATGGATGGAGTAGAATCCCAGCCCCTCAGCAAGGCCACTAAGAAACTCGGCAGCACCGGAGGGTGGATTTTTACATCTCATTAAATCATAAAGGCTCTTGAGATCTTCCTCCTACACTGCCCTTCAAGGATGGTAGCAGGGAGGGAGAAAACACCAGTATAGAAGTCCTTAGTGTGAGCTGGCTTTCCTTTAGTAAACAAAACAAAACAAAACAAAACAAAAACCTTGCTGTCCTCTATGGTTATTGGAGGATGGCGCTGGATGAGCCCAATTGCTTTGAATGAGAAATCAGGGGCTTGTGGGGAATGAGAAGATGAGCAGAACAGAGTGGGGCCGAGCTACCAGCGAACTGCTACGACCCCCCATCCCCCCGACTGGTGGGAGTGGCCGGTGATAGAGAAGAGGCCCTTTAATATTCCGTCAGGGGTCGTGGGCTGCACTATACTTTTAAACCTTCAGTAAAATTTGCTGCGCAGTTGGATTTGTGCCAGAGCTGCTAGATCGTGTCTAGCAAACCGAGAAGATGAGATAACGCGGAAGAAGCGAGGAGTAGGAGTCAGTGGTGCCTGGGAGAAACCGCAGGGATTGGGGAGGGAGGCCGGTTTCCCATCAAGGGAAGTTGTGTTTAAATCTGAAAGGATGTGGTGGCTCCAGACGTCCAGCTGGCTGGATCTTGGGTAACACAAATGGCAGCACATTCCTCAGATGGTAGAGGCCCCTTCTGACCTGCGTGTCCTCAGGCAGACCTGGGTGTGCCTGCAGGCACAGTGCTGCTCGAGGAAGAAACAGCTGTAGAGGATGAAGTCTGTGAACTCACTTGGTTAGCCTGTAATTGGATTAGCCCTGTGCTGTCCTCAGACCCTGAACTTTTCCCATCTTTCCCAATCATGCCAGGCTTTCGTGCAGCTCCACGCTTCAACATGCAGGGCTCCACATGCCTGGAAAGCCCTTCTCCCATTGCTTCTACCCATCCCTTAATGTTGTTTAAGTGTAACCTATTCTGCCAAGAACTCTCTGGTTCCCCCAGAGAATGCAATGCTCCCTCCTCATGAGTTTCCACAACTCCACCTTCCACTCACTCAACACATTTAACTGTTAGTTATTAAGCAAACCAGAGGGTAGAAAGGATGAATTTTCCAGATTCTGGGACTTCCTCACTCCTGCATGTAGATTGTGCATGGGACAACTCCACAGACTTGATGTGAATAGCGCCCCCTGGAGTTGTGCAAAGGGTGGCCCTCTCAGACTCAGTTGATACGTTCTTTAACATTCCTGCTTCTCTGGTATCCATTTAGTAGAAGAGCCACATGGCCGGTTTGACTCTAGAAGGCTTACAACTCCCAATTCACTGCAGGTTTCAATAGGAACTATCAATGAAAAGGAGCACGTAACTGAAAGAGAATCAAACCCAAGGAAGTAGCTTTAAATCAGCTTTTAAATTAATTTTAAATGTCATTGAACTGGAGCACATCTTAAACGTATAAGCTCAACAAGGGCCTTTTATTTGTCAATTATTTCACTAACTCAATCAACTATAATTGAGTCCCCATCACCTGCCAGCATAGTGTTATATTGTGAGAAACTAAAGAGAACTCAGCTGTCGACAATATTGTTTACATTTATAGAGGAGTGAGTTTTGTGAGAATGATGACATGAATTAAAGGACTAAGGCTACAGAAACTCCCAGGTCTGGGAGGCTCCAAAGGGCAGAACTTAAAGCAGAACTGGCAAGCCTGTCTCATCTGGTCTTTGGGGAGAAGTCAGGGAGAGCCCCTCAGTCTTGGAGGTAAACTCCTAGGAGTGAATTGGCAAGTCAGAAAGATCCAGCAATACTTCTGTTTGTAAATACAAAACATTCCGAAGGATTTAAGATTTCACCATTCTGAGCCGCATTTCACATGTCATGGCACCATTATATCTGTTTATGTAAACAAAGTGATTAAAGACAACACAAGGATTGTCCTGTATTCTTCAATAAAGAATAAGGTGTTTATTTTCCTAGCAGCAATGTTCTTTTTTTTTTTTTAAGTATTAAAATATAGAATACTGAATTTTGGGCCTTCTCTAGGACTTCTGTTTGGAGTGTATGTGTGTGTGAATGTGTGTGTGTGTGTGTGTGTGTGTGTATGTGTATTTAATGGTCACTAGCAAGAAGATCCCTGACAGTAGCTTGGCCCTTCACCCCTCCAGGGTGGAGGCTACTCTGGGTGTCTGTGTAGACATGGCTGGAAGGATGCCAGACCTGTTGCTATTAGGAGTTCAACTTATCTGGCCCTGTATAATTGTCCATAGCTCAGTTTTCCTATCTAAACATTTCTTGCCATAGAGAAATTGTTAGGATCAGTGGGCATAATAATAAATCTGAAAATAAGCTCATCCTTCAAAGCCAGGTGCCTATTGTTCACTGGATGGGCATCAGTGTCTTCAATAGGCACCCCTCTCCCTTCAGATACAAAATGCCAACCTATAGATGTCCACATATTCACATCTGTTCTCACTCTCACCCGCCCCCCAGTGCACATATACTAACCCATGATTAAAACAATAAGACACATTCTTCTTTTTTTGGAAGAGTGGGGGTCTTGCTCTGTTGCCCAGGCTAGAGTGCAGTGGCACGAACATGGCTCATTGCAGTTTCCAGCTTCTGGGCTTAAGTGACCCTCCAGCCTCAGCCTCCCGAGTAGCTGGGACCACATGTGTGACAGCCACCATGCCAAGCTAATTTTTATTTTTGTAGAGATGGGGTCGGGGGGGTCTGCCTATGTTGCCCAGGCTGGTCTCGAACTCCTGGCCCCAAGCAATCCTGCTTCAGCCTCCCAAGGTGCTGGGATTACAGGAGTGAGTCACCATACCAAGCTCCCAGACACATTCTAAAGCTTCATGATGAGACATGGTGACGTGGGAGCATGAAAGAGAAGACAGGCGGGAAACATAGGGATAAGAGAGCTAAAGCGAACAGCTACACACTAGGGCCATGGACAGAGCACAGAAAATAAGTAGGCATCTTTACATCAGTCTTACAAGGGGCTGTGCGCCCTGTGTGAGTGACGCGGGTCAGCGAGGGGTGACACTGCCACTCAAGAAAGGAGCACCTGATGCTCCCAACAAGGAGCGGAGGCCTTGCTCTTGGTTGCAGGAGCTACATCATCTTCAGGGACGGGTGAGGAAAGACTGCTCTATGCTTCTTTTTCAGGTACAAGTTTGAATCCCAGTCCCATCACTTAATAACTGAAATATTGGGGCCACTAGTATTTTAATCTCACTGTACCTCAATTTTGCATCTATAAGATAGGGGTTCATAATAGCACACTTTTGTTTCAGGGCTGCTGAATGATGAAATGAAATGTACCACAAAAAGTGCTTCACATAATTGCCTGGATAGTTAAAAATGCTCAATAAATGTCATCTTTAGTAATTAACCGCTATTATTATTAATTTTCATACATTCACATGTAATATCCACCAGGAATCTCTGCCTTTTTTCCTGATTAGGACTGATTGGGTCACCAACTTTATAAACATCCAGTTACACTCTCTCTCTTTTTTTTTTTTTTTTTTTGAGATGGAGCCTTGCTCTGTCGCCCAGTCTGGAGTGCAGTGGTGTGATCTTGGCTCACTGCAACTTCCGCCTCCCAGGTTTAAGCAATTCTTCTGCCTTAGCCTCCCGATCAGCTAGGATTACAGGCATGTGCCACCACGCCCAGCTAATTTTTTGTATTTTTAGTAGAGACAGGGTTTTGCCATGTTGGCCAGGCTGGTCTCAAGTAATCTGCCCACCTCGGCCTCCCCAAGTGCTGGAATTACAGGCATGAGCCACTGCACCTGGCCCAGTTACACACTCTCTTAAGGCAACTCTGGCATAGAATTGCACACTTGCTATCAGCCCACAGGAGGCACTCATTCTAGAGTTGTTGAATAAATAAGATTTTTAAATATCAAAAAACATCGAGGCTACTTACATACCTTTTACCTCTATCCTATTTGACTTCTCTAATGTCCCTCAAGTCAGATTCTAAGACCTTGATTTGCTTGATGCTAAAAAGTACAATGTTTTAACTATTATTGCCTATGTCTCCAGTTTGGGTAGTTTCTTGATTTATTTCTGACAAAATATTTAGTTGATTAAGCCAGAGGGTTTCAAAGGGAAATGAATGAGGGGAGGCGCTCTAGCCTCCAGGAAAGGAATGTTTTGTTTTTCATCACAAATAAAATGTACTAGTCATCTGTCCAGCCCAGGTCGGGCCAAGGCAGTGTGACTAAGGAAGAAAATGGCAGGTGTTTCCAGAGCTATGTGCCTTTGATAGAATGAGAGAGGACATGGGAAAGGAAGCATCTTCTCTTTCCAGCACATTTACTTCATATGTAGGTCTGTGTGTGTCTGAGACATGGAGCTGCTTGGGGCTAAGCCATAACCCACTTTCCATTCAGTCATGGGGCTTCCTGCTATCTATTGCCTTTCAAATATGAGTGATATTGGGAATGATAGGATCTTTGGGACCCTGTAAAAGTGGCAGATGTTGGAAGAATATGGTATGGATTCCTGGGTGTAGCTTTTATTTTGATGGTATTTAATGAGACCAAAGTTTAGTTTCTGAAACAATACTATTTCAGAGACGCCACAGGGCCTGCAGCAGGTCATTCCTCCTTCTGAGGGGAGCTATTCGCACCGTGGCCATGGGGCCTACTAGGAAGCTTCTCTTTGGCTAGATGTGACCCTAGAGCACCAGTCTGTTGGTTGGCTGTGAGCTGGGACTGATGATCTATGGTCTGGAGTGAAAAGATGAGCTGGACCAAGTATTTTCCCCTGTTAGGAACTGAAAGATGGAAACTGAGAGACTCAGGCTATAAGCACTGGGGGCAGATGGTGAGATGAAGACTAGAAATATCAGATAGAGTCAGGGGAGAGGGCTCTGTATAAACCAGAGTTATGAGGGCAGACAGGAGGCCAGTAAGAGAAGGCAGAAGGGAGTAACTTCCCAGAGAGAAGCAGAGCTGCTAGCAGTGAAATCGAAAGCCCATGGGGGTGGTGTCTGGAGCTGCCTCAGTTCTCTCCCCAGCCACAGTCTACCTGAGTTCTTTCATCTTGGACTAGCTTGAACTGGTCTCTGGTTTTTGCAGGCTAATGAGGCTGATAAAAACTCAAATACGGTCATAAAACCCATGGAAGGTGATTACATGCAGAACAAAACCGTCACATGAAGTGCTCTATTACTGCATTCTCCCACGAACGGCCAGTTATTTGGAGTAACTGGAGACTTAGGGAGGGATCTCCACTGGTGCCACTTGAGAAGACCCTTAACCCAGGAAATGTCCCTCTTAGTTGTTAAAACTGAGCTTCCTTGCTTCTCTTGAGCTCTTCAAGTTTCAAGTAATTTCTGTTTGTACCCTCTTCATACAAGTGTGTCACTGTTGGTTACATAGAATCTCAGAATATAGTTCCTTTTTCCATTATGAATTTTTATATTTTCTATTAAAAAGGTCACTGAGAGCTTATTATAAAGTTATCTTCATTCTCTAAGTTTAGTTATTTAAATAGTAGACATGCCTCTCTCAGAATATGATGCTTATAGAACTGAGGAAAGTTGGGATAAATAATACTGAAGGTCTTCATATATACGGCAGAGAGTGTTTGATTTCATATAGCTATTTGTTGAGTGTTAGACACTGGGATTTGAATACAGGGAGCTAGAGGAAAAGACTGTCTAGATTCAGACTATGATTTTCAGAGCATTGTATAAAATACTTTGCACGGGCTATGTTAGGTTATCTGTTTCTGCGGGATTTCTTTCTTTCTTCTTCTTGTTATTTTATTTTATTTTCCTGCCAAAATACATTAGGAAGGAGATTAGGTGGCCTAACTCACGGGGCCAACACACACGCTAAGGCAACCAGCACATGCCAAAAAGTGCCACATGCTATAAAGTACAATGTTTAAATTTTTATTGCCTAGGTCTCCAGTTTGGGTAGTTTCTTGATTTATTTCTGACGTCATATTTAATTGATTAAGTCAGAGGGTTTCAAAGGGAAATGGAGGGGAGGGGATCTAGGCTCCAGGAAGGGAATGTTTTGTTTTTCATCAGCAAATGAAATGTACTAGTCATCTGTCCAGCCCAGGTCTGACCAAATATAATCAACTGCAGGTGTTCACGTGAGTTATCCCTTTGATGGAGTGACAGGAGAGAGGTGAGGAAGCTTCAGCCCCAAAACTCCTTTAAGCCTAACATAACCCTTTAGATTCAAGCGTTCTGAGGTTGTCATTCTGTTTGGGAAATGAAGTCAGCTTTCTTTGGGTGTAACTACAACTTTAATGAAACAGAAAAAACTCAACTACTTCTCTTCCTTGCTTTTAGCTATCCTTCCTAGATGGTTTTCTAGTTTGGGCTTTTTTACTTGGCTCCAAAATTGTGTTGCTGGGTCCTTCATCCTAAAAGTTCCTGCTGAGCCTGTACTGTGTGTGAAACCCTAGGCTAGATGTTGGATCTCGGGTAAGTCAGAGCCCAGTCTTACACCTACATCCCCAGGTGCACTTTGGCCACTATGGCTGCCACGTCACCTTCTAAAGGCAAATACAGAGCAAGAGCCAAAAGAAAGAGCCACAACCCTTCTAACTGACCACAACAAGGGAGGGAATGTTCTTTGCCTCCAGGCAAACAAAGTCCTAATAAGGGAGCTCCTTGCTCTATTTTATTTTTTATGTTTTGGAAGTCTAAGAGATAGCTGCACATAACAGAAACAAAGCCAATTGCAGTCATGGAACTAGCTACGGTACTTTCTCTTGAAGGATTAAGGAAAGGTTTTAATGTATGTAAAGAAGGTTTTTTCTTCTTCTTTGCACAGCAACGTGATTTCCTCCCTTGATTTCTGGGCAGAAAGTTAGCATTCCAACAAGATGTGCTTTAATTGATTGCAGCTATTAAATCCCTTGGCTTACATGCATATGGTTCAGGATATAAGAGCCACATGGAATTTTTAATTTAATCATTACTCTTTCTGTATGTAGGAAACTTGACAAAGGCATTGGAAGGGGAAGGGTGAGGAACTGGCACTTGATTTGCACACAACAGACCTTAGGGATTGAGGACAAGAACTTGAAACCTTATCAATATCTCTTTTGGCCTCATTGAGTGTTTAGATATGCAACCCTGGCTTCTGAATCGGTGGATGTTACTTCTGGAGACTCCAGCTGTACTAAGAGTGATCAGATTAGCAAAGCCACTTGCTAGGCACTCTTGCCTTTCTCATGATTAGCCTTTAATGCCTCCACTGTATTCTACTCCAGGCCACCCTTGCATCAGAACAGCTTACTGGCCAATTCAGTGGTAGAGTCCAAGATTTTTTTTCTTTAGAGGATGAGAATTTGAGAGGAAGGCCAGGATATTAACATATCCCTCTCCAGCATATTTTCATTACTGCCTGGCACATCTTTAGGTAATATTGTTTTTAAATTAAAGAAAAATGAAGTATTTGGCATCAGGCTATTCCTAGAACCAATGATTGGAGAATGTAGCAAACCGTGCCTGATCTACACACATAAAGCATTAAGTCTCTGCAGGAGAAGAGAATCTTAGGGTTTGTTTGAGAGGAAAAGTCAGTATCTCAAAGCTCCAAATAACTGTACTAATAAAAACATCTATTTCCATCTCAAATTTTATCTCTGCAGGGAGAAAAACCTCCAAAACCCATTGTCTTTTCTGGCAGTTTAGTTCAGTTTCTTGTTCATCCCTGGTTAGGAAAGGCCAGAGACTTTCCTCCCTTCTGCTTCACAGGCAGGTATATTAAATCCTTTGAGCTTGACTTAGCTCTGCTCTGCAGGGGGCTAAGTGTCCAGCTGCCCAGCCAGCTCTCCACCCTACTCTGCCACCCTGCCCACTCACTGCCATCCTGCTGTGGTCACTTACCTCACTCTCCTCGGCAGGGGGTGGAGGGACCTCCTTGATAATCTGAAAAGAAAACAGAGAACAGGTCAGTGAAAAATCTCTGGCTACCTGCCTCCTAAGAGGCCTGCTGTCAGGAGGTACCGTGGTGGTGCTGCCATAATTACCACGGCAATGGCCCCAGCAAGTCCGGCTTAATCAGTGCCATGAGAGGTGTCTTTCTGGACAGAGTAGCTCTGCTAGTGAGCATATGACTCAGGCGGAGGGTTCCAGTCTCAGTTGCGTCTTTTGTGGCTTTGTATAGAGAAATGAATGTTCCACAGGTAGCAGTCTCATTTCCTACCCCAGATAGCTATCATGCAAATTTATTCACAAATTTATTCACCCAGTCATTCACATATCAGATTATTCATTCATCTATCCAATCGTCTACACATTTAACAAAGAATTGTTACACAATGGAAGTTAAGACGGTGCTTTAGCGATGCATCAAGTGTGGACCCCACTCAGGCTGCTGGCAGTCCTTCAGCTGTCACTGGTCCCCACGGGTGTCTTTGCAGGGTGGATGTGCTGCTCAGGCAGACCGATTCCCAACAGAGGCAGCAAAGGAGTGTCCAGGGATTTCTTTCAGGGCACTGACACTTAGGGGCACAAAGCTTTAACTAACAATGTTATAAGATTCTGACTGTCCCATCTTTGGGGCTGAAGAGAGACATGTGGAAACTCTGGATGGGCAAGTAATTGGGAGACAGTCTAACCCATGAGAGAATGATGACACATGGGATAAGGACAGGGCGGGGACAGCTGGGGCCAGTGAGCAGCCCCTCCTCCCTCTTGACCCCAACTTGTACCCCTCTGTCATAAAAGGAAAGCCCTCACCATTAAATGGATTTAGAGTCTCTTACATGGCATTTGGCGATTATCTACTATATTCCACTCTGTCCCTTGGAGGGCTTCCTCCTCTCACCCCAAACTTATTATCAGAATTTTGGGTCTCCTACTCAGTTCTTTTACTTGGAGGACTTCTGGCAAATACAAAGCTCATTCCCTATCTCTTGATGCCTTAACATCAGGTGCTGACTTTGTAGATGGGTGCTCGGGCACAGCCCACAGGACCCATTTTTTCTTCTTCCAGTTGGGGAGCTGGCCTCTGGCTGCAGGCCAGGCTGCTTAGCTGGCAGCAAACACCTCTTCACCTCTCCCTACTCAGCACATGTCTCCTCTGGTTTGATGATTATTCTGGGACCTTGTTAGGGCTCCAATCCCCACGCTGTTACCCACCCTACCATTATCTATAATGTCATCTCTGCATGAGGAGGCAGGCTTCCCACTGCAGGTTCTGTTAACCTTAGCCAATGGCCCAAGACTCCAGTCCTCTGAAAGTATGGTATTCCATTAATTGAAGAGGCAGAAGTGAAGGCCTCCAGGGGTTTCAAACTCTCATTTCATCTGCCTCCACTTCCTGGCTGCTGTGAGATGCCTGGTGAAGGTCTCTGGAAAATGCAAAGCCACGATTGAGCTCACCCACTCAACCCTGGCTCAGAGTTCCTTAAGGAAATCTCTGGGGAGGATCGCTACTGCCCAGGACTGATTTCCCATCATCCCAGAAGCAGTAAATTACTTTACAGCAGGAAATGTCTGGAAACTGGAGGGAGGGGTGAGGATCTGGGGACCAAGATCTGGAATGCATCTGTTCTCCTGGGGCAGGGGTAGGGAAGGGAGTGAGAGGGGGAACAGGATGTTTGGGAAGAGACAGATGTTGAGAGGGCAGCATATGTGGCAAGGCTGCTGGGTGTGAAGAGGTTTGGTGCTGAGCAGAGGGCTTTTGTCTCCACGGTGCTATGAGCTAAGCACAGCATAGATGTTATATGTGAATTCCAGACTGCCTTCTCCTGACTGTCAGGATTTGATGAGTCCCTTAACCTGCCTGAGCTCCACTGTCCTCATTTGTTAAATGAAGTAACAACATGAACCTTGCAGGAACTGAGTCATGATGAGCGATCATGTGTGTTAAGCATCTGGTAGCGAGTAGGTGCTCAATAGATGCTGCATGCTGTTAGTACTCTCCTTTCCCTTTCTTGTTGTATGTGTCTCTTACCTTGATTACATCTTTCGTACCCCCCCTGCATATACTAAATGCCTTTGCATGGTGGCTTCCAGACAGAGATGCCAAGGGGCCAGCATTTCATGAACTGAGTGAGACAGGAGGCTGCTGTTCTGACAGTGGCCAAGGGTTTTGGGGGAGTCAGTAGCAGTATGCCTGGCCACATGTGTGTCAGCATATGACACTGGCTGGGGAATGAGTTCCAGGTGGCCCAACACTCAGACCAACCCATCAATGCAGTTGCTGTTTAATTTAATGTATTAAGTATTAATTGAATATCTATTCTACATCCTGCAATGTGCCAGACCCTAAGGAACCCAAAACACAATGCTAAAATACATGATTTATTAAATATTGATAAAGAGGGGCTGGTTTATGATCCAGATTTCACATTGACACACTGTAAGTTGGGCACCTGAGCTTCTGGAAAAAATGCCACTCTGTTCAGGTAAACAGGAATTAAGCACCTCCAACCTGGTCTCACTGGTTGGGCTTCTGGTTATGTTCAGCAGGAATGGGCAGGAAGTCTTCTCATTGCTTCAAGCCCATGCACCGAAAGCTTGCCCCTGGGGAGCAGAGTGCAGCTCACCACAGGATGGCAGGACAGCTTTTAAAAGTATGATCTAGACAGGCTAAGCTTGGAGTCAGGGATGAGAATTCCAAGCAGTGAAGTTGGATAGGCTGTCTGTGAGTGGGCCAAATCCTTGTGCCAAGACCAGCACATGGGCCACCCAAAGGAGTGCTCTGAGCACAGGGACATGTCAGCTCTCTCAGCCCACCCCACTCCCCTCAGGGCCAGAGTCTGTGTTGCCTGGAGGAGCGCTTGGGCAAAAGCCTGCATTGCTCTGTAGCCTGCGGCACCATGGCAACACAGCCACACACAGAGTAGCCTTAAAAATAGACATCTCCATGGTTGCTTCAGTACTTAAAACCAGTGCACCCCTGCTAATGGCTTCCCATGGCTTATAGGATATAATGCAAACTGCCCCCATGTCCCACAAGGCCCACATGATGTGGCCTCACTTCCCTCCCACTGTGTCTCTTTCCTTCACTTTCTGCACTCCAGTCTCCTGGGCACCTTCCTGTTCCTTCCACATGCTCTGCTGCTTCTCAAGTGCGGTATCTTCTGCCCAAATGGTCACTACCTCCTCCACGCTCAGCCCACGGCCCTGCACATTCCCCAGTGAACACCTACTTATCAAACAGATCTCCAATAAATGCACCTCCCCTGGGAATCTCTCAGAAAGGACAAGGTCCTCTTTGTGGGCTCCCATCATGTTTGTTTTCTGTAGCACTTTGAATCATAATTGAAAGGCAAATTGCATAATTATTTGTTTCCAACCAGCATGGCTAGAAAGCCTCTATTTCCAACTAGAATCAGTTTCCAAGCTCAGGCTTGGTTTGGCCCATTCTCCTTTTTCTCAGGTTATGCGAGCATCCTCCTGGTTATGGGTGGGCTCTTTTGCACCTTCCTGGTTAGGAGGGACAAAGAAGATGGATAAGATTGAAGGGTCATTAATAAAATATTTTAAAGGAAAATTCTCCAATAAACATAAGCATAACATGGAAGAACTGGATGGTAGTATGGGAGTAAATCTGAGAACATTTTTCATATTTCAACTCTGCAGGCTAGTACCACTTCCCCACTTACTACCACCTTTAGACTGGGTGTTTTAGAGAAGCAGAAAGTGACCATTTGCCTCCTTGGGATAGCTGCCCTAGAGTCCCTTTTGCACTAAGAGATGGACTGGTGAGGTAAAGGGGACGGGAAAAATGAGATGGAATATGAAACTCCTGAATTCTATTGGTGTTTCTCTGATACCTGAGAATTTCTTGAAACTGCTGTGTGTTGGGAGATGCATCTCCTCTCCTCTCTTACCAGTGACTTTAATTCTGACTTTATCCATCTCTGCTCAGGCTGACATGAGGTAGGGCCAGATCTGATGACGATCATTGCATAGATAAAGGAAAGTCAGAAAAGACCAGGTAGAATCTGATCAAATTGAAATGTTACTGACAACTTCTCATTGAGTCAAACAAATTCCAGTTTTTATGTGCACCCCTGAGTTTGGCTGTTGGAAGTGGTAACGATGGAAGATGTGGAGATGCAGTCAGCATAGTACGAATAGAGTAGAAAGATCACGTGTGCTCATGACCTGTTTGATGCCTGGGAAATTGAACTATTTTGGTTTTATGAATTAAGTTCAACCATTTGGGTCTCTATAAAGTGCTCTCTAACAGTTAATTTTATTTTTATAAATGGTTTTATAAATTGTTAAAGTGAAATAAAGCACCTGATGAGTTTATTTTGCTTTTCTTTTTTCTCTAGAAGTATTGAAGTTTGATTCTTAACGTGTAGGCTTTGATCCTTGCCTCTGTGTTTGTCACTTGCTAACTCTACTGTTACAGTCTTGTGCAGTGGAACAAAGGATGCTATCATTCCAGTTCTCAACATGGGCACCCTTCCCACCTACCAGATGATGGCTGCGCAGGCTCACTAGACATTCCATTTGAAGCCGCAAGTCAGGCCCACATGCTGCTCTAGCAGCGAAAGGATGCCAGGACTAGTGATTCCTTGTGGCCCCCTGTTTTGCCTCTGTCACCTTGTTGAGAAATCCTCCACCACAACTTCACATCTGTCCTCCTCATCTTTCTTGTCTCCTCACACTGTGACGGGGACTGGTTAATAGGGTAAGCTGTACAGACAGGCTCATTGTCGACAAATGCTCATCTCATGGCATGAGTAATGGAACAAAACAGGGGACTCGTTTTTGGCCCCTTTCTTCTTAAGTTGTATTTTTGTGTCTCCGTGTCGTTTTTGCATGAGCTGAATGCAGGGCACTTCTTGCAAGTCCTCTGTGCTGAAGGGCTGGTCTCTTGCTGCAAAGGAGACACTTCCTTGACACACAGGCATCTCTGCTGTTTAGACAAAGTCCAAGAGAGCAGCTTCAGATAACTCCTTTATTAACAAAATGAAGCACTTGTCCTCTAATTTTAATTAGCTCAGTGGTTTCAAACTTTATTGAGTATCAGTATTGCCTGGAGGGCTTCTTAAAACACAGCTTTCTGGAGTACACCCCTGAGGTCCTCATTAGTGGGCTTGGGGAGGGGCACTTGCATTTCTGACAAAGTACCTGCCGGTCTAGGGACCACACTTTGAGAACCGTGAATTAGCTTATTTCTAGGAGCCCCATACCTCTATTAGATATGTAGGGGCTATGTTTAGCTTCAAGTCAGAAATTCCCATGAGTGCTCTGTTGAGACTTGCTTATAGCTGATTAGAAATACCAGCTTTGAAGCTGTTTCATTCTAAAAATTATGGTGTCCCTGCTCCATTGGCAGGAACCCTGGGCTCTCCATTGCCTCCCCTGTCCTGTGTGGGGGGAGACATAGAACTATTTCTGGAGTAAATTTTCAGCTCTGCATGCACGTACTCCTTGACTTCCACTGATGTGAATTTGTGGTCATCTGCATACAAGGCTGGCATGGCCTGGATTTCTAGATCCAACCCTGAAACAATCCCAGCCAGATGGCTCCCTGGGAGTTAGGGACATGGATCTTATCTCTCTCTGTCTGCAGTGTTAGCAATAAACTCACTGAACTGTGTTTGTTCCCCTGTCTTCCGCACTGGACTCTAAGCTCTTGAAGACATGGGCATACTTATCTCCTGATAGACAGCTCAGAGTCTGTTACTCGGCCACTATTTCTGGAATAAATGAGTGTGTGTTCCTGAAAAGGGAGGGATAAAGAAAGCATTTCTGATTATAATAAACTTCCTTGCCTCTTAAATAAGCACTAAATACATGTTACAAGATTCAATTCTGGTCTCTTAACCCTCCATATAAATGTTTCTTCAGTAGTTAAGATGCTGAAAGTCCCAACTGCCAAGAGTGGGTTGTGATGCTTGGATGCATTGCATCATGGGAATCTAATCAGAGTCATGGGTTGGCCTTATAGTTAATTATGCCACCTTATTAGATACCACCTATACCCCCTTTCATCCCCTAACCCAGGCTTCCGTGTAAATTCACTTGCCCTGTGATTATAGACTCCATTTTCCAGTTTTGTATCCCAAATTCATTTCTAAGAAGACTTTCTGAAAATTTGAAAACTACATGCACAGTCTCTTTTGTTCCAACACAGATATGTAACTTGTGACTGTTCATATGTGGTAGTTAAACGGGGCATTAAAATCACTAAACTGCAAAACTGTGCTAGCTCAAAATATGATTTTCACAAGGTAAAGGAGAAGGTAATGTATATTTTTAGTCTTTTGTTCTTCATAGTAAACTTCATATAACATTAACCATTAGACATTTAAAAGTGTGAGGTGACAGTATTTGGCGCCGCTGAGTAACATCAGGTGAATGTGAAAATGCTGCCCAGACACCAGTAGTGACCTGGGGAGGAATACGCAGAAACCAGGCGTACCTCATTTGCTTTCTCACTTAGGTGTGTCCTTGTGCAAATCCAGCATGTATGGCGCTCCTGAATGCGTGTTCTTTTCCTCATTGAAAACCTTTTACATAGCATTCTCAATAGGAGTGTGTGTCCTGGTTCAAAAAATGCAGGGGTTGAATGAGGGAGGAAAGCCTTCAGCCTGTGCAGGAGATGTTTGTAAAGATATAAGAGAAGATGAGATACTGTGAGAGCAATGGGCATAAAGAAACCCAAATGAGCTTCCTCAGAGACCATGCTGAAAAACCAAAGAAAGGAGAATGGAACTCACAGGAGTCACCATTTGCTTTAGAGGGGATTAGAGGCATGTGTGATGGAGTGAAGAAAAGGCAGTAATGCCGAGAGCAGCAGAATAGTACTTTCATGGTTTTCAGTCTTATTTGGAACCACACAAATTGCCTTTTTTTTTTTTTTTAATGAAAAGAGGAACCTGGCAACACAACAAAAGCTGAAATTCTATTTTAAGCCAGTGCAGAAGGAATAACAAGACACTGAGTCATAGCCATCTCCCCTTGTGTTGTGACACTTTGCCCTAAGAATGTCCTTCCTTCCGTCTTGTCTCTCTAGCTCAAAGCCACAGTGCTACATCAGACTCAACGTCCACTAAGAAACTTCACCTGTTTATTTAAAAAAAGGTAAAGAGCCATATTTACTGAAGTATCTTTTATTAAGAATTTAAGGTGTTTAAAATGGTGGCATTTTTATTGAGTTTATTATTTTTTAGCGTTAGGTTGGCGCAAAAGTAATTGCGGTTTTGTCATTCCTTTCAATGGCAAAAACTGCAATGACTTTTGTGCCAACCTAATATATTATTTTGCAAGATCACACAGTATTGAATGTTCTGCTCTGAACCCATTTCCCCCATTAGTCCTATTATTTTCATGGGCCAAAATTCCATAATGCAGTCGTATCTTCAGGAACACACTTCATGTTATAGGAGAAATGGTGATACACAGAGAATTTTCAATGGATCTGCTATTTAACAATTATTGTTAACTTTGCACAGAGCAAAGGGAATAGTGCTGACAGGGACTGACCTCATCCTTTTTCTGGTCTTTTGTGCTTCCCATGTGTATCATAAAATCCCAAGGGCCAATAAATAATATTCCTTGGGTTTTTGGTAATTTGGGATTGTGAGCTCATGTGTAGTAGGCATTTACCTATGGGAATTCTATGAGGCCTGGGTTGAGGGACGAACCTGCCAGAGGTTTTACGTTTCCTCTTGCAGATCCCTACGCATTTCCAGACTTTTTCTCAGCTTGCAATTTACAAAACCTCAAGTAGTGTAAGTTTGAACTCTAGACCTCTCAGAGGTTATGAATTCTTAGGGACACAAACATACACACCCACATCAAACCCATAGCCCCTCTTTCACTCAAGGCTTTAGGCAGCTTTAGGCAGAAGACTCAATTTCAACTCCCAAACTTTTATGGGCCCATGAAAGGCCATTAAGCCAAACATCTAGGTTACTGAGATAAGAAAATCTCAGACAGGAAGCCACTGCTTTAGGGTCAGCTGACCATCTGATTTCCAGATCCTGCTTTATTTGAGCCCTGGAAACATCTCCTATTTTCTCATGAGCCTGGCTATGAATTTAAGGCAACTTCTATTCCATTTTATCCAGGAATTTTTGTTTTTGTTTTGCTGTGGAGTCTGCTGCATAGTCAGTCAATAGAAATGGATTTTTTTTTTCCCACAAATGATGACTCCCTGCATGCTCAGAGGTTAGCTCAAATAAATGTGCCTGTATTTAGATGACAAAGGTCTTTTTTAAAGCCTTTGATTTAAAGCAATGTGTGTCCTGGGGGACTTCTGGGTTGATCTCTTGAAGCCAGCTAAACTGCTGCCCCCCTGGCCTTTTAAATTCTGCATGAGAAGCCATCAGAACAGAGTTATGTATAGAAGAAATGCCAGTCCAGATCTGAAAAGCCATCTAATAAGGGCTTTAATATCACAGCTAGAAGGAGATGCTTGCTCTGACCCTTTTTACATTCTAGCCTTCTGTTCTGGCTCCCAAACCTTGTAAGTATTCTTTTAATTGAAGTCAAGAAACCAAGGGAAAGTAGGCAACTTGATATGGAAAACATCCAGGAGAGATGAGATGCTAGTTGATGGCAGATAAAGGAATCTTTCCACTGTATAGACAGCATCAATTGAACAGAGACCTCATAACTGATTGGGGTGGGTTAATGCTGGCCAAGGACTGCCTGAATCCAGTAATTTTACACTGTAAAAGTTTAGCAAAGGACGGTACCAAGGGTGTTAATTTGGAATGTGGTACCAGAAATTTTCAAAGAAATGAGGTCACCTTTTTTTTCCTCCAATTTGGAACTCAAATTTCAAATGATTTTTGGTCTCTTATCTCATCTCCCTTAAGACAGACTATTTAAAAGGCCCAATTCATCACTGTCCGAAGTGAGAGTTGCAGCAGGAACTTTACCATTAGTCGATAGGGCCTAAGGGACTCACATGGTAATGTGAGAGAATGGCTGTGCATATTCTCCATCAGATGGTATGCCAGTGTCACTGCAAAACTCTGTGAAGCAAAACAGCAAAATAAATCCATGAATTCAGACTCCCTGAGGCTTGGAGGAGGAGCCTCTGGCCTCTGCCTGGGTTATGGGAAAGCTGATTTTAGACACTAGCAGTGTCAGTGGGATCTGAGCAGGGCACAGAAGGAACAAGGGTGAGTTGATGATGTTCACAAGATGTTCAAGCTTGTTGATATTGATACAGCCTCCAGGGAGGGCACGAAAGAGGCTGCATCTTAGAATCCAGGAACCTGCTCTTTTAGCTGCTTCAGCGTTCTCTAGGACTTCAGTGTTTCCCAAATAGTATTTGGCAGAATACTAGTGTCCTTCCAGATGTCAGTATGTTAATAGGTGCTTGGGAGAGTACAGGTAGTGACAGGCCAAGGAAGAGTTCTAGGGTCAAAATAAATTTGAAGAGTCACATGCAAATTATCCTATTAATGACTCTGAGAAGTCCTGCAGTAAAGACAGTGATTCAACTTAGTTCAAGGATGTCTTTAAAACTCACTGTCTAAATGCCTCTTGTTCTGAAGTGCCCCTATTCATACTTGCAGGGTATGATTGCCCTGACACAGTTTGGAAATGCTGCCCCTGAGTACTTGTATCATATAAAAATTCCTCAGGTGGTTTCAATATGTAACCAGGTTTGAGAACCACAGACCAGGGAATCTTGAAAGGGAGAAGCAGATTTACTTAGAGAAGGTACGAATATGAAGAAGCAGCCTTAGAGACAATATGGTTCCAATTTTCTAGTTTTTCACACGGGGGAAATTAAGGTTAAAGGATTGGACTAATCCTTTAACTGGTAGAGGAAGATGTGGCATTGAAACCCAGTCAACTTTAACAACTCGCCTCTTTCCATTTCACCAGCAGGCATAAGCATGGGGGTTGGGGGTTATCAGGCAGCCCACAAAGGATGAGGGAAGCCAGAGATGAGAAAAAAATTGGTGTGTGAGGTGTGTGGTGTACCTGCCCTCTGGAGGTGAGGGCAGGTCATGGCAGAGCTCTATGTGCTAACGAGAAATAATCTTGTCAGCTGTAGCGTGAGGCGTGTCCAGATGGGAATGGGTGGAGGCTGGAACAGGATCAAGAAAGCACAATCAGTATTAGGCCCAAGATGCCTCTGTCAGAAGTTGCCTGTCCCAGTCGTGTTTTTATTAAACTCTCAGTAAATCCTTTTGGTGATGTTACGCTTGGGTTGTCTGGCCCTACAAATTAAACGTTATTCTTAACGGTGTGAAGAACATTATTTTAATGCTTTATTTTTATTTCCATTTAAGGCATATCAAGTTTTTGATTAATTTTTGTCCTTTGCAATTTGTCATTGGCGATGTCCAGTGGGCTTATTTGTTGAAGTATCCTTGAAATTCAGTTAAATGAATTAAACGTGATCTGTTACATAATTCTTTAAAAGCTGTTCATAAGATACCTACAAGGCCACTGAAAACAAGACAGGGAGAACAGAATTTTGTTTATATAGGAAAAAATTCTGAATGCATGGACATGAGCCTCTCCCAAAATACTGAAAAAAATTGCTGTCATTTGAACAGAAATACAGTGATTTGATTTGACCTAAATAGTGTGGTGATTTAACTAGTTGGATTGCAGAAGAACTGTAGCTTTAAAAGCAGGATTTTTTTCTTTTTAATTGTGGTTAAAAGCACTTAATATAAAACTTAGTATCTTAATTATTTTTAAGTGTACAGTTTAGTAGTGTTACATATATTCACATAATTATGCAACTAATTTCCAGAACATTAATTTTTTTTTTTTTAAATAGAGATGCTGTCTCACCATGTTGCCTAGGCTAGTCTCAAACTCTAGGGCTCAAGTGATCCTCCTGCCTCGGCCCTTCCAAAGTGTTGGGATTATAGGTGTGAGTCACTGTGACCTGCCCAGAACTTTTTCATTTTGCAAAATATGCTAAGATCTTTTCACTTAGGGTTTCTCATATACTATTAACCTCTCAATAAAATGGGCATATTTCTAGGATTTTATTTAAGAAACTGATTTAAATGTCCTTTGTTATGTAATATTAGCTACATATAAAATATTGCATATAATATACATGTAAGTCATGAAATAGGATAATACAAACCCCTATGACACAACCACTCATTGCAGTTCCATAGGTCTGTGGGCTCCTTCTGCATCTAACACTCTTCCCCTAGGAAGACTTAGCTTTTTAGTTTGATTTGGAAAATACACAAATTATAATATGTACTAGGCACTGTACCATATTTTGGGATTAGTTTTTGTGACTAGTTTCTCCTTGCCATGGAGGAGTTCATGGTACAGATTCTCCTCGATGTATGATGGGACTATGTCCAGATTAAACCCATTGTAAGTTGAACATGTCATGAGTTGAACATGCATTTAATACAGCTAACCTAGTGAACATCATGGCTTAGCCTAGCCAACCTTAAATGTGCTCAGAACACTGACATCGGTCTAAACTTGGGCAGAATAGATAACACAAAGCTATTTTATAATAAAGTATTGACTATCTCATGTAATTTATTGAATACTATACTGAGAGTGAAAAATAGAATGGTTGTATGGGTACTTGAAGTATGCTTTCTATAGAATGCACACGGCTTTCATACCATTACAAAGTCGAAAAATTCTAAGTTGAACCACCATAAGTTGGGGACTGTCTGTACAGTGAGAGATATATACATAAATACTTGTGATAGAATGAGCAAATGCTCTAATAGAGGTGTGAGAAAAATGCCATGGAAACCAAGTGAGATAGCAGTTGATCCTCCCCAGGTGAGGAAAAGGTGCGCAGGATGCTACTGAAACGGACTGAACAGCAAGCTGGACTTTGAAGGAAGAATTGTATAGACAAGATAAAGAAGGTGAAACTATTTCAGCAAGAGGAAATAATATGAGCAAAAAGATCATGATAAGGAAGTACCTGGTATGTTTAAGGAGGCCCAAAGAGTAGAGTGTGCCCACAGTTGGTCCTCCATCCACTTGGCTGCTAATGAACTTTGAGATACACTGAGCAGCAGCTTTGAGCCAGGCATTATGTATTATGCTCTGGGGACCTACAGCCTTGGCTTCCAACAGCTTCAGCTTAACAGAGGAAGACAGACAAGCAAACAGGCAATTTTCACAGCCTGATCAGTGCTATGAAAGAAGCAGGCACGAGTGCTAAGGGAGACCCTGCACAGGAGGTGAAGGTAAGAGGTGAGGCTGGAGAAGTGGGGCCAGGATGGAAAAGCCCTACTCATGCCATCTCAAGGGATGGGAACCCTGTTTTACAGCCTCTGAACACTCAAGAGAATTCCAGGCAGGGTGGTGAGTAGGCTTATCACCTGGCTGCCTTTTTTAAAAATGAGAAGTCTCTTTAATGAAGGCGAGAAAGACTAAAAGAGCAGTTAGGAAATTGCTGAAATAATTCAGGTGGGAGATGCGGAATCCTAGAGTAAGACAACGGTATTCATTCATTCATTCCACAAATATTTCTTAAGCAACTACTGAGTGACAGGCACCGTGACTGTGCTGGAGTAGAGGGTGTGGACGGATATGAGATAAGATGAGGTGTGGGAAAGGATGTGCTGTAGGCAGCTCCAAAGTGGGATAAGACGAGGAGGGACAGAAGAAGACATCAGTGGTTGCTCTGAAGTCCCTAGTTTGGGCAGCCTGGAGGACAATGGCACATCCACTGATGAAGAGCAGGTTTAGGGGGTAACGTGAAGAGTTTAGCGGGGGGTATGTTGAGGGTGAGATGCCTGCATTTGAGATGTCCATTGGTCCCTTTAATGTGGGCTGGTCCTCTGGAGCCAAGGCCAGTGATGGGTAAACACATTAAGTAGTTGAAGTTGTTTGAGTTGGTGACATTGACCAGGAACAATGTGTTAGAGAAGAGGGTGGAAGGCAACCCTGGAGAACAATTGGCAAGCAGAGGAAAGAGAGCCCATGAGGGAGACAGGGAGAAACTGCACAGAGACATAGGAGAAGGGCCAGCAGACACCAGTGGAGGAGACAGTTTAAAGGAGAGAGAGGTCGACAGTGCCTACTGCTGAAAGAAGTAAAGAAAAGAATGAGAAGTGAATGGAGAGCAGTGGCTGGGAAATTCAGTTTTGCAAGCGAAGGATTGGAGAAATAATGGCAATGGCGCTCAGGGTGCAGTGGGAGGAAGAGGGAAGGAGAGGAATTGTGGACAGTGGATGCTCTGCAAAGGAGTGTGTGGGTGAAAGGAAGGGGAAGGAGAAGAGAGTAGCATGAAGGAGAAATAGGCATGAGATTAACATGGGTTGGATCCATGTTCCCACGCAAATCTCATGTCGAGTTGTAATCCCCAATGTTGCAGGAGGGGCCTAGTGGGAGGTGATTGGCTGATTGCAGCCATCAGTCATCACCTGATCCGTCAAGTGATTGGATCATGGGGGCGGGTTTCTCATGAATGGCTTAGCGCCATCCCTTTGGTGCTGTTCTTGTGATAGTGTGTGAGTTCTCCTGAGATCTGGTTGTTGAAAAGCGTGTAGCACCTTCCACCTCGTTCTTCTCTTCCTCCTGCTCCCACCATGTGAGATGCCACGCTCTCTCTTTGCCGTCAGCCATGACTGGAAACTTCCTGAGGCCTCCCCAGAGGCAGAAGCCACTATGCTTCCTGTACAGCCTGCAGAACTGTGAGCCAATTGAACCTTTTTCCTTAAAAAATTACCCAGTCTCAGGTATATGTCTTTGTAGCAGTGTGAGGACAGACTAACACAGACACATTTTTTAAAGGATGAAGGTGGCTGGCATATGTTTCTAGGCAGAGGGAGGAAGCCAGTGGAAAGGAAAGGATGAAGATGCCGAGTGAGAAAGGATGAAAGGAAAAATACCAGTGGAAAGGGAGGGAGAGGGATGCTGGAGGAGGATGTACATATGAGGGTGCTGGAGTGCAAGGATTTCTCACAGCACAGCTTCTGTTTTCTCACGGAGATAGAACAGCAGGTTGTCTACTGAATATGAGACGGCCAGAGGTAGTACAGGGAACTTCAGGGAAACGGTTGCAGTTTGGGAGGAGTTCTTATCCGTAGAGGTTAAGTTAGCAGTTTGCTAAAGTATGAGTGCTGAAGCCCTCATAAATGCACAGTGGCCCCATCAGCAAGCCGGGCTGCTCTCTTCTGAGGTGACTGGTATCTTGGGAGTGGGAGAGGAGAACACATACCACCAGGAAGGTGTAGGTATAGGGACAGAGGGGAGATCGGGAATTGGGGTGTTTATCAGAGTGTCAACATGGGGTCAGGAAACTGAGAGCCCCAACAGGGATTTCTTCTATACTCCAGATTTCTTATTTGGGGCAGCCAGTTCCCCTTGCTAATCGGAATCCTCCAGTGTCTTGCTACCTGCTGAAATTTAGGCAGGATACGATGGCCTTTCTCTGTGTACATAAAACTACCCCCTAGCTGGGCCGCAGGCTCCCATCAGGGCATTGGCTCTTGGCTGGGGCGAGTGTAGACTCTCAGGGACACCTGCATTTTCTACAACTTCTTAGTGCCCTAATGTCACTGATTCATTGATGACTTTCCCCCCCTACACATTCAAGCCATTCATAACATTTACTCTTCTAATACATTGCAACTTTTTAAAAAAAAGTTCCTTTTCTGTTTAGATTTCCTAGTCTTCCTCTTTTTAAAGTTCAATTTTGAGATTTCAATAATATTGGACCAAACTTATGAGTAGATAGAGTGGGCATGGCATGACTTGAAGGGTTCTAGAAATGTCCCTTGTGGAACTGAGGCAGGGCTTTATTATTATTATTATTATTATTTGGTAAAATATTAACCCCTTGAATTACCTATTTGAAAATGTGAATAAGCCCAGTGTGCATAGTCCAATGCCTCTCTCCCCTTCAAGGTGGGTGTTTTGTGCCAATGAATAAGTATAGGAATCTTAAAAGCCAGGTGTCCGCCTGGCGATACTGAGGAACAAGCTGGGAAACACTAAAGGTTTAATTCAGGATGTGGTCAGTTTTCTCTCTCCCCATCAGTTATTACTGGTAGATTACATCTGGCAGGCTGGCAACAAGTTAATCCAGGTTCCATTTGGCTGGAAGTTAACAGCCCAAATGGGGGAGTGGGGTCCTAAGGGAAAGGCCAAGTGCAGTGGGTAGGCATCATCTGTCACCCTCACCCATCAGGTTTCTTCTTCCAGACAGGACCAGCAGGAAGCAGGAGGATGCTGAGCAGAGGCAGGCCTGATAGCAATCCCTGTGCCTCGTCTGCTCATCCTGGCCAGTACATCTAAAACTGCTCTTTGTAGTTAGTAACTGGGCCTGCCCTCCTACCCAGCCACACTGCAGGACTTCATCCCCCACCCCTTCACATACCCAGCCACTGTGGGTTAACGTGTGGCTCAGCGGGGGTGGGGGCCTTGCAGGTTGTTAAATATTTTGAGTATCACTCCTAAAGAAAAGATTGCAGCAGGAAGGAGATGGCACACAGCAGACATGTACCCCACATTTTTTAGGTCTTTTCTGCTTTTTGGCTTTTCCTCCAGCATTGAGATGTGGCTTAGCTAGTAGGTTGAGGGGCGTTCCCCACCCTTGGGGTAGATGCAGGAAGAGTGACAGAGGAAGGTTTGAGGACCATTGTTTACAAGAATGCCCTCTATTAATCTGGGGGCTGTGGTGAGGGGTGCCGTATCTCAGGGGAGAGAAACTTCCCCGTGTCCTCTGAATGAAACTCTGATGGGAGGCCCATGTTTGCCTTCATTCCTGAGTATACTGTTTAGGAAACACGTGACCTTATCCTGCCCTGCTCCGGAGCATCACCCCTCGTCAAGGAAGCAAGTGATCAGCAAGTAGTTTTAGGGGGCAGACCAAGCACTGGAGCTCAAGCCAGCTTTCAGAAAGAGGGAGAGGAGGCAGCTTAAATAGACATCATAAACAGGAAAATGAATCCCTAAGATCAACCCTCATAAAGAAATCCTTCAAGACTTACAAAGTCAGACCACATTAAGACACTTTGGCTGCCTTCCAAAGCAACAGGGATTTAACCAGATAAATTCATTGAAAAATATTTTGAATATTGCAAAACTCAATTTGGCCTTGGGTGACATTGCTTCCAATAACAAAAGGTTTATTTTGAGAAACATTTCCCAAGAATATAAACTGAATGCCATCCAGAATCATAATAGATTCCTACTACAGTAAAATACTTTTAAATAATAATAATATACAGCAGTTACAATGTGTTAGGTGCTTTCTAAGCACATACATATACACTCCTTTATAGTTTTCACCATCTAACTATGAGGTGGGAGCTCTTATTGTCCTCATTATACCAATGAGGAAACAGAGAGAGGTGAAGAAACTTGCCCAAGGTCACACAGCCAGTATTTGGTGGAGCACTGCTTGGCTGTTCTAATGTTCCTAGCTGTCCTCACCCAGAGGTAATTGTTTGTAAATATCAAAGGGACTATAATAGTGTTCACTGCCTGCTGCTACCAGGCCTGCCCGACTCTTCTTTAAGAACCCAGTGTAAGGCTTTTCTTTTCTTTTTCTGGACTTGAAAATGTGCTTGTTTTTGAATCTCCATAGAAAGCACTTGGGCTGACTCATGAGGATTTTTTACCCTTAAAATAAAATGGTTATGCAGCCTTAAGTGTTTAAAACAACATTTAACTCTTGGAGCTGCTCTGGTAAGAATCTGTTTAAAATCTTGGTGAAATCCAGCCCAGCCTGCAGGGTCCTAATTAACCCAAGACTTGTGCCTGTCCTGGGTCTCTCCCGCCATACTTGTCTGCTGCAAGTCAACCCTTTCCAGAAGTCCCTGCCACATGGTCCACATCCTGGTTGAGCTTCTCGTCTCATTCATTTGTCACCTCTTTAACATGTCATCCGAAGCCATCTCCCCTTGCTTTTCAAGTCCAGTGCTCTGTCTCTCTGTGGTCTTGGTTCAGTTGAGCTGTACACACAGATGTGAACTCCCTCACACTGTGTGCTAAATGCTGAAGTTTCAGAGGGAAAATGAAGATAAGTCCCTGTCCTGGAGGGGCTCACTGTCTATTGTACCCTGCCGGCCCTTCCGTGGAAGAACTAAAATACAGCAAATGAAGATGCCATGGCAGTGGAGCAGTGGCCACTTCACACTCATGGGCTTCACAGCACACACTGATTTGCAGAAAGGCAGGGCACAGGCTAGAAATAGACATGTCACAGGGAATTTTTTTTTCTTTATTTGGCTATTACTTTTTTTGGACTTTTCCCAGTCTAAGGGCCAGGGAACAGAAATTGACAGCCAGACATTTACCATTTGGGATTATTGTCAGGGTGGATTATTCCAGGCCCTAAGCTATTTTGGGGAGACATTGTCATGTGGTGACTCCATATGACACTGATGGGGAGGAGGCAGGTTTTTATTGATCTTGTAGCCAAAGTGCTTAGCCCAGTGCTGGACACACAGTAGGAGTGTCCTCCAAAAGTTGCCAAAATCAATGAATAAAGGTAAGTGCCATTCTTTATTGTTGAAAATAAAGAGGTCAGGCCAGAGACACTTTCTCAGATAGGTAGACTAGTTACTAAGACCAGGGTGGCCTTAGAAGAGTACAGGTTGGGCAACTCAACAAATGTGTATGTGTGTATGTGTGTGTACCGTACACACAGAGGCATATATGTTCATTACATGTCGAATAACACTCATCATTTGTGGTGTCCTGGGGATCTTCTCTAAGCACCAGAACTAAAGCGGCCACCCCAGTTGCCCCACCCAAGGGGTATGGCCATTGGCAGTCTCACACCCTAACTCATACTGACTGCTGATAACTCTTGGTTCCATTGATCAATGTCAGTTCACATCAATTTTGTATAAATTGTATAAAAAAATGCAAGATTTGTCTCCCATCTTTAGTTTTTTAAAAATCCCTTTCTCTCTACTCATGGTCTGTGAACTTTATGTCACCCTTCACCTTGCATGGCCTGAGGTTTGGGGCACTTACCACGGTGCAGCAGAGGGGCCAGAACCACCAGAGGAGAGCCAGGGCTAGGAGCAGGAACAGGATCAGCAGGGCGATGGCCAGGATGGAGCCGTCAGACTGCGGGGCCAAGAGAGAGGCGGTCAGCAGCGGGACGGGACCATGTATGATCTTCCCTCCCTAAACTCCCATCACTGATATGCAGATTAAAGGCTCAGAGAGCAGTACAGTTTGCCAAGCAAATGGTTGAAACTCTGCCCATCATTCTGGGGCTCATGGCCCTGCAATACACTCTGTTTAGCCAATTTTCAAGGGAAACGAATTTATCTTTTCAGAGAGGCCCTGTTCTTCCCTTTGAGGAACATTCTGAAGGACAAACTGTGTGAGAGACAGAGCAGGCATGAACATGGACTTCCACTGCTCATCTGGCCCTGGAACACCATCCCCTGCCTGGTGACAGCCTCCTCCCTGGGTCTGAATGTCCCAGTCTCTGTCTGGGCTGACTCATGACAATTGTACTCTGAATTCAGCCTGCTCCCCTGAACCCATTCACACAGGTGCATGTAACAGATTCATAAAGCTGTGGATGGAAAGTCTAGAGCCTGCTGATGGGATGCCTTGTAGGGTCTCTGAATCCAGGGGGTTGGGGGCAGAGCAACTGCTGCTGAACCTGGGAGGCGAGGGGCTACAGTCAGATCAAGTGGCTACGTGGGAATGAGGGAGGGAGGAAGGCACCCAAGACCAGTTTTACCCACTTCAAAATGTGGCGAGGCCAGTCCTAGACACAGTTTCTGTGGACTGAGATGGCTAACTTTTAGCAAACAGAGGCCCCACTTGGTATCAACATTCTGAGTTGCTGGTTCAAGGAAGCTGCTTGGGAACATGGGTCTAAGTCCCCTCCACCCTGCCTCCCTACAGCTACTGGGAGTGCAAATCAGCAGAACTTTCTAGGAGAGAGGGGACAAATTGTGATAGGTATCAAAAGCTTCCTTCTGCATAGAACTGGCTATTCCACTTTTAGTCTAAGAAAATAATCAGATATGTTTGTACAGATAATAATAATAATAATGAAAACATAAATGGTTAACAATTAGGGAAAGTTAAATAATGCATTACAGAATTACCGTGCAATCGGTTACTATGCAGACATTATATTGTCAAATAATTTTATTTATTCATATTTTTTGTGACAGGGTCTCACTCCGTCACTTGGGTTGGAGTGTAGTGGTGTGATCATAGCTCACTGCAGCCTTGAATTCCTGGGCTCAAGGGATCCACCCATCTCAGCCTCCTGAGTAGCTGAGACTGCAGGTGCACGTGACCATGCCTGGCTAATTATTTTTTTTGTTTGTTTTTTGTAGAGATGGAGTCTCACTTTGTTGTCCAGGCTTGTCTTGAACTCCTGGGCTCATGTGATTCTTCTGCCTTGGCCTCCCACTGTGCTGGGACTATAGGTGTGAGTCATTGTGCCCGGCCATATTGTCAAATAATATTTAAATGATATTTAAATAAGATGACAAAACACTCCTGGTATAAAGAGTAGATTTATGTATACGTATGTCAAGAGTGAGAGAGACATAAAGACTGTCTGATATTTACTAAATTTTTAGATTTTTATTTACTAAATTATTAATAGTAATTTTACTGGTAGTGGTTTTATGGTAATTTTCCTTTTAAAATCTATTTTCTTTCTTTCATAGTGAGAAAATAAACTACCGAAGTTTTCTTTAAAAAAATCTGTATTTTGGGGCTTCCCACTTTGGTGTTAGAGCTCACTGGGCCCAGGGATTCTTATCCAGGGGCAGGGGATCTATGGGGTACCCAGGTGGGCTTAATGGATGGACACTGTGACCCTCCTGAAATGACACCTGTGATGTTTAGCGCAAGTGTCTTCAGGGGAGACTGTTCGCAGCACTATCAGATTCTCAAAGCTGCTCCCTCTCCTCCATTACAGGGAAGGGAGGCTGGGTGGTCTGTCCAGGGTAACACAGCAGGTGAATAGCAGAGCTGGGACGTGGCTCACTCCCACTCTGAGTGCTCAGCAGGGGCTTCTGGAAGCTGTTTAAAGGCAGCTCTTACTTGCTGAAACTCCCTGGAATGTCTTTGACCAAAAAGCCAGGGAACTAAACACCTCTGGTCCCTAGCCAGGGCTTGGGAATGCCAGACTGCCCCCAGGGGAGCTGCAGCTTCACAAGTGCAGGTGCAGGGCTGGGCAGCCCAGGGGTAGTTGGGGGAGGGAAGAGAGCGCAGGGGCCAGATGATGGACATGCCATGGCAGACGGGACGCTCTGGGCTGCAACATTTATACATGGGTGATGGCAGAGAGCGATGGGCTCAGTAGTGACAGAATGAAATTACATGTGTTTTCCAAACTTAGGGCTGGCCAAGGACAACCCTCTTAATCTCTCAGTCTCTACAGCCCACATTTATAACAGGAAGATAATAAACCTCACTTGCCTCACTGCACTGACGTGGGGATAAAATGATGTAAGCCATCTTATCAAACACTGAGCTGGAACTCGCTCTCCCTCTAGTTCTCCAGGGTAAAAAACATGGTGAGCATTTCAGATCATAAATCTATGTGCATTTGGAATAATAAGTGGTTCTGGTCAGTGAGAGGCTTACAAAACAGCAGTACTTCACTAAAGTCTACAGACTACATTTATTCACATTATACGCAATTTCCCCTCTCTCTGGTTTTATTTTTTCACTTTAGGTAGATGAACTAAAGCAGAAGGGCTGATATATTTTGGGGGAATTTTTTCACTTCCTTCTAGAGGAAGGTTTTCCGTGAAGTAGCGAGAGTGAAGGACTTGTCAGAATGGGAGAGAGGGGGCTTCCACACTGGGAGATTTCCTGGCTTTGGATAAAGTGATAGCTGGCTTTTCTCCAGCCAAGCTTGGTGCCCCTAATGAGGAACAAACCATCCCCCTAATGAGGCCCAGTTCCCTCTAGCTGTGGTGGAGGAGGACAGCCGGGGGTCTCAGGAAGGGGAGAGGTGCAAGAAAGGGGGTCCCGGCGGGTGGAAACGCACAGGGGCAGACACTTCTTGAGGAACTTTATCCTCCTCTGAAGACTGCTCTGGGATAAAGCCCCTGAATGCACTGTCTGTTTTTTGAGATCTTCCAGAAACCACTGGATATCCAGTTCAAAAGAATGAAGGGCGTGACTTTTTGATAAACTTAGAGCTAAAGCTGACAGTTTAGAAGGAGATAACGTGTACACGCAACCTCAGAGGTTCATTCATGTATTCATTCAGCAAACATTTATTGAGGGTCTATTATTTCCCCATTGAGCAGAACCAGGAAATACAGGATTGATTGGCTAGTCAAGATGCTTGTGTTCTGCTGGCTGATGGGGCTTGGGCATTCGTATAAACGATTAACCACATGCAGTGGTCTACGTGTTACTCAACAGCTGTACATCCTGCACCTTTTGTGTCAGGTAGTGAACAAAATAGGCAGTCTTTATTCTTAAACAGCTTACATTTTGGTGGAATAAGAATAATGACAATGATGATAATAACATTGTTGTTAGCACAGTGAACATTCACTGAGCATTTACTATGTGCCAAGCAGTGTTCTATGTACTAACATGCTTTCCTTACGCTAACTCATTTAATTCTCATTAACAATCTTGTGAATTCAATAATATTCTCTTTCTCATCTCACTAAAAATACCAAGGCAAGGAGAGATGGAGAAACTTGCTGACAGCCACGTGGAGAAGCCAGAATTTAAATGTGGACAGTTTGGTTCCATAACTCCCAGCAGACCAGCAGGCTATTGTTCTTAGCAAGTAGCCAAGTGCTGAAGAGCCGAGTGTCTGGGAACTAGCACTTCACTGAGGAGGTGACACTCTGCAGAGCAGGGCCAAGGCGGTGTCAGCATTCCTGCACAAAAAGGCAGGCACAAATCCCTGGGGTAGCGCAGGGGCAGTGGAGGTCCACATGCTGGGAGCACAGCATGAGTGCGGGTGGAAAGGAGGTGGGGTTCCCACTGTGGGAGGACACACAAGCCAGGCTGAGGAGTATGGCTTCCATCCTGAGCCCAGGGGAACCTTAGTGGCTTTAACCCAGTGACACTGGGGCATCGTGATCAGATTTGCTTCTTGGAAAGCAAATGCTGTTGACACTGGAGAGTATGGACTGCAGGAGGGAAAGATTCAGAATAGAAGGCCCAGACGGAGGACAGCTGCAATTCTGCCCAATTCTTCTGGCCAGTGTCATTTCCCGAGGTCACTCTTGAAACGCCTGCATTTTTACGGCTGTGTCCAGTGCCAACTTACTTAACAACAGATAACCACCGTGCTCAGTGCTATCTATGCATTCTCTCATTTAATTCAGTAAGCCTGAGTAAAACAGCCTCGTAGGAAGTTACTCCCTTTTGCAGGTAAGGAAAACTGAGACTCAGTGAAGATATGTAACTCACTCAAGACCTCCACATACCACCCATGGACATATTTATTTTTACATATTCACAATGTTAATGTTACAAAACTGGGATTTGAATCCATGTGGTCTAAGTTTAGAACCTTGACTCCCCCCCACACACTTAACCATTAAACTATAACTTCAGATTTATAACAATTTAGTTAAGAAATATCTGTACTTTAAAGACTAAACTTTAAGCAGATGCAACAGAAGTTGAGACCATGTTTGCAGTTGCTCCTTCCGCTCTGACAGAAGCAGTTCACTCACATGGCCCAGTGTGGATGTGCACACAGCATGGGTGAACGTGGACTTCAGAGGAAAGTCAGAGAGGGAGGAGGACCATGGCAGAGGCTGTCTTCCCTTTAGATTCTTGGCTTGGAGTTTTAATCAATTACCTTGTGAAGTGGGATTGACAGCTAATGTGAGAACGGCTCTAGTTACCTGTTGAATATATATCAATATTAGAATAGAAATAGATGCACGTCTGCATTGTTTAGTAAATAGTATTTGCTTCATTCACAAGATAGTTCGGTTATGCTAAACCAGTCCTTTTCCATCTTTACCACGTTCCAAGATGAAGACACTCAGGTGCCAAGGAGCAGATTCTGCCAGTGGCCGGGAGGCACGTAGAGTGCAGCAGAGCTCATGTGGCATAGCCTGACCCCCACAGAGCCTGGCTCTGCTCTGCACTGTTTTGCTCTGGGGCAGACTGCTTCGACTCCTTGGGCTCTGGCCTCCATGCTGCCCTCCTGAGCCCCAGGTTCACTGTCTGTTGGCATACTCCGTGCTAACTGCCACCTGCTCCCAAAATCTCCTTCCCGGATTGGACCCCAGGAGGGTCGGGACTGCTGCTCACAGCCTAACTCAGGACTGGTGTGTGAGCTTGGCCTCTGTCCTCCCTCTTCACCAGGGGAAAGGGTGGCCAGGACAGGTGAGACCTTAGGGCCACATAGACACCACTCTGGAACTAAATGGGACCACCTGGGCCAGAGGTCCCCCTTGTGGAGTTGTGCCTGCCCAGGCCTCATCTCAGATGAGAGCTGGCAGAACGCAAGGTAGCTTCTGAGAACGGGTGCTCCCTGACCCACAAGTTCAGATCCATTCTCCAAGATCCATCTGAGAGTCCGCATTGGGCAGGGGGAATCTGGAGTGGGGACCTGCATGGACTTGACTTTATGACAAAGATGAGAGCGGAAGCTGACCTGTCCAGCCCAGCAGACTCTCAGTGTTTGCTGCCCTTGGCAGTGCCACCTGCCCTTACCAGGCAGACCCTGCATGTTGTTCACCACAAACCTTTGAAAAAGATTCCAGAGGGGAGAAACAGCAAACAGCCACACATGGAGTCTTACCCATGTTATTTTCTCAACAGCCTAAGTATCAACACAAGTCCAATTCTTGTTTTATTTAAAAAAATGGAAATAAAGTTTAAAAAATCAACATGGCCTTTAATTTTAACAATTTTAACAGCAAGTGGTGGGGGTAGTTCTCAGATGAGCAACTGGAGCTAGAAGCACTTCTGTGGTCAAGCAGGCAGCCCATGGGGTTGCATCTTCCTGTTGGGGGATCATCCGTTTTCTTCAATGAATAGTTTCAAGCCTTGTCAAATGCTCACACAGAGGCCCGCTATTAAGGAGGCAGACAGGCAATATTAAATACGAAGGCAGGACAAACTCAGCCCGGCTCCTTCCTTCGGGCATGTGTCATTAGGGATGACATTCTCTGAAGGCTGCCCGGCTTGAATGGCCAAATCCCTGCATCGTGGCTTTCTTTAATTCCCTCTGCTCCCAACTCACAAAATGAGGACCTCTCTTTTAAGACAAGAAGGCACTGTTCTCAAAGGTATACATTTGGAACTTCAATAATGAAAGCATCACTTGCTTGGCAGGTGGAATGTAGGCAATTTTGGATTTTTAATGCATGGCATGGGGCGGGAGTGAAATATCTTGCCAGGGCTTGCTTACTGTATAATGGGAGAGAACCAGGCCTCTGGACAATACAGTATCAAACACTGCTGCTCCTTTGTGTTTTCTTTTGTGGGAAAGGGAGGAGGATAAAATGGAGAGGAATTAGTGGGAGACTTGGGGAAGTTCAAAATAAAGAAACTGTGAAATCCTCCACCTCAAAGTCGGGTCTGTGCCAGGATTCTGCCTGATGCCCACTGCATGGATTGATTACGTAGCCGATAAAGTGCCTCCAGTAAGGCCTTGAAAACTGTGTTGGTTAAGGAGGGAATGTTTCCTGCCCCTCCTGACGTTTCTTTCCATGTTGGGGCACTCAGTGTGCGTAACTCCAGGCCTGTCTCTGCCCTCCACTCATTCAGTAAATAAGGAAAGTGTAAACCGAGCATGTTTGGCTCCTCTCTCCCAGTCTTCAGGAGCGTGCTGCCTGGAGGGAGCAGGCAGTATTCTCTGCTATTCCATGCAAGCAGCTTTTGTGGGGCCTGATGCAATTTTGTGGAGGTTCTTTAAGAAAGAGAACATAAAAATACAATGCAAAATTATAAGGGCTGCTCCCCTGGCCTTAGAAGGGCCTAGCAGGGACCCATGCAAGTGAGGGTCCCTAAAGCTTAAGCAAATCAGCCCCCCGTAACTCTACCTCTGGCTGTGCATCTTCCCTGGACAGGCCCCCTGCCTGCAATCAGACTGGTAAATCTATTTAATTCTGGGCTTCAGTTTCCAGCCTGTTTGCTGCCACACTCAGCCAAAATCTCCAACTCACAGTAGTAAAAGCAATGCTGAAGTTTTCATGTATCATTTTTTGGCCTCATTTTTCAGTTTATTCACAATCAAGGCAGGAAAGAGGCATGCTTTATTGCCCCCATGACAGTGACCCCAATATCTCCTATTTTAACTAACTCCAGGATAGGTCCCGGTAACTAAAACAATTATATTTCTGCAACAACGGCATGGTCAATTTCTGAAGGAAGAGGTTATCAGAAGCCTCTCTGGTGGCTGGTGGGTTTGCTGTGGTTCTACAGTCTTTGCTAGACTGTGCAGATTCTGAGTAGCAACACTGAGTCACTGAAGCCATTGAAGGCACTTGGACACTTTCATATGGTTAGACTATCTTGTAAACATTTAACATGAAAGAATGAATTAGTAGGTTGATTCTGCCACATTGAAGAGATATTAGCCAATCTCTGCCAGGAATATGACAGGAAAATAGCTGAGGATCCATTAGAGCTTCTTGAGAGCCAGCAAAGGTCTTTCTCTGGATTCTCCCCTCCACGGGGCACCTGGGGATGCAGCTGATGATGTGGGGCTCCCCAGAGGCCTGCCCTCCACTCCCTCTCCCCCTTTCTGTGGTGCAGAGTGAGGGTGCCTATGAAGCACTTTGGAGTGCCTTCAAGGGAAAGAGACCCTTTAGTGGGGGCAGCTCTGTTCCCCTAACTTTGTGACTTCAATAGCAATCTGCTTGTTCTAATTACAAAGACTCAATCCTGGTGAGAGAGAAACAGCAGAGATCAAGGAACTATGTCCACTTCACTCTGCCCCAAAGGGAGACCCTGAGGGCAGAGGGAGAGGTGCATCAGCCACTGGGTAGAGGGAGGCTGGAGGCTGGAGGCCTCTGCACACCTGCCGCTGTCCCTCTGTGAGCACCAGGAAGGGGTTCACAGGACTGGCGCCTTGGAGGCATCACATTCCAGGGCTCTGAGTGGAATTTAGAACCATCCCAAGCAGCTGGTCTGAGCTGTTTCCTGCCCAGACAAAACTGGCAAAGCACGGGCAATTTTTATTTTGAAAGATGAAATTTAAGCCATTTTATTACTGCTGAGCAGTTCTAGATGGGCAAGCCTAGAGATCTAAATTCTTTCTCTCCCAGAATTTATATATTCTGTTATTTCTGGTAGGCACCTTAGGGATGATCTAACTCATCCGCCCACTCTGCCCTGCGTGTTTTTGAAATTCTATTCCTCTGGCATCTGTGACTCTCCCGATCTCTTTCTTATCTCTGACCATTCCTTTCCACTTTCCTCATGGGCTTCTTCTTGTACTCAACCCTTTAAATGTCAGCATGTCCTAGGAAGTCATCTTTTTCCTCCTCTTTAAAAATTAGAAATAAACTAGAAATACCATTTGACCCAGCCATCCCATTACTGGGTATATACCCAAAGGACTATAAATCATGCTGCTATAAAGACACATGCACACGTATGTTTATTGTGGCACCATTCACAATAGCAAAGAGTTGGAACCAACCCAAATGTCCAACAATGATAGACTGGATTAAGAAAATGTGGCACATATACACCATGGAATACTATGCAGCCATAAAAAATGATGAGTTCATGTCCTTTGTAGGGACATGGATGAAACTGGAAAACATGATTCTCAGTAAACTATCGCAAGGACAAAAAACCAAACACCGCATGTTCTCACTCATAGGTGGGAATTGAACAACGAGAACTCATGGACACAGGAAGGGGAACATCACACTCCGGGGACTGTTGTGGGGTGGGGGGAGGGGGGAGGGACAGCATTAGGAGATATACCTAATGCTAAATGACGAGTTAATGGGTGCAGCAAAACAACATGGCACATGGATACATATGTAACAAACCTGTACATTGTGCACATGTACCCTAAAACCTAAAGTATAATTAAAAAAAAAAACAACCAAAAAAAAAAAAAAAGACCCGTGAGTACAATTAAAAAAAATTGTGGAGATATATACACCATTTTATTATTTTTAAATGTACAATTCAGTGGCATTAAGTACATTTATGATATTGTGCGACTGATGGATCCATTCTTGTCCATGGCTGGTTTTCTTTCTAAAACTCTCAATGGGTTGTCTCATTTCCTCCCATAGTTTAAACTCTCATCTAGATACGGATGACTTAAATCTTCATCTCTAGCCTAGATCTCTCCCCATGCTTCAGGGTTGTATTCAGGACCATTCAATTGTCCAGTAGGTCCTATTGATACGTCAAACTCAACTGTTCACACTGAGCTCACTGTTTTCCTCTTCAAGGCTGCATGATTTCCTCCTCTCATCTGATGGCACTACTTATCAGCCCAAGTTGGAAACTTGGAAGTCAACCTCAGGTGCCTTTTCCTCCCTCTCTTCCTTCCCCAATATGACACCTGCCATCAGTATATCCTGATCCTCTGACCTAAATACTTCTCAGATCTGCCCCGTCTACTTCACCTCTAATACCATTGATCAGACTTAGGATCTCATTCTTTCTTTCCTGGACTATTGCAATGATCTCTTTATTGGTTTCTCCACCACCAGTATTACCGCCAGGAATTCCATCTTCTACACTGCAGTTGGGGCCATTTATGTCTCTAAACCCTAAAATGATATTCTGATAGATTTGCCTGCCCATGAACTTTTAAATAGCTCTTCATTGCCCACAGAGTTAACATTTGAGAATTTTGTGGAAGTGAAAAGTACACATTCACATTTATGCACAGGCTCACACATTTTTTATTACCATTTCAGGTCGTCCATGAAATCCCTGGAATCTATTTGTGGACTGCTAGGTACAAGGCTTTGAGGCTTTAGCCCATACACGCCCTCTCTTATCTCTCCAGCACCTCCCCCTCCCTCCTCCCCCCTCACACTTTGTGCTTTGACAGAACTAAATGGCTTTAGCTCCCCATACATACCTCGCTCTTCTGTCACAGTCTTCTTCTCCCTGAGACACTCTTTCTAACTATCATTGCTTGGCCAGCTGTTTTTCATCTTTCAAATCTTTGCTCAGGTATCACCTGATTTATTCATACCTAACATATTTATTGAACACCTACCATGTGGTAGGCCCTCTCCAAGTACTGGAGAACAACAGCATAAAATGGACACGGTTTTGCCAATCATGGACCTTGTCATTGAGTGCGAAACAGAGACCAGTAAATACCACCACTGAACTCAGCATTTCTGCTCTTATTTTACCCTAATCATAGCTCTAGCTAATCTACTTTATTTTACAGAAATTTATTATTATGTTCTTGTCTCTGCCACTGAACTAGAAGCCCCTAGAAGACACATATCTGCTTTACTCATATTTGTACCTGTGAGACATAGTACAGTGTTTCAAACACAAATTGCCACTAAATGCCATTCAAGTGTTTAATAGAATGAGGGGAATGAGGATTTAGCAGGCCGATGCCGCCTATAGTTAGTGAGTAGCAGGAATGGCGCTGGAGCCTACGTTTCCCGTGGCTGCTCAGTTCCCCTCCATGGTCTCGTTCCTGTTAATGGCTGCATCAACCTCATGGCAAAGAGCTTGGGCTTTGGAGGCAGGAAAAGATGATCCAAATCTAAACTACTACTTACTAATATGTGGGCTTTGAGTAAGTTGCACAACCTCTTTAAGCTTCCTTTTCTTTTTATGACATCAAGTTATTTATACTGTTAGCAGTTAATTTAAAGACATACACTAAAACTACTCCAAGAATGGGACAAATATGTGGACTTGTAAAATTATTTTTAAGACTGATGACATAGGAGACTTCACTGGTTCTCATAACCCAGCATCTATTTGGGGGTATCAATGGGGCCTGGAGGCAGTGGGAGAAAACAAACTTCATGGGGCAGATGCTGCTGGGACCAGGCAAAAAGCCTTCATGCCCTAAGGTCCTCACTGTCATACACCAGCCCATTGCAAAGTATCACTCATTCGTGACAGATGGATGATGACATGAAAGTCAATGTACACAGTTAATCCATTTTGACACATTCATTCTTCAGCATCTTTTCAATACAATTCATCTTAAATTATATTAAGACATAAAACAGACCTGCTTTTGCGCATCCATTACTGATATGTCTCCCAGGGTCAGGCAGAAGGAAACAGAATGACTGTCACACAATTGCTAATTGTCGAGACCCGAGACAGACTCACCCACGAGTGCTCCTGCACACCAGGTACTGCTTGTTGACTTGCGCACACTGGACTCAAAGACTTTTGAAAACTGCTCTTGCCCCTGAAACCTAAAACTCCACTGCCTGTCCTTCAGAATCATTGTAAATCTTTCCAATGATGGACAGATGAATGTAAGACTTCCTTTTCTTTACGTATGTGAAATTGAGATAATTCCTGCTTCCCAGATTGGTTCTGTGATGACATGAGACAAGGTGTGCAGAGATCCTGGCACATGGCCAGCCTTCAAAAAATGGCACTTCCCTTTCCATCCTCCCTTTCCTTCTACGTCCAAGCCAAGTTCCAGGTGATGTGCCCATGCTTGGCCAATGTAAATGAAGTTGATTTCTGTGAACAACCCTGTACTAACTGTAACTAGAGCTACGGTGTTAGTGGGTGGTCCCAGATTACAGATTTGAGAAATTCAGGCCCTTAAGATTGCCATCCATGTGTCACGAAAAGGGAAACCCAAGTGGATTTTCCAATGGAAAATTTAATATCCTTGATCAAAGTTGATCAACCATAAATGAGGGTAACATAATGAAACATTATTCATTCTGGCCACCTGAGAGGTAATTTGGGCTAGAGATGGCAATTAAATTGATAAAACACTGAAGATAGTAGACTCCTTAACCCAAAGTGGGGCAGTATAGAAAAAGTATTAGGTACCTAAACCTTTGTGGAACTCTTTCTAAAAAGCACGGCTATAAAGCAATGAGGCTGTTCATGTAGTGAACATAACTGAACTCCCACATCCAAATGAATCTAATGATCTCCAAACTAGTGGGTTTGGAGATTGGAGACTACCTCCAGTGATACAGCCATTGCCCAGAGCAATCCTGAAACACCTCCCTTGGGACTCTTTCTAAAGTCAGTTTATAGGCCCCCAAAAGAAAATCTTATAATCTCTTAGTCATGCTTTGCTTTTCACGAAAGCATTCATGAAAGTTCTGAGCTTGATAATCCATCATTCACCAGAACTGGTTCCTACAGCTTTTGGGGTTTTAGAAATCAAATGATGATGATATTCCCTTAATCCCCTACTGAGGATGTTCAAATATTGTGGCTTTAAAGTTATGACCATTTCAAAGCAAGAGTGCAGAATATACTTGGAATAGTGACAGCGTTGTTGGAGAAAGCATATGGTTTTCCAAAGCAAATCCTTTGAAGGAGCAGAAGTCATATGGATGTATAAATCCTAGTTTGCTATAAATCTTATTACTTTATGCCTTATATGAATAATACCAGAAGGACTGAGATAAGCCATCATTAATATGCAGTTAAGGGGAAGATTGATGCCATACTCCCACAAACTCAAGCTTTGAGGCTCTTATCACAGAAGGTGATAAGTACTCTTGCGGTACTCTTGTCACCCTGACCCAGTCATGACATTTCATGTTACTTATGATGGTGAAGGTGATTAAAGTAAATCTTGGATTCATTCAGCACTTTCCTTTCCCTCCATAAAATGCATGGAGCTTGTTAATCAAAACCAGTTTTCAGAGAATAATCCAGACAAGATGTAGCTTGTTAGTACTTGGAGTACTTCAGTTCTTGGAAGTGGGGTATTGAAATAGGATTATAGAGAAGGTACTTAGTAATGCTCAAATATTATGACACTGGAAGAGAAAGGCTGGTGTCTCATTTTCATTTTTTGTTTTATTAAATATAGTGATTTGTTTACTTACCGTTAATGTAGCCATTTATTTAATGTATATGCTCAATTGGTTTGATTGATCATCTCTCATGTATTAGTTGGCATCACTGTTACCTATTATTGGTAAGTAAACATCACCTACAATATACTGTGGGCTGTTGCTTTAGATTATGAACTTGGAAAGGTGAATTTGGGTGGTGCCTCAAAAAGATAGATGCTCTACCAGAGCATCTATCGTCTATGATCAACCATGAATCTATCATCTATGATCAACCAGAGGTAACCATGATGATCAATTCCTTAAAGCAATGTCGTTAAACTGTGTAATAGGGTGTCAATAAACCAAGAAATTATTTCTCATTGAGTTTTTAATGCATGCTCAACAGTAGGAGGCATAGAAAGACGGACATCAACTTCTAACCCTGAAAGAGGTTGTCAGAGTCCAATTACAAAGTCAGGACTGATTCTCAGGGCTTGCCTGGAGAGCAGTACAGGTGAAATGCAGTTAAACTCTCAAAGGTGCTGCAATCTGCAGCGCC
Source organism: Symphalangus syndactylus (assembly GCF_028878055.3). NCBI lineage: Eukaryota > Metazoa > Chordata > Mammalia > Primates > Hylobatidae > Symphalangus > Symphalangus syndactylus. Next base: position 71,286,070 of record NC_072436.2, read on the forward strand.
TGAGCTCAGAGCAGAGGGAGTTAGGAGGCTTGCAGAGGCCACTGAGTCATCCTGGGGCAGGTCCAGACAGCACTGGGCTAGGCCTTAAGGCCACAGTTAAATTGGATAGGTGAAAGAAGAGAGGGCATTCCAGAAGGAAAATGAAATGTGATCAAAGGCACAGAGTAGAAATGGACATAATTTTATTTAGAGTGAGGACGTATGAAATACAAAATTGCCATTCAACATTTTTATCTGTTAGGGATCAGTACATTCACAAATTTTAAGGCCAGTAGGTAGGGGCTAACTGGGGCTGCCAGGTCAAGCTCTATCATAAGGAACATTTTGTAGATAATTACTTTGGCTGAGTTTGCACCTTTTATATACAAGCTCAAGAATCTTGAGCTTTATAGATACCTATAAAGTATTCTAAGTCCAAAATTTGGGCAATGCAGGTAAAATAAATTGCTCTTTCATATTTCCTCAGCCTGCAAATGAAACAGTTTTTCTGATGCTGGGTTGTGTTGAAAAGAAACCCAGTAATATTTCAGTTGTCACTTATTCAAGTGCTTTTTATTTTTTTTAAAAAATGAAACAAAACATGAAGCCCACTGCTTTGGGCACTGACTAAGCTAACATCTGTTCTAGTAGCCACAGTAATGGCAAAGGAATGCTAGTTATGTATCGTTTGTGGCACTGACTCTTCTTTCGAGGAGAAATAAATTAACTCGCTGCCTTTCGCATTTCCTTGGTGCCTTAATGAATAGGTTAGAAGATGGCTGCTTTGCAAAAAGAAAGGTGTTTATATACCCTCATGGGACCTTGTCATTCTGTAGGGAACAGAGGGAGGAGTTTGACTGCCTTCTGGGAATGCAAACAATATAAATCCTGTCAGTCCCAAATATTATCCTGATTAGAAAATACACGTAAGGACCCTGGGGTGACTTGTAATTTAGTGCAACATGACTGTAAGCTGCCAACCAGGACAATATGATCCTGGTGGGTCATCTCCCATTCTCAGATGACCTAGCTCACTGATTTTGCCAATGTTGGACTATTTAAAGAGTTGACAATTATTTTAGCATTGGTAGAAAGGAGACCCTCTCAGATTTTCTCTGCTTTTTGGTCCTTTTCCCCAAGCTATTAAATCTCTCCTCTTCCTCCTCCTCCCATTTCTCCTTCTCACTGACAACTCCTTCTCCCCTCTACCAATTTTTTTTTCTTTTTTCCTTTTTTTTTTTTGAGATGGAGTCTTGCTGTTGTCGCCTGAGCTGGAGTGCAATGGTGCAATCTGGGCTCATTGCAATCTCCGCCTCCCAGGTTCTAGCAATTCCCCTGCCTCAGCCTCTTGAGGAGCTGGGATTACAGGCGCCCGCTACCACATCTGGCTAATTTTTGTATTTTTAGTAGTTTCGGGGTTTCACCATGTTTGCCAGGCTGATCTCGAACTCCTGACCTCAGGTGATCCACCCACCTTGGCCTCCCAAAGTGCTGGGATTATAGGTGGGAGCCACCACGCCTGCCATTTTTTGTTTTTGTTTTTGTTTTGAGGCAGGGTCTTGCTCTCTTGCACAGCATAGGGTGGCGTAATCATGACCCACTGCAGACTTGAATTCCTGGAGTCAAGTGATCCTCCCACCTCAGCCTCCTGAGTAGCTGAGACTACATGCACACACGCCACCATGCCCGGCTAATTTTTCTATTTTTTGTGGACATAGGGTCTCACCATGTTGCCCAGGCTCCCAATAACTTTTCGGATCCTCTTTCAATTTTGCACTTCTTCCTATAATTGTGTTTCTCTGAAATGGATTCACTGAACCAGGGTGCTCAACCCAAAAGACTATCTGGAATAGCCTCAATAACCCAGGAGGTGGCATAAATGGACACAATGGTCATTCACTAAAGCTTGGGTTCTTAGGCCATATACCTTCTCTCAAGTTCTTAGAGACTAGGAATCCTTATTTCATATGCAATTTATGTAAGCTTGGTTTTCTGATATTCAGGTACCCAGAAGCTTAAACTGTCAAATTAGAAGTGCAGAGGGGAGTATCTAGATTAGAAAACACAGGTATGACATCAAGAAGCGAGAGACCAGAAAAAGTAGAACCATAAACTTAAATAAAACATAACATAGTGATCAGAGACTGCTGTAGGGACAAACAGCTTTGCAAATTGAGAGTTTCATAGTAATCCGGCAAATTTTAGTTGGTGATAAAAATGGGGGAAAATAAAATGTACACATTTTACAATATTTTATAGCAACCATTTTGTGTACAAAGGCTTTCTGGGAAGGAGACTCGGGGTAGGTGAGGGATGAACTCAATTTGCATGTGCTTTCTTGGTTCTCTTGATTAATGATTTCTCTCCAGTACTGCCCAGAACCCATGACAGCATTGACTTTAGCTTATCTTCCCATCCAGATTGACCAGCAAGTACACAGTTCTTTCTATACATGTCTATTTCTCTTTTCACCTCTTCTATGCCCAACTAATAGTTTTCTTTGTTGCCCCTCTATTTATCTTGTTTTCTATTCTGTTCTTTCTTGGTCTTGGCCTTCCCTTTTTTGAAAGGGTTTACTCTATCATTCTTCTCTAATCTCCTGAGTTCTATGCTTGGCTAATTGTCTTAAACTTTTATTCTTTTCTAACATAAACCCTCAAGATGACAAATTTCCCTGTAAGGACCACTTAGCTGCATTCCAAGTTTTGGTTTTGGCATCTTCATAATTGGTCAGTTCTAAGTATTTTCTAATTTACATTATGATATTACTTTGACTCATAAATGCTTTGGGTGTGTGTTTGAAATTTCAAAACATATGAGATTTTCAAAATTGACTGGTAACTTGATTGGCTATTGATTTCAATTGTTTTTTTATTTGGTACCAGAATATGATCTATATGTCATTTTTATAAATTTGTTGAGACTTGGCTTATGGTACATGACTGCTTTTTTTTAAAGTGTAAAAGTGTACTTAAAAAAGAATAGATATTCTCTGTTGGATGCAGATTTCCTATATACAGTAAGCCATTCCCCAAAGGGGAAAGGCTGGAGTTCTTATTTTCCACTGTGAATGGGGGTGGGCAGTGGAAAATAAGTGACTGATCAGTTTCATTCAGGATATATTTCATTATCTTTACTTTTGGTACAGTACAGACTGATAGAAAATATTTCATTGCATTTCAGAGGTATCTGTGGTAGGATGTCTCATTATTTTATGAGCTATTAGGGAAAACACTGCCCATTATATCATGATATATTATTATGATCTGAAACATATCAATTTTAGAGATGTTAAAATGTGGAAAGAAAAGTGTGTCTTAGATTTGATGAAGTATGATATTTTTGTCATTAGTCTTATAGTTGCATAAGTCTTCATTTTATGCAAAAAACTTTGGACCCTATTTTGAATGTTATGCTGGGGCTTTATCATGTGTCCACTAGATTATATTTAATTAAATTCTTCAAATCATTTATATTTTATTAATTCTTTTGGCTGCTTGATCTATTAATTACTGAGAGAATTGTATAGAAACCTCCTCCTGTGATGGTGGATTTATCGATTTCTCTTTGCAATTCTATCAATTTTTGCTTTATATATGCTGAGGATATGTCATTAAGTGCAGATCAGAATTATTATAACTTCTAGGTTAACTGCTCCTTTTAACATTATGTAATGGTCCTCTTTATACCAATAATTTTTTGCCAATAAGTTTGTTATCAAATACTAGTATAGCTATGCTAACTTTCTTTTGGTATTTGCCTGATAAAACTTTTCACATGCTTTTATTTTCAATCTTTCTGTGTCCTTATGTTTTACTGAATATATGTTTTATTGTAAATCATACATAGCTGGCTATTTTAAAAACACAATCTGTCAATCTGTGTTTTTAAACTGCTGAGTTTGGTCCATTATATTTATTTTGCTTATGGATTATTTTGATTTAACTTCTAGTTCTACCATCTTACTATTTGCTTATCTCAGTGTTTTCTAAAGTATAGATTCAGAAAAATATTTTTTTTCTCAATTTACTCTCAAAACAAGGAAATTTCAAACTTAGGGAAAACATTCTTTAAAATACTTAGATATAAAAATATTGAAAGTCAATTGCTCAAACATCCAAGAAAAACAAATCAGCACGAATCATCCAAAACATCTTTTAAAAGATATTTTTATACATACAAGGGTTACAAGGGTTGTCAAAATAGAGATGTTGGCAAACTACTTTTATTTCAGTTCATAAACAATATTTGAGATCTGAGTTCTGCACTCTGATATTCCTGTGGTCTTTTACCATCTCTAATGATTGTATGTAAAACCACAAGCCATCTTGTTAAAATAATAATAATAGTAATCATAATAATAAAAATACTGGCACATTGTAAAAAAATACCTTGAATTATGTATGGCTCTATGGAGACTGGCTAATAAATAGAGGAGACTGACTTGTGACTAATGCGTTGTTTGTAAATTACAGGGTGTGTTTTGAGATTACTTGAAAACAGACTATTCTCAGGAGTTTGAAGTACTCTGGTCTGAAACATGATCCCACTTGTATTAGGTGGAGGTTGGCCAATCTGCACTGCACTAAGAGAAGTTGTCTGCAGTATCACCAACAGAGCTCTCTTAGATTCATTTTCAAAATGTGAGAACCAAACTTATTTGTGATACCGTATAGGACTGATAGTATTTAGTTTACTCCTTTCCTAACATACTTTTAGGTCTACAGTCACAGCCTCTCAGCAGCCTAAGGAGTCTGAAAGCTTTTCTATTCCAATCCCCACTCTGAGGCATGAATGATGATTACATAATTCTGCCAAGTTGTCCTGCTGCCTGTGCTTGACTGCAACTATAATAGGGAGCTCATTCCCACCCAATGCAGCTAATTAAAAAGGCCTTTTTAAAAACGAAGCCAGAAACTGACCCCTTGGGTCTATACAACAAATAATCTGTAGAATTAGGGCTCTACAGGTATAGCTGCATGTGTTTCAGAACAGCCCTTTGAATATTGTCTCTATGCTAAGTATGCCCCAGGCTAAAGAGCTCCAATTCTATATTCTACATAACATACCGTATTTGGTGGCATTTCTCATACATTCAGTTTCTCTATGTTCTCCCTTGGAGTATCCTTGGTACCGAACACAATATTAGAATGGAGATTTTAACTTCACCAAGTTGAGAGAGGTCCCATCACCTCCTTAGTTTCAGATACTATACTTCTGCTAATTCAACCAGAAGTCAGAGTCTTTAGAAACCATCTCACTGTACAAATTCATATAGAGACCATAACATTAGTACAAGAAAACTAAGATTGGGCATCTACTGTGTGCCAGGCCCCATGCCAGCTCTTCTAAGTACATTATTTCAGTCTAAAGTCATACACCCTGTAAGTAGCAGAACCATGATTTTTAGCCACATTGATCTGATCCCAAAGCCCACTTTTCCTCTCAAGTGTTTCCTCTGTGTTTTGCTAAGCCACATATTTCAAAGGACCTATCACCTATAATTACAGCAATAACAAAGTGCATCAGTGGCTGTCCTTTTTCAAGGGCTGAGTATGAGGCTCTATGATTCACTTGTAGCCCCAGTGCTGTGGATTGGTCACTCTTGGCACTAAGTTCCTTTAGCCCAAATAATGGAAAAGTAAACTAGAGCCTACTCCTTTTCCAGATGACCAAATTCACAAATCAGTGGCATCCCAATTAATGCCATTTTGTTATTAATATACTTAAAGCATACACATGCTAAATTAATCCCCCTAAAATAATGCATTGTGCCTCCCTCAAATGGCTTCCCATTGCCCAAACTCCATATTCTGTCATTCAAACCCTCTTCAAGGTGAGTCTTCTATCTCCCTTCCAGTTCAGTTTTGCCTCATTCTTCCAGGTTATGTGACACTGAATGAGTAAGAAGCAGTGGGTGTGGGAAAGTTGGACAGGAAGTGGGATAATATTGTTGGGGCGAAGGAACCTACAGGGGAAAGTCAGTTAGTGAGTCCTGATTCTGTTCTCTGCAATTGGTTGTTTGGAAGGGTCTTCTTTTCTTCAGAGGTTGTTTCCTGGTATTGAGAAACAGTTTGGGGAGAGTCTTCTTGGGGAAAATACACTCATGGGATAGAGTTTTGGGACTGAGCTAATCATGAGCTGCCTACTTGTTATACCTGAATTTCTGGAATAATCTGTCCAGCTTCGCTTTGCAGAAGGGGTGAAAATCCTTCTTAGGTAACTGGGAAGTAACTCACCAGGCCCATGAAGTGGACACTCCTCAGAGCGTGCCATGTTTGTGTCCATTGACTTATCTAAAGGCTCATGAGTCTTTGGAACAGGTGGGGAATTTCAGGGTACCTGTGTGATATTTGCTTTTATACCCCAAATTGTATAATATTTACCTCTTTAAGTAATATATCCTGCCTTGGCAACTGTATTGTAAGCCTCTGGAGGGCAAGGACTGGCTATTCTTCGAGTCCCTAACACTTTGCGCAGAGTATAGATTTAAAACACGTTGGTCCTGATTGTTATGATATCATTGGCTCCATTTGCCACCAGCAACCTCCTCCCCAACCTTCTTTCCTTAGTAAAGAGGCCCACATGCATAAAGCACTGGAATGAATTGTCTATCCCAAAGACAGCTACCTACTTGATTGATGGACTGTTTGCTGACCTTGGAAAAGAAATAGAAGACAAAAATGTCTCTGATTTCTACTTTCTCTGAAGAGTATGCAATAATTTTTTATTATGTTGGAAGGTGAGATTGCCACTCAGCACAGGCTACTGGATTCACTCCCTACCAGGCTGGTGAAATTCAAGAGATTTTGGCAAGGGCAGCCATGCCAGCTGTCTGTTTACCTAAAGAGTCATAATGACTACAAAACCGGGCTGGATTTTTATTCTCTAGTTGCTTTAAAGCAACTGGCAGTGGAATTGAACTGACTTAGAAAACAGACCCCTGGAAATTTCCTCCAAAGACAGTGTAGGGGGTGGTCACTGCCCTCCTCTGCTTCTTTTACTTGCAGTCACTGTGGCCTCTACCTCTGGGCTCCAGCACATCCCCAGTCCTCACCAAAGCAGACTGTGCATCCTCAGCCCCAGCTGGCAGCATCCAGATTAGCTGAACTGCTGTAATCTACGTTTCTGGTATTCCAGGGTGAGCTCAGGCCATGCCAATGTTCCCTGGGTCACAGCTTTTCTGGAGTGATCTTGAGTCTATCAGTCTCTATGGTTCTGCTTGGCTTCCAGCCTTGTGCTGCAGACCCTCACAGACTAGAGGCCTGCCCAGAATCTTGATCCAGTTAGTGGGCTATTTCTACACCCTTCCACCAAGTCTGCACCCCAGGCAGGGGTCTGCTCCTACTGGCGCTGGTGCTTTTATGATGATATCTTTGACTATTGCCCTTCCTGGGAACGCTGGTTATAGTTTCTCACCTGGCAGATTTTTTTCCCCTGTTAAATTATGCTCAAGCTTCTTGGATATGAAGATTGAATTGCTGGCCATCCTTTTCTGAAGTCTACCTCCCAACCAACTCAGAGCCCCCTGTTCTGATTCTACCTCCTTTTGGCTCCTTTTCTTTCCTGCCAGTAGGTGCCATCATGGTACCAGTATGACCCTTGATTGGGTTCATTCATTTATTCACTCAACCATCATTATTTGCTGAGTAATGACTATGTGCAGACATTGTGCCAGGTGCTGGGTTATGACAGTGAACAAGATGGTCTGTTTTGCCTCAATAAACATAGGGGAAATACTATGCCTGAGAGACAACCGCTCTTTCCAATGTCTGCGTTTTCTTTATGACAACTCTCCAGTTGTTTCCAAAGCTATAGACTACCTCTATATGGCAGCTGGTGGCCCGCCTTCCTGTGAAACATAGGTAGCCATGAAGTGTTGAAAATAACCTGGATGTTAACAGGGTCTTTCTTCCTGAAACAATGAACAAGTCTGTGGCTCTCCAGGCCTATGCGTGAGAGGAGGAAGTGAAGGCACGAATTGGAATATGGAAAAGAGGAATTTGGAAAGAAAATTTTGGAGTCTTTGTCTGGCAACATAATTGAGAAGGTCCCTAGGCTTGTCATATTGAGCTAAAATTATTTTTTTAGGCAAATCCCTATCTTTGTATCAGAAAAAGGGGCCCCAAAGAAAGTACATATAGAATAGAACAAAAGAACATTTAAGAATCCCAAGATTCGGAATGCATGATAGATTTTTTTTTGTGGCAACAGAAATTTTGCATGTGGTAATAATGTATCAACTTTACTTGCTTTAATTCATGTGTTTAATTTGTCTAAATATTTCCCTATGTTACTATTTACTTGATTCATTTATTGAGGAAAACTCTTCAAAAGTAGCAAAGAGTCAGCCTGCCACCCAGTCTTGTTTGACTTATCGCCACATCTGATATACTGTTGTTTTTCTTCCTAGTTATCTTGTGGGCAACATCTTCAAAGTTTTTTTCCAGCCTGCTCCTAAAATCCAGGCTTATTGTAGAGACTCAAAAGGAGCATGCTTCTTAATCAGAGGGAGACAGCCTGTTTATAAGCCACAGGACATGTACAGTGAATCTAATGGGGCAGGGCATTAGACTTTTACTTGGCAAGGACAGTTAGGTCAATAACCTAATACACAGCTGTCATTTTTTGACAGACTATTATGTACCTCAAGCCCCTTATATACTTAATCTTTACTATAAAAATGCGAGACAGGTTCTGAAACAGGCTGCAGGTAAACCTGTCCAAGGTCACCCTGGAAAGTCAAGGGGCTGGGATGTGAAATTAAGATTTTCCACTCAATATCGTGTATTCTTAATTCCTCCATTATGCTGCAGTTATAGAGCAGTTGTTTTCGCTTTGATGTTTCAGGTCTCAGTTTGTTGAATTTCAGGTTTCATTCAAATGGCATTTCTCTAAACAATGATATGACATGGATCCGCTCAAAGTTATTGAACCTTGTTGCTATTGCAGTCAGGCTGTTTTTCATATGTATCAGGAGAAAAAAACAGGGGTCTTCATTTATTTAATGTTGAATTTGGAACCTTATGTCTAACTTTAGGTCATTTTCTTTTCTTCAAAGATTGTGACTTTCCAACCCAGCAGCAAGTACAAAGCAAATCCTGATCAGGGTTAACAGGGATGAGCATCAACTGGGCTGCACTGTCACATCTTGGGTGTTCAAGATCAAGGGTGTGGAGCGTACATCCTGCGAGGATAGTTGCCAACTTGAGAAATGTCCCCACATTAAAAGGCCCCAGAAATGGATGCAAAACGAGAAGGAAAAACAATAACAAAGTCATGGTCTGGGAGAGCCCATGAACAAACTAGGCTCAGAGATCTATCCATCCCTGGTTCGGGTTGGTGTCTCTTTAGGGCATGGCCTGGTCCCACTTCTTCACCTATAATTACTATGTTTCAAATCACTCAGGTGTCATCTCTCCATGAAGCTCTCCTGACTCTTCTTGCCTTCACTTATCCTTCCCTGCTCTGAAATCCTATGGCATTTACACCTGACTCATACAATCTTGTTCTTTATTATACATTTATACACTCTTTTTTTTTTTTTGAGATGGAGTCTTGCTCTGTTACCAGGCTGGAGTGCAGTGGTGCAATCTCGGCTCACTGTAACCTCTGCCTCCCTGGTTCAAGCGATTCTCCTGCCTCAGCCTCCTGAGTAGCTGGGATTACAGGTGCGCGCCACCACATCAGCTAATTTTTGTATTTTTAGTAGAGACAGGGTTTCACCATATTGGCCAGGGATGGTCTCGATCTCTTGACCTTGTGAACTGCCCACCTCAATCTCCGAAAGTGCTGGGATTACAGGCGTAAGAAACCACGCCCGGCCTATTATACACTCTTTTATATGCTTGTTGGGCTCCTTCTCCAACTGGATTTTAAGCTCCTTAAGGACAGTGACTAGGAGACACAGTAGAAGTCCAAGACATACTTGATTGATTTCCTGATTCTTGGACACTTTGGGTGGGAAATAATAGAATTTTTAAGTATCTAAAAGAAAACAATCTTCATGAAAAGTTCTTTATGTTTGTAAAATTTGCTTGCTTTGTTCAAAAGGACAAATCTCTTTTCAATACTTTCCTTAAAGCGGCACTATATTAGTAATTTTCTCAACCTCTGGCTGGAGTTTGGTGAAGAAAAGTGAGGCAGTTAAGACTACAGAGATGGGTGTATTTAAATATCTGGTGAGAGAGGACTCTGGATGTTTGACCATTTTCTATAGCCATGGAGCTCACCAAAGTTTACCATCTGTATAGGAATCTTTTAGCGGACGGAAAAATCTCTTTCCTGTAAAACTCCACGGAATTTCTGCTTCTGGCTCAGGCAACAGTTATTCATTGCAGATCTTGAAAACTTGTGACACAGGTGTCCAAATGGGCACCAAATAAAGTGAGAAAAGAAAAGTCTCAACTACATATTTTAAAAATATTTTTGGTTCCAGGTGATGAACTGGGCAGGCTGTGACTGGCATTGACAATATCCCTTTACTCAGACCCAGAGGATCACTTTTGATTGAAAAACCTTGTCCTCCAAACCAGCTTCCCAGGAAACAAACACAAGTCCAAGACCTTACTTCATATTTTGGATACCCACATGTTCCACCTGCATCTCTATTTTGCCCAATGATAGTTTCAGCCTTTAATTTGAGCTGCTGTGTACGTCCTGGTTGGGACTGGAGTTTTATGTTTGAATATAAGGCCCCTTTTCCGGATGAATTTGGCCATCTCTTCTTCCCCCTTTCAATCACCTGGGCTTGGTCGAGTGATAAACATGTACCCCTGGAGACATCTCAGAGGAGCCCCTTGGTTAAAACGAGACTCTGAATTAAACAGCCAGCTCTCTAGGAGGAATCTCAAATTAGTTAAAAATTTTTTCATTAAGCTTCCACTATAAAACAGCTAACAATTACTGAGCACTTACTACCTGCTAGGTCTTCTGTCAAATACTTTACAAATATTATTTCATTTAATGTTCACAATACTGATAGATGTAAATTTTTTATTATCTTAGTTTTATAGATTGGGAAACTAAAGCACAAAAGGGCTAAACAATTTTTTTTTTTTTCCTAGAGATGGAGTCTCGCTCTGTCACTCAGGTTGGAGTGCAGTGGCATGATCTCAGCTCACTGCAACCTCCGCCTCCCACGTTCAGGCTGATTCTCCTGCCTCAGCCTCCAGAGTAGCTGGGACTACAGGCATGGGCCACCATGCCAGGCTAATTTTTGTATTTTAGTAGAGGCAGAGTTTTGTCATGTTGGGCAGGCTGGTCTTAAACTGGCCCTCAAGTGATCCACCCGCCTATGTTTCCTAAAGTGTTGGGATAACAGACATGAGCCATGGCACCTGGCTAGGGGCTAAACAACTTATCAAGGTCACAGCAAAACTGATTCCCTGATTGTTCCCCCTCCTCCCTAAATCTTCTTCTCCTTCTGTCTTCCTCCTGTCTGGCAGCTGATGGCAACCCCATCCTTTCAGTTTCTTAGGCCAAAATGCTTGGGACATTCTTGATTCTTCTCTCTCTCTAAACCCTACATTCGATGCTTTGGAAAATTCACTAGCTCTGCTTTCAAAATAAATCCAACTCTGACAACTTCTCTCCACCTCCATTGCCCTCCCCTGATTCAACCCATCATCACCTTTTGCCTGAAATATTGCCATAACCCTCCTAACAAGTCACACTGCTTCCATCTTTGTCTCTGTCTGCCCACAGCCAAGTAATCTTCTAAATATAAGTCAGACCATGTTGCTCCTCTGCTCAAAAGCCAAAGTCCTTCCACAACCCTGCACATCCTATCCCCGGGCATCTCACTGCCTGCTGCTATCCTGAGAGGGAATGAGGACAGCAGCAGGCATGGAGATGCCTGGGGATGGCACCTGCCTGCCTGCTCTTCTGTGAACACCAAGGATCGCTGGCCACAGGGTCTTAGCATGAGGGCTCTTGGTTTGGGATATCCCACCCTTCCCCACGCTCCCATAGCCTCATGGGAGCCTCACTATCCAGGTTGCTACTCAAATACCACATTTTCAATGTATCCGTTACTCTATTTACAATTGGAACCTACTCGCCTAGGTAGTAGGAAATCTTCTCACTCTCTTCTAATTATCCTATAGCATCTATTACCTTTTACCATAGCACGTAGTTTGTTTACTATGTTTATTACCTATTGTCTTCCGTTCCCTGATCACACAGGTATTTTTATCTGTTGTGTTCTCTGATATATCCCAGGCACCCAGAGTGGTACCTAGCACATTGTGATCAATAAATATGTGTTGAATACATGACTGAAAGAACTTGGATCACAAATCTTAGAGTGGTTATAATTTTGTTGTAAACTAATACAGCATTCTCACATGAAAATGGAATAATGCAGAATACATTAGGAGGTGGTCTTGATCAAGGGTCAAGTGAAGAGAAGATTTAGTGGCATGTGCTCAGATGAGGGACACGTAAGATGTAACTGGAGGCTGGCGTGGGTTGGGAAAGTATAGTGGGACTCAATGGGAATTCTTTTAATTTTGCAATGCATTGGCAAGGACACCTTTTCTTCTTAATTAGAGGCCCATGATTTAAAGTTGTAGCCCTGTATTTGCCATACCAAAAGTTTAGTCCTGAGATGTCTTCCCTTCCCACTTCCTCTGCTCTGTGGTCTCAAGGGCGGTAGCTGTTTCTCGGTGGTATGGTCAGACATAATGAGAAATACAGATCCAACTGTTGGATCACTCAAAGCTGGGAGGAATCTGGAATGGAGTTATTCGATTTAGAGTATTTTAATCACTTCCTGCAGGTTGGCAGGTCCCAGAAGGGTCAATTTTCAACAGGATCAGGCAGGATACACTTGAAGAAATTTCAACGCTTCTGCACACAGTTTTTAAAATTTGGTGGTGTCCTACTGAGGCCTACAGATGGAGGGTTGACCAGATGTCTGAGACACGGACATTTCTCAGTGGTAACACTCCTCTGACACAATCCTAGTTTCTTGCTTTGGTCAAGTAAAACTTTCCCATCATCTGTACCATTTACAATGGGTTACCCTGCTTTCAAGAAAATTGGTTTGCTCCTAACACAAGATGAAAATTGGTGTTGGGGGCATTAGGAAGGAGATTGTTGTCCATCATGAGGACTGGCTTCCTGTTCTTTTATGATAACTCATTTCTATATTATCTACATTCAGTGCATGCCTGCTCTTTCTTGTCCAGCTGTGATGGTATTAAGGACACAACTCTAGTTACTGAGAGGTTCTATCAACACAGCTTCCAAAGGCCAACAAGGAAGTGACTATAGTATAATAACTACGCAAGCTGACCATCAGGCCAAACATTAGTTTCTAGAATGAGCTAATGGAGAAATGTATTCAGTTAAAGAAACTGAATACGCTGACAAAGGTTATTTTCGAAATGCTCATGTTAGGGGCTGATGTCTTTTTTTAATTTTTTTTTTTTTTAAGGCAGGGTCTCACTGTCACCCAGGCTGGAGTGCAGTGGTGCAATCTCAGCTCGCTGCAACCTCCGCCTCTCGGGCTCAAGCCATCCTCCCACCTCAGCCTCCTGAGTAGCTAGGACTACAGGCGTGCGCCATCATGCCCAGCTAATTTTTGTATTTTTTGTAGAGATGGGGTTTCACCATGTTGCCCAGGCTGGTCTTGAACTCCTGGGCTCAAGTGACCCACGCACCTCGGCCTCCCAAAGTGCTGGGATTACAGGCATGTGCCACTGTGCCCGGCCAAGGTTGAGGTCTTGACATGAGCTAACTAAGCCCTGACTGACCCCTGACAGGCTGAGCTCTGAGACATTGACAGTGGGCAGGACCAACTCCAGAGGCTGACGGGTTCTCAGTCACAGCTGCACATGACAAATTCCTGGGGATGCCGTGGAACCACCAAAGCTAGGGCTCATGCCAGAGGCTTAGATTCAGTCAGTCTTGCGTGAGGTCAGGGCACCAATCTTTTTAAAAAGCTCTCCAGGTGATTTTATATATAGCCAGGAATGAAAACTACTTGATGTGAAGGCTCCAGAGAAGGGCTATCTGAGGTGCTGGGAGAGAGAATGCAGTCCCCACTCTTGCCTCACAATCTCTATTGTAAGGGCTCCTTCCCCACTCTCTCTCCTGCTTCACCAGTTTTCCATTTTCTGCTGGATTATTTCCACAATAATAAGCAAGTTGCAAATTCTCCCATCCTAAATAAAATGACCTCCCCAAACTCCACATTTTCCTTTAGCTCATACCCATTTTCCTACATCCCTTTAGAGATGAACTCCTTAAGATGTTCTTTCTGTATAGGCTGTCCAATTCCCTTCCATCCATTCTCTCCTAAACCCACTCTATCTGGGACTCCACTCTCATTACTGCACAGACATAGCCCATCTTACCATCTGGTCAGGCCAGCGACTTTAGATCTCCCCTTCAGCAGAAATGGGAAAGCTGGATAACTTAACACAGACATGCCTGATACATTCTGGGGTACAGCACACCCCAATCCAGCCTGGGGCTGGTGGAGCAGTGCTGGATCAAAGCTCAGCGAGCAGAACGAAGAACCAAAAAACTTTCCAGGGTACCTTTGGAGAAGATTGCTGCTTAAGAAACATTGACAGTGACAATGATAATGAGATCTTTAGTAAAGGGAAAGGTTATGACTTACACAGTGTGTGGTGGTGATGATGACAGAACTGGAGATAAAAGAGAGGCCATCGTTCATGCTGACCTGGAGTGCAGCTTTCCTGCAATGACAAGGGAAGCAGACTCTCAGCATGGTGTGCAATGAGCAACAGGCTGAGAGCCAGACACACAGGTCTCCTTTGGGCTCTGCTCTTAACTACCCTTGAGACTGGAGTGGAGGAGGGGTCTGAGTTTCCTCTTTTGTAAAATGTGGGGGGTAGTCTGTATAGCCCATCCTCCTCTAAAGTTTAGAGAAGTATCAGGATATGCTTGGCTGGTGTATTAAGGCAGTGCATTCAGACGTTCTGGCATTGCAGTGAGTGGCATTGAATGGGCAAAGCTTACTTTCATTTAACTTGCTTGTCACATTGTAGTTGGACAAAGTATTCTTCAAAAATAGGCCAAGTCAATGGGGGACAGACTGGGCTAACTATAAATGCAATATTCTGCTGTTATCTGGACTCTTAGTGATTTGATGGGGATGGCTTTGTTACCATCCAACAGACTCACAGAAGTAAAGCAGAAGATGAATTTGTCTTCCATCTCTTCCCACTCTAAGACACTTGCTGGAGACTGACCTCATGTTTTGTTGCATTTTGCAGCATGGACACTGAGCTAATTTGTGAAATCAGTGGCATCACAGGTTGATGCTGGGCAACCAGAGTTGGAGGTTTTACAATATGAACACACGATTGAAGGCAAAATTCAGATGAATGAGTTCAACTTTTTTCCCTTAAAGCCTCCATTCTTTGTCTAGCCTATTATAGACACGGTTTTGGAGAGGTTATTTTTGTAGTTGTTGTTCTCTGCACCAGCATTGCCTCATTTCCCACGTATTTCTTTTCTTGCTCAGGGCGCCCATTCTCTTTCTTCTGTTGATGGTTTTGATCTCATCTCATTAGTGCTTTTCATAATTGCATCATCATGAGATTTTCCCCCATAAATTAGTTCAGGGAACTTTTTCCGGTCTGGGTGAACATCCGATGCTGTGCAGAGTCGAGGAAGGAACACCGTGTGGGACATCGGAAGGCGTGAGTCTGGGGTCTTTGCTTGCCATGAACCAGCCATGGCCCTACTTGGCCTTTCTGAGCCTCCCTTTCTCTAAGGAGGAGATAACAATTATCTAGCAGGGCAACGGTGATGACAGAGCGAGGTCCAGTGTGTGAGAACTTTCTAGAAGTGTAGGTGTGATTAAGCCAGACAGACCTTGGATTGAGCCCAGACTCTTCCACTCACTGCTGTGTGATGTTAGGCAAGCTATTTAAAGTCTTGCAGCCACAGTCTCTATGTCTGTAAAACTGGGATAGTGGGAATACCTGGTTATGGGGAACCTGGGAGAATGAAGTGAGATACTTTGTATAACACTTGTCCTGGTGTCTGGGTCACTGTAAACACTGGCTACATCATAAGCTGGAGGAACCTAGAGAAAGGCTCTACTTTCTCTAGATGCTTTCTTTTCCCCTGTCCCCCTACACCTCCTCTCTCTCTTCCCTGGCTGGGAGGTTCAGTTGATGGTGAAAACTTACATGCCAACTTCTTTTAAGATAGGCGCTGGACACAGTAAATAAGTATCTTCTACAGAAAAGGGCTTCTCATCTGCAAAAAGGAAATCACTGGATTAAGAAGAGGGAGGCAAGTTTATAATTTCAAATTCAGTGACTTCTAGAGAACATCAACCACGTCCAGGGAGATATCAGAAAAACAAAAATCTTTTTGAGCTTAAAAACTCGAGATGTACAGCAAACTATCTCAAGGACAGAAAACCAGACACCGCATGTTCTCACTCACAGGTGGGAACTGAACAATGAGAATACTTGGACACAGGAAGGGGAACATCACACACTGGGGCCTGTCGTGGAGTGGGAAGAGTGGGGAGAGATAGCATTAGGAGATATACCTAATGTAAATGACAAGTTAATAGGTGCAGCACACCAACACGGCACATGTATACATATGTAACAAACCTGCACATTGTGCACATGTACCCTAGAACTTAAAGTATAATAACAATAAAAAAAAAACAAACAAAACTCTTGATCTGTAAAACCCATTAGCAGCGAACTAAAGTGCTCCTGCCTGAATCATAGCTTCCTGTGGTACATGCAGTTGAGTCAACTGGTGAGAAAATAGTGAGTGAACTCCTAGATCTAAGACCAGGAATCACTGAGGGGAAACAAGAAAATATTAGACTGTTCCTAAGGAGTTCCATGTCTAAGGCTAGTTTGAGAGAGAAGCCGTATTTGTGGAAAAAGTTTGCTGACAAATGACTTCACCAAAGTATCATTGGGCTTCATAAGACAGGGAGTTTCCTTTACATGGCTGTCATAGTCAGATCATAGGAAAGCACAAAACATGAGCTGTGCTTTTGTGCAAAGATGGGGAAGAGACATTCTTGGTGGAAGGAATGGCATCAGCAAAGACAGGGCATACTAAAGGCATGTTCCAAGGTAGGATATAAGAAGAATTAGAAAAGATCAGTATAGAAAGTTTGGTCAAGTTCTTTGAGTTAGCCTGAGGGATTTGGACAAAGTTCTCTAAGTTACAGAAAAAACTTTGGTGGGTTTTTGAGTAAAACTGAAGTGATGATTTTGGAGGTCGTGGCAGATGTAGCTGTGGAAGGTGGATCAGAGTTGGGCACTCTTGGAGTAGGGACGTTCTTGTGCTTCTTCTAATGGATGACCAGGAAAAAGCTTAAAGTGGCTTTAATTCAAGCTCACTAAGAACTTCATTGTATCCTAGTTTCTGGGGCCCGAGACAGGGCTGAGAAGTTACTATACTAAGTATATAATAGTCATTCCTTCAAGCCTCAGCTTTTATCGGGTACATGTGCTGTACAAAAAGGCTGTGGTAGGGCCTATACGTGAAATGAAGATGAATAAGATCTATGTCATTAATCAGGCTGTGACTACAAGTTCCTGTAACTAGAAGACACAAAGGAATACATATATTATTAATGGATAATATTCTGCTTTTGTTGTGACACTGATGTCGCTTATGATATCTGCAAGTCATGACTGCAGAATATAGCTGACATTAAACTCTTGCCTGAGTGAAGGTTAGGAAGCTGCCTGGGATAGGAGTTTGAGGACACATCTGAGTGCTAAGCACAACGTCCCCATTGGCAAGAGGAGGAAGAAGATGTACAGGAAAATCTTCAAGTGGTGAAAAGTTAGGGAGATTATTCCAGGTCATTTGTTTATTCATTCATTCAACAAATATTTATTGAAGACCTACTATATACTAGAGATGTAGGCTTTGAGAAGAGAAACACAGTCTCTGCTTTCATGGATTTTATAGGAGGCAGGAGAGACAGTTAATTAACATTATTAAAAAATAAATTCTTTGAGTGTGTACCACGTGCCAAGCAATGTGCTAAGGCTTGCAATGAACAAAACAGATAAAGTACCTTATCCAAGGAGCCAACATGCTAGTAATTACACAAATTGTCATGTAATTATAATTGTGATGAGCACACAAAAGGAGGAGGGGGCTGGCCCTCATCTGGGAGGTCAGGAAATGCTTCCCCGAGGAAAAGCTATTTAAGCTGAAACCTGAGGTTGGGTGACGGGGTGGAGTGGGAGAGGGGGAGGCACTGCAAAGATCCTGGGGCAAGAAGGACCCTAGATCTTTTGAGAGCTAAAAGAGGGCCAGTGAGGCTGTTGAATCTAAGTGAGACAGACAATGGCTCAAAATGAGGCTAGAAAAGGCAGCAGGGCCAGATGACCATGGCCACATAGGCCATGATGAAGCTTTTGAAATTTTTCCTAAGCGCAACAGGGAACTACTGGAGGTTACCCTCATATTTAGAATCAGCTGTTGGCAGATGATGGAATGTTGCAGGAATGGTGACGCTGTATGGAGTAAAATTATAAAGCTTATGATGACAGTGTAGGATCATGCAGTGCCTGAATTGAGCATTATTATTATTATTATTATTATTATTATTTTTTTTTTTTCTGAGACAGAGTCTCATTCTGTCACACAGGCTGGAGTGCAGTGGCACAAAAATCTCGGCTCACTGCAACCTCCGTCTCCCAGGTTCAAGTGATTGTCCTGCCTTAGCCTCCCAAGTAGCTGGGATTACAGGCACCTGCCACCACGCCCGGCTAATTTCTGTATTTTTTTTTTTTAGTACAGACGGGGTTTCACCATATTGGCCAGGCTGGTCTCAAACTCCTGACCTTGTGCTCCGCCTGCCTCGGCCTCCCAAAGTGCTGGGATTACAGGCATGAGCCACCACGCCCGGCCCGAGCATTATTATTTTCAAGATGTCCTTCCATCTGTGATGATAATACAGGCAGTCCTCAACTTAACAATGGTTCAACTTAAACAATACTGTGACTTTATAAAGGTGCTTTCAGTTGTGTATATTAATGGTGAGTACCCATACAACTATTCTGTTTTTCACTTTCAGTACAATATTAAATAAATTACATGAGCTATTCAACATTTTATTATAAAATAGGCTTTGCGTTAGATGATTTTGCCCAACCATAGGGTAATGTCAGTGTTTCGAACATGTTTAAGGTAGGTGAGGCTAAGTGATGATGTTTGGGAGGTTAGGTGTATTAAATGCATTTTTTAATTTTTTATTTATTTTTTATTTTTTATTATTATACTTTAGGTTTTAGGGTACATGTGCACAATGTGCAGGTTTGTTACATATGTATCCATGTGCCATGGTGATTTCCTGCACCCATTAACTCGTCATTTAGCATTAGTTAAATGCATTTTTGAGTTATGGTATTTTCAACTTATGATGGATTTATCAGGACATAACCCCACCTTAAGTCAAGGAGCATCTACAATGACAGCCAGACTTGCCAGGGCATATTGCATGCAGGCAATCTCTAAGCACTTCCTGTATGTCACTGAGTCATATTTAAACTTCTAGCGGAGCTATCAGGAAGGTGTATTATTCTTTTCATTTTAAAGGTAAGGAACAGACATAGAGAGATTAAGTAGCTTGCCCAAGGTTACACATGGGAGCTTGGATCTGCACCCAGGCAGTCTGGCTGCAGAGTCTGCATGATTATCTAACAGGCTATAAGCACCAGCCTTGATAGAAGCTGCGCTTTGTTTCCTTGTAATGACAACCTTGTGAGTTAAGGCAGGGCAGGGATCATTAGGCTCATATTTCAGATGCAAAATGGAGGCTGAGCGGGATGACAGTGATCTAAGGTTGCACCGCAAGCCAGAGGCAAAGCCAAGACTGGAAATGAATTCTGCATTACTCTTTCCTCACTAAGAGATTCTCCATTCCAGGAAAGGCTTGCATTAGAGAATAAACTGGAACTGGGGACAGGTGTGGCTGATTCGAACCTATATTTATTTCCTCGTGGCCATGGCTTATCCTGTTGCACATGCACCAGCAGTACCTGGGAGTACAGATCCCTGCCCACAGAGCCGGCCCACAGAGCCACGGGACAGCCACAGAGCGGCCACAGGAGGCCTTGTGACTCTGGCTGCCTTCTGTGGGAAGAGCTGGGTCACGCCGAGGAGAGCATCCGAGGCAGCGCACTGCAGCACCACAGCCAGGGAGACTCCAGGCTGGCATGCCCTGCTCCTAGGTTAGTGCCTGGCCTCACTTCCGGCTGCCTCTGGACAACTCCTCTCTCCTCCCTCCATCCCAACTGGAGAGGAGTGAGAGGATGAGTGTGGCACAGGCCAGGCAGACATTTCTCACTTTCCCCCTCCTTTCCTTTTCCTTTTCTGCTTGGGAGACCAAATATTTCTGGAGCAAAACAGAGGAAAACCTCACTGGGAGGCCTGCAAAGGCTTCGCTGAGGCTGTGGAAGACCTTCCTCCATCCGAGTGTATCAGCCTCCCAGGCTGTGGGCCTGCTCTGTGGAGCTGGCATTTTCTGCTCTGAGAGGATTGTTTGGTTTGGAGCCTGTTTTCATTTTACCACAAAAATGAGTGACTTTTTTCTCTCTCTCTCTAAACAAAGGAGGGCCATTTGGTTTCCATAACTCAGGTCATCTGACTCCTTCCTGGAACTCCATTTGGGAGGCAGGGCACAAAGCCTTCCTTGCCGCACCTCGGCCATGCCACGTTTGGCCCCAGGGCCGTGCCAGCCTCGCTGCAGCATGTGCCAAAGCCAGTGGTGTCGTGACATATGTGGGGCCGTGATCCACTCCTAGGACAGCTGAGGCCCCTGCTGGTCCACCCTCTAGGTGGCCATTTTGCTGCTCACTAGCACCGGGTGGGCAGGGGAAATGAAGGCCAGGAGCTCGGACTGGCCCACTTGGCTTTCGTTTGCAACTAGGGAGAAAATTAGGGAGGGGTGGGAGTTTGAAATCAGACATTCAATGAAAATTTTATTTTTATGTTTAAATTTTTGTTATTTTCTTTTGAGACAGGGTCTCACTCTGTTGCCCAGGCTGCAGTGCAGTGGTGCGATCAAGGCTCACTGCAGCCTCAACCTTCTGTGCTCAAGTGATCCTCCCACCTTGTCCCCCCCACCCACCCCACCCTAGTCACTGCATCACAGGAGTGCAGTGCCATACCTGGCTAATTAAATTTTTTTTTTTTTTTTTTTTTGGTAGAGACAAGGTCCCCTGTGTTGCCCAGGCAGCTCTGGAACTCCTGGGCTCAAACTATCTGCCCGCTTCAGCCTCCCAAAACGCTGGGATTACAGGTGTGAGTCACTGGGCCTAGCCAAATGTAATTTTTAGATAATCTTGAAATAAAACTTTTTTTTTGTCCATTACCAAAGATATTTTAGAATTCTGTGTGTACCTATGACATAGGTTTACCCAAGCCATCTGTCTATAGGAGTCTGACAAGCTTGATCAGGATTTGGGGACCAATGAGTGTCATTATCTCAGAGTGCTAAATGCCCCAGACTTGGGAGCTAGGCATCCCTCAAGCTGCGTACTGAGGGGACAGAGAGGGGCAGAGGATATTTCAGATCACACCGAGTCAAATCTGAGCCCTTTTCTTACTAGTGTGTGACTAGGGACACACATTCTCCATCTATAAACAGTGGTGATGACATTGTGTGGGGAGTCAATAATATCGTATTCAAGTACAAAGCATGATACTTAGCACTTGAGCATTCAGTAGATGTTATTCCTCTTTATTACATGGGCCTCCACACCTTTAAAATAAACTACATGGATGTATGGTTTAAAATCAGAGGGATTAAACATTAAAATGTCCAAGATGCCTGATTGCTTAATGATATCATTTTACCAAATTAACGTCTTTGTAGACATCAGGAATTAATAGGGAAATGAAAAGCTTTAGTGAATTTGTGTGTGTGTATAGATACACACACATATACACATATACATATCTATACACACAGGTGCATGCATGTTTTTTCTAACATCATATACTCATGATCTTGTTTGATGCTTCTACAACTCTCTGAGAGAGATATTATTTATGTTTTGAGAAACTGAGAGTCAGAAGGGTTAGTTAATTGAGTTAGTGCTGCACCACTTGTGTCAGAGCCAGAATTCAAACCCAAGTTTTGTTGAAATAGCTTGCCCAAGGTAAGCCCAGCTAGTCTTATAATGTAGCTGGAAGCACACCAGGAGTTGAGGCTGTTCATACTGACAGCTCTGGAGGCACATGGCCAAGATCTTCAATGGGCAAGGCTGGATACCAACAGGAGCTTGCCTTCCGGGAGAGGGGGCTAGGGATGAAGAGCTTGAAGAAAAGGTTCAGGTGTCTTTTGAGAGGCCCTGATCATGCCAACTAGAATGAAGCCATGCTCTGGAACCACACACTCATAAGTGTATATTTACAGGTTTAGACCTTGGGACAATGTAATCCTTTTCAGACTGGCAAAGAAGAAAGTTCCCAGAATTCTTCCCTGCAGTTTGGTGGCTGTCTAACGGATTTGGGATAAAACCAGGGTTAAAATTCATTAGCCAATTCAAACACCAATCAGAGAAAATCCTTTTTATAAGGGTGGATTAAATAATTCAAATACTTTTCAAGTCTTGGCAATCTTTTCTTGTTATAAATATTTATTTCTGGCAAATAGGAAGAGAAAAATAATCCCTAGTCTTATGGAGGCAGCGGGAGGGTGTGTTGAAACCCTCCAAAGCTGATGTAAGCCCGAAGCAGAGCTTACATTCCCATAGTGACATTTGCATTAGGTAGTGGGAAAAACAGTGGAGGTTAGGGACTGAAATGAGCTCGCCTTGCTGTTTCTCCTAGTGTCCCTTGGGTCTAGGGAGCATTTTCAGGGCATTCCAGAGCCAAATATAACTGTTCGGCACCAAATTATCAGCTGGTTTGGGAATGTGTCTCCAAATGATAGAACAACAGACAGGCCGGAGTTAGGCTGAATGTTTCTACCTCCTCACTGCCTCCAAAAGTAACCAGCTTGAAAAATTAGACTTGTAAAATACTGTTGAAAAATCTGAAATAAAATTATATTCAGCAGGACTCCAAGTTGGTGAAATTCAAAGAATCTGGGCTGAGCTTTCTGGAGCTCCAGAGAGAATGGAGATGACTGATTGCCCAACTGGGGCTGCCTCATTGATAATTCACAAATGTGTGTCGGGGGGTCTTATTACAAAGCAAAATGGGAGCCATTGCTGAGAGTAGAAAGGAATGTACTATGTGTCAGGCCCTGGGCTAGAAGGTTTTCAGAGATGAGTGAGATAACAAGCTTTTGATAGAAGACATTAAACTCTAGACAAAGAGATTTTGAAAGGCCCAAAATCTCTAGACAAAGAGATTTTGAAAGGAGAGAATGGCTTTTACTTGGAAAGGCTGAACAGTGGTTGAGAAGTCAAGGAGAAATGAGAAGATTCAAAACCGAATGGCAAGGGATGGCAGTGAAATGTAGGTTGGTTGGGCCAAGTTGGGAAACATCCTCAGAATGAGTATACTCACTGTAATGTCCTCTTATCTTGGGCTAAAGCTGGAGGGATGCCTTTAAAGTGGCAGAACCAAGCTGGCCACCATCCTTTTCCTTAGACATGGCCCATACCCTCGCTCACAACTCACCTTTTCCCTGACCTGGTATTGTTACAGGGTTTCCTTGGAAGTCCTCCCTGGCTAGTTGCCATGAGATCAGGGGATGGGCTTGGCCAACAGGTTCCAGGTAAGTTTCCTGGGTCTGCAGCTATTTTACCAGTTCCTATATTCTATAGGTACCCAGGACATGCCTTTTGATTTCCCATTCTGTTCTCTGAGGAAGGCTGGAGTAGAATGGAGAACACTAAGAGCCTGGACTCCAGAGACCCAACACAGCCTTGCCACTAATTGGCTATGCCACCATGGGCAAGGTTTTTCACTCTATTCGTAACTCAAAATTGTCATCTATAATATGGGAGTAATACTTCATAGGCTGTTGTAAATTTTAATGAGATGATACGATTTAATGCTTAGCACTTAATAAGCACTCAGCATATAACTGTCATTACTAAGGTGGGGCACTGTTGGGGTCATGGACTGAGGCACCTGCAAAACACAAGGTGTCAATGTGTGCACAAACTGAGTGAGTCTTGCAACCTGTCTATTACGTTGTATCAGGGCTTTACAATATTGGTGTGACAAGAAGCAAGTTACTTATCTAAATAGGATCTTTGGACATGATTATAGTGCAGTGTTCTCAAATGGGGGTTGATTTTGCCCCCCAAGGGGCAACTAGCAATGCCTGAGCAGTTTTGGTTACTGCAACTAGGGGAGGAATGCTATTTGGCATCTAGTGGGTAGAGACCAGGGATGGTGCTGAACATCCTCCAATGCACAGGACAGGCCCCTCCCCACTCCCCAGCTATAAATTATCCAGCCCAAAATATCAGTAGTGTTGAGGTCAGAAAGTCTGGCGTAATGTCTACCATGGCTTTATATGCTTCTTTAGACCACTGTAGCGGGGCCTACAGATACAACTGTGTAGTTCACAGCCTGCAGGGTACTGGTGTAATGCCCAGAAAAGTTTACAGGTGTTATAAGGTGATGGTAGAAGTGGAACAAGGTAACAGCTAGAGAGGCGTTGAAAGACCAGTCCTGGTTGGAGTAAGAGAATGTCTCTTGATAAAGCCCTCCATGCAGGCTTGAATGTGTCCAGGTTTTCTTAGGGGTAGATGGAATTGCATCTGAGCCACTCTGCCTGGTGGAGCTTTATAACGTAAATGGGGCACTCCAGCAATGGGCCTTATATTGCTGCCAAGGCTCTGACATGACATGGATGGGAGGGCTGTAGAGTCAGAACACCTTACATACAAATACCAATAGAGGACCCAGAGCTGCGGGCAGTCTTGGAAGGAAATGAAGTGGGTTATTATTGTTACTGTGTTCATGAGGATCAAGATTACATCACGGCCCCAGAAGGAGAGGAAGTAAAAGGTGAAGGACCATGAGTCCATTCCCAGAGGAGTGCAGGCCCGGGATCTAGCAGCCCTGCAGATATCTGGATCGTCTGTTGGCCTATACACCCCAAGTTCTGCACAAGGTTGTGACCTCACAGCTCTGGGCACACCAGCATTGAGAACTGTTCGTCAGCACAGCTGGTCTGCCTTCTCAGGATGTAAATTATTATCTACCCATATGTGTTGTTGTTTGTATTAATTACAAGGTAATACATATTAGTATAAAAGCCTGGGAAATACACAGAAGTATATAAAAAAGAAATTAAAATCCTTGATAATCTCCACTTCCAGTGGTAAAATTAATGTCTTGGGAAATACTATTTCAGAATTTTTCCATGCATATTACTTTTAACATAATTGAGATTACATATAATTCTGTGGCATTTGGCATTTATCTCTAACTGAAGTTAATAGGGTAGTTTTAGGCAGTACAAGGAAATGAAATGAAGCTAATGGGGTTCAGCGTTCTTGCAAAGTGTTTTCTCCTCTCAATAAATCCACACCCAAAACAATTCTTGACTGTTGACATTTATAGAACTTACAAATTATCTTCTAAGCAAAGCATCAGCTTTTTAAGATTTTGTAATCCTGAGCTCAGAATAACTGCAGCACTTAAAACAGCTAGAACTTGCTAAGAATACAAATATTTGCAATGCTTTGTTTTCATTCGGTAGAGGATAATTCAGGATTCATGCACAAGGTATGTGTCTCCTGACACACGAAGCCTTGTGGCAGTATGCAAATTTGGAATAATTTTACCTTTGGAACTGGAACTGAGTGGCAAGTCTACCAAAATGTCTAAAGCCTTCCACACACTCATGGCCACAGGTTATGGCAAATGCTGACTGCTCTTAAAGGACACAAATTTACAGAGAAACTCAGAGGAGAGGTGGGAAGGAGACCTGGGGCACACACTTGGGCTGCTAAAGTGCTGTGGGATGCATGCTGGCTGCCGGAACTGAATTGCTTGGGGGACAGAACCAGGAGCACTTTCTTCCTTTCCCTCAGCAGTACCCAACTTCTCTCAATGGATGTTGAACAAATATTTAAAGAATGTCAGTTTGAAGGGGCACAGACTATTAGCCTGCCTGGGGTTCCAGGAGTATGGCCTGTCTCTGAGTTAATCACTTTCTCTTCCATCATCCTACTGAAATGGCAGAGGAGCAGTATTGCATGGGGAAGGGCAGCATCCACCTGCTGGTCACTTTACATGAAAGCTGAGCCACGGGGTGTAGAAATAGAGGGGGATGCCGACGTCCCCCCACAGGACAGCAGGACTAGGGGGAAGGTGGGTTTCAGAGAAGTTCACAAGCAAATCTCTCCCAGCCATGCATAAAACAAATGCAGTGCATGCCTGGAGTCCTCGTGGAGCTCAAGATTTTCACAGGGAGTCAATTTCAAACTTGGTAGGGCAGGGGAAACGTCAAGGATGACTATCCACCAGGGACTGGTATAGCTAACTTTGGACTGTGTCAACTCGCCCCCAGAATAAACTCTTTTACTCCCAACTGAAAACCTTGCCACCTAGTTACCTCTGGTGGCAACTTCCCTTTTGTCCCTCAACCGTTCTAGATTATGGCAGTAAATTTCAATGTATCTGTATTTTTCTAGGCCTGAAAGATGGGAACATCCACTAACACAGTCTCTGCAGGTGCCACTTCAAAAATCTGTTGGCAAAAACCAGAGCTCTGTCTGAAAGAGGGCCAAAGGGGAAACACCACCAGATACACAAAATGCTCCTGAAGTTCGAGGAAAAGGGCCACTCAGGGATTGAGGAGAGGTGCCTTATCTGTGGTCACACAGCCAGCTGCAGACACTGACACTCTAATGCCTGGGATTCTTCCTACCCTGGTCTGGGGCTTTTTCTCTTGATCTTAGGTTCAAGTCTTGACTTCTCTACTAATGTGTCCTGTGACCTTGGGCAAGGAGTTAAATCTCTCTGAGCTGTGATTATCCTTCTGCAAAATGAGGGGGATCTATTGAAATCAGCATCTCTGAATCAGGCACACATCTGTCACCTGGGCATTTGAAGTCAGTGGACGAGGGGTCTTTGGGGATCTGTGTCTTGGAGGCAGTGTAGGGAAGCAGTCTAAAGCCTTTGGAGTCCGACTGCCCAGGTTCAAGTCCTTTCCACCTCTGCCAACTGCATGAACTTGGGCACTTCATCTCTCTGAGTTCATCAGCAAAATGGGGATTCAAATAACTCCCCCCTCACTGGGCTAAAGTGATGATGAAATGAGATAATACAGGAGGTGCTTGGCCCAGCACCAGGTGCAGAGTAGGTACTCAACAATCAGTAGCTGCTATCAGTTGGAGGAAGCTCCCTGGTGATTCTGATGGGCATCCCCATGAAGAACATGAGACTAATATGCTCCTTTACGGCTCTTCATTCTGAGTTACGCAAAATGGCATTTCATCACCTTCACATGACATCAAATCCCTAGGGATGTATTGAGATTGCGTTAAGTACCTTTGACCAACATATGGCAAGACTCTAACCCATGACAAAGGAAACAGTAGGCTTTTGTTTGGGAAGTTTATGTTCTCCTGCCCTCGATCCTCCCTCCCCATCTGCACTTTAATGATCTCCCCAGGGTGCCCACAGCAGCCCTGGAGCCCAGGTGTTTTCTAAAATGAAGTATAGTTTCCGGCAAATTGGGCATGTTTTTGAAAACAACACCCTCTGGAACGTCTATGTTTGAATGAGTGTTGTTTCTCTTCCCCCTAGGAAGTTGAGCCCCCTCTTTGGAACTCCTAGAATTGTCTTGCTGACTGATGTTCAGTTTGGGGAAATATGTTCAAATGGGGCAAAGCTTTATCCTTTGAGAGTGTGCAAAAGTAAACCAGAGCCATGCCTGGTGAATAGGATTGAAAATCAAGTTGAGAAATAAAATTTTGCATCAAAAAATAAAGTGTGCCTATAATATCATGAATCTGACTTCTCACATGGCCTATAAACTCAATTTTAGTGAGTTTGTTAAAAATCAGTTTCTTTTGTTTATAGTCATACTTCATGTGTCTCCATGCAACACCAGGATAGTCTAGCATGTTTTTCATTATTGCATTAGTAAAACGTCCATTTTTAATTTACAGTGCATAAAATGGATCACTTCCCAGCTCATACTCCAGTGTCTCCTTTTTAGCATTTGAATCTCTCTGAAAGTGGATCTCCAGTTGAAAGTGGATCTTTTCTTGGCATAGTACACTGAATACTAAAGGAGGAAAAAGTGCAGCCAGAGTAAATACAGTTTATGTGAAGATTTCCAAGATATTTTCTTGGCCAGCAGAGTTCAGCCTGGTGACTGAGGAACTAACCAAATGTTAAACTTCAGATATATTCTAGACTTCAATAATTAGCAAGAATTTAAAAATTAAGTTTTAAATCAATTTTGTGGGTTCTTTTCTGATTACGTCAGGGACATACGATCCCAGAGAACTTAGAAAACACAGATAGATGGAAAGAAGAAAGTAAAAATTAATAGTGGTCTCATTCAGAGGTGACGGCTGTTAACATTTTGATGAATATCTTTCCAGTCGCTGTCTGCATATAAATATGTGTGTTTAAAAAATAAAAATAGTATCAGTGTATTGTTTTGTAACTTTTTTTTTTTTTGAGATGGAGTCTTGCTCTGTTGCCCAGGCTGGAGTGCAGTGGCGCTATCTTGGCTCACTGCAAGCTCCGCCTCCCGGGTTCACGCCATTCTCCTGCCTCAGCCTCCCAAGTAGCTGGGACTACAGGTGCACGCCACCGTGCCTGGCTAATTTTTTTCTATTTTTAGTGGAGACGGGGGTTTCACTGTGTTAGCCAGGATGGTCTCGATCTCCTGACCTCATGATCCGCCTGCCTCAGCCTCCCAAAGTGCTGGGATTACAGGCGTGAGCCACCATGCCCAGCCTGTTTTGTAACTTATTTTTAATACAGAATGCTATATTATTAACATTCCCCACTCCCTACATCAGTAATTATTCTTCTACAACATTGTTTAATTATTTAGGGGTGAAGTATAACTTATCTAATAGATTACCTATTGTCAGACATCTAGGTTGTTACCATTTAGATGTTTTTCTTTTCCCTCTCTCCCTTATTCCCTTTGTTCTTTCCATTTTTTCTTTTGCTATTATAAGCAATAGTGTGATGAATATCCTTGTGGCCAAGTCTTTGTAAACATTCCCAGTCACCTTCTTTTGATGAAGCTGAAATTGAAATTCTGGGTCAAAATGTATAAAAGCAGTTGACTCATTTAAAAAATTGCCTTCCTAACGATTTAATGGTCTCTCACTGATGGTGAATGGAAACACCTGTTTTCCTACAGGTTTGCCAAGACTGCGCATTGTAGTTTTGTTAATCTTCGTCAGTCTGACAAGGTAAAAATGGTAATTGATTATTTCAATTTGCATTTTCTTGGTTATATGAAACATTTCCTATATGCTTATTAATCATGATTTTCTTAAAAATTTCCTTTGCATATCTTTTACTCACCAATATATTTACCTTTTTTTTTAACTGATTTTAGGAATTGTCTTTATACTAAGTTTATTGACCCTATGTTTGTTATATATCCTATTTTTCCAGTTTTGTTTCCCGTTTCTTTTATTGTAGTAGGGTTTAACAAGAGAATTTAAAAATATGCACTCAAACATTCAAATTTTTCTTTCATGGTATGCTCCTTCATGTTTAAAACATCCTTCCCAACTGGAAGATTATATAAATTTTTTTGTTTCCTTCTAGAATTTTTACAGCTTCATGTCCCATTAAAAGTTTTCCTTCATCTGGAATTTGTTTGGGTGAAAGGTGTGAGATTAAAAATGAACTTAATTGTTTTTCCAAGTGGTTAGCCAGTTGTCTCAACATCATTTTTTGAATAACCCACTCTTTCCCTATAGATTCGAAAGGCTGCCTTATTTTATACTAAATTCACCTAAGTGTTTGGTTCTGTTTATGGGCTTTGTTCCAAAGCTCAGTTCGCCTGTTGTGGTGTGATCATACATTGTTCCAATTACTGCAGCTTTTTTATACATCTTAAAATTGGCTAGGGCAAGTTTCCACATTTTTCTTGGCTATTCTTGTGTGTTTATTCTTCCATATAAACTTCAGAATTATTTTGTTAACTTAAAAAGTCCCCTTGGAATTTTCATTTGGATTGTAATAAAAGTAGATATTAATATGAAGACAATTGATATCTTTACTCAGTTACTGCTCCATTTAATAACAGTGATGATAATACAGTAATACCAGCAGTCAACACTGACTGACTCTTAACTGTGCATCAGGCCCCATTCTAAGCCCTGCCTGCCACATTTAAACCTCATAACAATCCAAGACATAGTATGGCTATTATTGCCATACTCATTTTACAGAGAGATAAACTGAGGCATGGAGATGTTAAATAAGATGTCACAGTCGCACAGCTAGATATGACAGAGCCAGGACTCTTTTTCCCTGGTGGTCTGGCTCCAGAGCTTGTAACTATGCCACGAGTCTATGGCTTTCTAACTCTTCACACTTGCTTTATATCCCTCAGAAAGTTTTGTGACTTTCATCACGTATGTCTTTACAAATTTGATTAAATTAGTTCTTGTTACATTTTATTAGTCTGCCCGTCAATGATAGACTGGATAAAGAAAATGTGGTACATATACACCATGGAATACTATGCAGTCATAGAAAAGAACGAGATCATGTCCTTTGCAGGAACATGGTTGGAGCTAGAGGCCATTATCCTTAGCAAACTAACGCAGGAAGAGAAAACCAAATACTGCACGCTCTCACTTGTAAGTGGGAGCTAAATGACGAGAACACATGGACACAGAAGGGAATAACACACACTGGGGCCTACTAGAGGGTGGAGGGTGAGAGGAGAGAGAAGATCAGGAAAAATAACTAATGGGTACTAGGCTTAATACCTGGGTGATGAAACAACCTGTACAACAAATCCCCATGACACAAGTTTACTTATGTAAGA